>NC_060130.1:406844423-407152162 GCF_021461395.2 Schistocerca americana
TCATTCAACAGGAGACAACAGGAGAGTATCTGCTGTTGTAATCCGAGATACTTGAGGGAACGCTTGTCTTTCACCTGCTAATAAACACAGCACTTGACTCTTGCAGCAGTTCAAATAATATTGGTATCAAAATTTAGCCAGAGAGTCTATGCCCGAGTTACCCGGGGCGGCCGCCGGTTCTCCGTGTGGTAATAAACAAAGTACTTGACTCTTCCTGCAGTGTTATGCCATTGTAATCAACATTTAACTGCAAAGAGTATGTGCTGCTGCAGTCCGAGTTACTCGAGGCGGCCGTTTGTCTTCCGTGCGCTTATAAACACAGTTCTTGACGTAAGAGAAATTGAGACAGCAGCCGCAACCAGGCATTTAAATAAATCTAAGGCGACAAGTGAAAATTTGTACTCGGCCGGGACTCGAACCCGGCTTTTCCACTTTACGCTAGTGGTAGCCTTAATAGCTTTAGCTACCCGAGCACTCTTTCCGTCCAACCAAAATTCTCAACTTGTCGCACACTACACATGTAGCGTCCACTGTCCATTATCGTCAATATTCGCAGCTTCACCTGACTCCCACGAGAGTTTGGACGTAATTTGCATCCGCACTGAAGGTATCATTACTCGCGGTCTTAATCTCTTTCCTAGCGCTTACTCCATCTTAGGGGTTTTTCATTGAGTGTGAAATTTTTGTTTTATTTTAACTTTGCAGTTGGATGCATTCAGTGTAACCACATTCATCGGTTAACCTACGGGAGGGAAGTCAGTCTGTCTGTGAATCGCGTAAACCTTGTTTTCTATGCTACCGTATTTCCACTGTTTTCTGATGCAGAGATTGGAAACCAGACCAGCATCTGCTCCAATGAGCGTCGCAAACTGCCCAAAAACCACAATGAAGCAATCTGGTGTAACAGGCGAACGGTTTGTTAACACACCGTGCGACTTCCATCCGCGTCTGACTCACCTCCCTGCCTTGAAAACTAGCTTGCTACAGGTTAAGCTACATGAGTGGTTCACACGAATCTGAATATTCACAGAGGTCCATGAAACGTTCATTGTCTTCCCGGCTTTGGGAACAGTGTGCGGCAACTATAAGGTACCTATCGTGTGGGTGTCTTGCCCACAATGTGAACGACTGACATTCAGAGGGGCAGAAAAGGAAAAGTGACCTTATGGTGACGTGGTATCTATTCTTTATGGTGACAGGCATGGACGCGTACAATTTTTTTTTTCATTGGGGGGAGGGGGGTGGTAGTTTGGTTTAAATTTTATGAGGATACAGTACTTATAATTTAATTTCAACCTTACCGATATTAAGCAAACAGTCAAATGCAGAATAGCTGCTATCCCTTAACTTCAGCAACAATTTATCCCCAGTTTGGAAAAGTGAATCACTACTTTGTCTGGGTCATAGGGAATGCTGCGGTGCACAAAGAGAGGAGTAAGGCAACGCAGTTTATTGTGGTTTTTACTGTTTGTTATGTAGGTTTTTAATAATTTTGAAGTCGAAAATGTCGTTTAACGGTGTTAATTTTGAGCTGCTGTGTCTCTAACGCAGCCAAATCGTTCTCTAGTCCCGCACTTCGTTCTTCTTTAACGCGAAATTCTCCAGCTCCAGACGAAGGTTTTGGCAACATTGATTGTAAAGTTCGACGGACTCCAGTCTATCTTCGTTACTACAATTTACCCATTTCCTCGGAATTACGCTCTGAAGGGAATTAATTAAACTTTGATGGCTCTGAAAACTGTCGTGGAGCTGGTTTCTTCCGTGTTGCAAGAATAAGGCTACTTTTCCACTGTTGTATTCATCTGGGCAGCTACCAGGACTATTGTCGCGATGTTTCATTATGAACACAGACATCGGTATTGCGACCGTTACTTCGGCTGCAAGTTTTGAAGCCTCTCTGAACAAATTTTTGAAGTTTTTTATCATTATGCTGTACAATTTCTTCTGAGACAATGGACACACTACTAACGTACTAAAGCTGCAACAGGATCACTGTTAATACTTCGAATCGTTACGCAAACTGAAAGGAATTTTATTTACTAGTACACTACCCTAACTGTTGCAAAGAGGGCACTATGACTAAAGACATTCCTATCAAGCGCAGAATTACTTCAAGATTTAAATACATCGAAATTGGCATAATGCCAAAATGTTAAGTTCCTTGCCGTCGATAGCAAATATATTATTTTATTGTTTAAAGCGTCGTTATGTTTTGCGGATTTCTTAGTGAAGTTGCCGATGAATTGTACTGCTCCAATGCAATTTCTGATAGCCTGCACACAACACAAACAATCTAATGCTAGATTTAAATAGCAGGCCCCGCTATGTACACTGTGTGATAAAAGGTATCCGGACACCTGTTTGAAAATGACTTACAAGTTCGTGGCACCCTCCATCTATACTGCTGGAATGCAATATGAAGTTGGCCAACCCTTAGCCTTGATGACAGCTTCCACTCTCGCAGGTATACGTTCAGTCAGGTGATGGAAGGTTTCTTGGGCAATGGCAGCCCATTCTTTACGGAGAGCTGAAATAAGGAGAGGTATCGATGTCGGTCGCTAAGGCCTGGCACGAAGTCGCCGTTCCAAAACGTCCCAAAGGTGTTCTGTAGGATTCAGGTCACCACTCCTTGCAGGCCAGTCGATTACAGGAATGTTGCTGTCGGGTAACCACTCGGCCACAGGCCGTGCGTTATGAACAGGTTCAAATGGTTCAAATGGCTCTGAACACTATGGGACTTAACTTCTCCGGTCATCAGTCCCCTAGAACTTAGAACTACTTAAACCTAACTAACCTAAGGACATCACACACATCCATGCCCGAGGCAGGATTCGAACCTGCAACCGTAGCGGTCGCGCGGTTCCAGACTGTAGCGCCTAGAACCGCTCGGCCACTCTGGCCGGCTATGAACAGGTGTTCGATCGTGTTGAAAAATGCAATCGCCATCCCCGAATTGCTCTTCAACTGTGGGAAGCAAGAGGATGCTTAAAAAATTAATGTAGGACTGTGCTGTGATAGGGTCACGCAAAACAACAAGGGGAGCAAGCACCCTCCATGAGAAACACGACCACACCGTAACACTACTGCCTCCGAATTTTATTGTTAGCACTACACACGGGGACAGATGACGTTCACCGGGCATTCACCGTACCCACACCCTGCCATCGGATCGCCACATTGAGTACCGTGATTCGTCATTCCACACAACGTTTTTCCACTGTTCAATCGTCCAATTTTTACGCTCCTTACACCAAGCGAGGCGTAGTTTGGCATTTACTGGTGTTATGTGTGGCATATGGCCTAACTGTCATAGTACTTGCAGTGGATCCTGATGCAGTTGGAATACGTGTGTGACGGTCTGGATAGACGTCTGCCTATCACACATTACGACCCTCTTTAACTGTCTGCTGAGTCCGTCAGTCAACAGACGAGGTTAGTCTGGACGCTTTTATGCTGTACGTGTCCCTTTACGTTTCCACTTCCCTATCAGATCGGAAACAGTGGACTTAGTGGTGTTCCGCAGTGCGTAAATCTCGCGTACAGACGTATGACACAAGTGACACCCAATCATCTGACCACGTGCAAATCCATACCCTGTTTTCTGTGGCACATATAAACATTGGGAAGTCTTCACACTCAGTAGTATGACGATTATTACGTCTTCAATAGAGAAAATGCCAATCTCGTTTTTCACGCAGTACATGAAAACGAACAAACCTAATGCCATAGCGCTTTTCATAGAAAGAGCAGCCACTGTTTCTCCACGATTCAGCTACGTCGCCTCTTCATGGCAGGTACAGTTAAGAATCTCGAGTTCGAGTTGGAGTGGCTACCAGTAAGCCTACATTCTTCTTCGAATTAGTTAAAAGTAGAGAAACTTCCAACTATTTCTCCAGTAGAAGGAACTGAAACATAAAAACAGTTCTCAGTATCACAACAAGAAGTTTCGCTGAAAGAGTACAGGAAAGAATCACGTGCTTTCTGGGCGAGCCAAGCAGGACGGCTAGAGCTGTGTCAAGGTTTCCGTGGGACTGTAATCTGACGTCCTTATTGGTTTACATAGCACACCTGTACAACTGCAGAGATTTTAAAATGTGAGAGTGCTAAGTTCGGATATCTGTCAGAAGAAAAACTCTTGGAAAATCATAGGGTTAGTATAATATATATTTAGTACTGAAGAGACAGTCGAATTAACTCGGAAAATAACCCTTGTTAAATGTAAAAGATAATGAACGCAGTATACGAGTACTGGCGGCCTCACGCCAACATTATTACTTTTCACAGCCCAATTGAGAATATCCTGTCACCGTGAGGTCCATTAAGTTAGACACAGAAGTGTACAGTTACCTACAACGTTCAGTTTCCACTGTCCTCTAACACGACGTTTAATTTATGTTTGCTCAGGGACTACGAGTTGAAACATTGGTTTACGTAACTAAAGGAAAAATCGCACAGAATTTGCATTTGAACTTACAACACGTTTTAAATTTACAGGGTGTTTGTAATGAAACTTTCAAATCGCTGTAGAAATAACACCACTGGTCAGAATGACATCAAATTGCAACGGAATGTTATCGGAGAAGGGGGAAAACGTATGGCAGAAAAAAAATAAACAGATACAAAATTTAGCAACAGATGGCGCTGAAAGCGTCATAACATAATAGTGGTCGACTAAAAATGACAAATGAATCATAAAACAATGCCTAAGGTGTCCGTTTGAAGTTAACAAACTGTACTACTCAGTACGCTTGGGTGCACAGGTGTGTTTCTGTTAGTTACGTAAGGTCATATCACATCGGATGGGAAAAATCTGTTTTAAACCGTCCTGAGGCCAGAAACCACACAAAAAGCATCAATCACATCGGTTTTTAATTGTCCTAAGGCCAAAAACCGCATAAAAAGTATCAATCAAAATCAAATCGGATTATTAATTTCCGTGTGACTGACGCAAAACATGTTCAGTATCAATATGCTGTCCACCATTTTCTGCAACAAGTTGAAATCGAGAAACATCATGTTCCATAACTGATCGAAGTGCTTGCGGGGTCACGTTCAGAATGTGTTGCGCAATGCGTGTCTTCAATGTACCTAAGTCTGCAATCGGAACACTGAACACAACTTCTTTCAGATAGCCCCACATCCAGAAGTCACACAGATTAAGATTAGGTGATCGGGACGGCCAGGGTGTAGGGAAATGGCGGCTGATAATTCTAGCATTTCCGAAATAGCGCTTCATCAGCTGCTTAACTGGATTTACATTGTGCGGAGGTGCGCCATCTTGCATAAAAATGATCCCATCCGCAGGTCCACGCTGTTGGAGAGCTGGAATGACATAGTTGCACAAAAGACACTCACAGCGCTTACCAGTCCCGGTACAGGTAACAGACCAGAAGCACCTGTCTCTTCGAAAAAATATGGTCCTATGGTAAATAATGCCGTAAACCCGCACTACACAGTGACCTTTTCAGGATGAAGTGGTACCCAAAATCTTTGCCGGCCAATCATTGTCCACTACCAGGTGAGCAAGAAATTCTAAAGCAAGGGTCTCCCCTGCTGGCAGATCAACAGGAAGCAAGTCGTGCACATGGGTAACTTTGAATGGATAGCAAAGGATTTTACTCACCGTGCTCACGGATATGTCCAATGATCAGGCTATTCTCCGTGCACTACACGTTTCCACAACATCACTCGTCTCCTTCTGCATTGCTTTGGCCACTGCTTCCACTGACGTCGAATCAATTCGTTTCCTCCCTCTATCAAGTTTCACACCAAAAGAACCCGTCTTTTCGAATTTCCGAATGATTTTCTCCAGACCCACGGCAGTCATCGGACCAACGTCTTTTTTCAAACCCTTCAGTGTCCGGAACTTCTGCGGAGCGACGCGTGCACAGTCATCATTCTCATAATACAGTTTTACAAGCAGAGCGCGATCCTGCATTGAGACAGTGATGGCGAACGTCGCAGTCGCGAAAGGAAAAATAGCCGTGTACCCGGCGTGTTTAGACCAACTTCAGTGGGTCGTGGGCATCACAGGTGTTTTCATTTACGTATTCTGACACATACAGCGCCATCTATTGCTCAATTTTCACACAATTTTTTTCTTCTGCAATACGTTTTCCCCCTTCTCCGATAATCTTCCGTTGCAATTTGACGTCATTCTGAGCAGTGGTGTTATTTAAACAGCATTTTGAAAGTTTAATTTTAATTATAATAACTCTGTATATATATTCTAAGACAAAACGACGATGCTCCACAGAGGAATCATCCGAAATGGACAGAAATCAGTACATGTGGTATACATGTACAGGCAAACAAATGATTAGTTTCAGAAAAATTGACTGATTAATTTATGAGAAAGAGCTTCAAAAATTGAGCAAGTCAATAACGCGTTGGTTCACCTCTGTCTCTTACGCAAACAGTTATTCGGCTTAGCACTGATTGATAAAGTTGTTGGATGTCTTCCTTAGGGATATCGTGCCAGAATCTGTCCAACTGGCACATTAGCTCGTCAGAATCCCGAGCTTCTTAGAGGGCCGTGCCATAATGCTCTCAACGTTCTCACTTGGGAAGAGATTCGTCGACCTTGTTGGCCAAGTTAGGGTTTTGCAAGCATGAAGTCATGCAGTACAAACTCTCGTCGTGTGCGGGTGGGCATTATCTTGCTGAAATGTAAGCCCATGATGTCTTACTATGAAGGGCAATACAATGGGGCGCAGAGTATCGTCGACATCCCGTTTTTCTGTAAGGATGCCGCGGAGGGGAAAGTAAATGCCATCCCGGACCACTACTCCTGGTTGCCGGACTGCATGGGGGGCGATAGTGAAGTTGGTATCCTACTGTTGTGCGGGCGTCTCCAGACGCGTCTTCTCTGGCCACTGGTGCTCTTTTCGAAGCGGGAATCATCACTGAAGGCAATATCAGTCCAGTCAATGAGATTTCAGGCCGAAGACGTGTCTGGAGGCGCCCCAGACAGACCTGGAATACCAACCAGACTGTCGCCCGCCATACGACCCGTCAGCCAAGAGTGGGGTGCCATTTATTTTCATAGCAGGACCCCGTTCGTAGTCATTTGCGGCACATCGGTACGTCGACAATACTCTACGCCTCGTTCTGTTGCCCTTCATATCGAGCTATCCTTGGCTGACGTTTCAGCTAGATAACGCCCATCCGCACACGGGGAGGGTTCTTACTGTTTGTCTCAAAGCTTGCCATACCCTACCTCGGCCAGCAAGGTCACCGGATCTCTTCCCAATTGGACTGAATTTGGCACGATATCCCTCAGGAGAACATCCAGAAACTCTATCAATCAGTGCCATTCCAAATAACTGCTTACATAAGGGAAAGAGGTGGACCAACGTGTTTTTGACTTACTCTTGTGTAAATCATCCAATTTTTCTGAAATTTTAATCATTTGTTTTTCTGTACATGTACATCACATCTGTCGATTTCCGTCGCATTCGGATAATTCGTTCGTCGTGTGTCGTTCTTTCTTTATTTTTATTTTATTGGATTCGACTTTATATTAGAACTTAAAACACGTTTTAAATGTATATAATGGATTCAACTTGCGAATAGCTAAAGTAACCTGAAATATATATTGTTATTATACGAAGCAACAATTCAACACATGCAACGATGTGTGCTCCTGTTGCTAATGATGATGTCTATGAGCTCCATATAAATTGTTACTGTTCTTCTTGCACAGAAAAGGTCCTGGCCTGCGGTGGCGGACTGCGGAAAGCAATCCACCTCCAGAGAACATTTCAAACAACATTCTCTATGAGATTCAGATCGGGAGATTGGACTGTCACTCAGTGCACTTTGTGGTTAGTGTTGAAAATATCGTCCATCAGAAGAGTCATTTGTTGTAGGGCGTTGTTTTATACTACGACATCATTATTTAGTGAACCAACGTAAGAAGCAAATGAACTCAAGAATACCATCTATAAAGACAGCCACTGTTACACATCCACATGAAGAGATATTATGATCTGTACACAAAGTTAAATCAACTTACTCACAGCCAGATTTGTCCGAAAGCATCTCTTCCACGACGTTTCATGCGAGATAACAACAGTTGTCGTCGGATAGAACACATCTCATGCAGATTTGTAAGCTGCAATGGGAACCATCTAGGAAGACCATGGCAATTCCTTAGTCTCCAGATTCGCGTACATGTGATGCAGCCCTAGGAAAGCCTCACTCTCACGAAGAAAGGTGATCGGTGAGTGGTACCCAGGTAGCTGATCGCCACACTCGAAGACAACATTCATGACACCTTTCTGCACAGAAAACGGCGATATCAGCAATTTGGCGGCTACAGCAAGGCAGACCGTACTTTATATGGGCGGCGATTCTACCTCTTCGAATGTGCAGCACCAAATATTGACTATGGTGCCCTAAAAGATGCTGCCTATGGCTAACCACACGAGCTGTTAGAAACTGCTGCCACTGTCCAGAAGTTACTAATAGATGTCTATTTTGCCATCTGATTATCTCTGTGATTTTTCACTAATTCAGAGAAATCAGTACACTTGTATTAAAGTGCTCTTCGGCTATTTTATAAGATGGCTGTAATATAATTCTGAGTTATAACCGTGCCACAAGCCAGAGGCCCGGTATTTATCGAAGGTAGTAAGTTTTTATCGGTTTTTAGAGCCGATTTTATAACATTTCCAATGTCCTAAATACTAAATATTCAAATCATAGACGTTTCAAGTAGAGCTCGTCTTAATGCCAATGTGAATTACGGAGCAATCTACCAATTCATCACGATGTCCTATCGCACGCAGATCGTACGCAAACAAGTGTTATTTCCAAAATAAATGCTTTTCTGTTGTGAGAAGATTCTGCGTAAAACAAAGGATTCAGTTAGAAAAACTGCAGTACTCATATTGCCTACTGAATATCATTTTTACTATAATATATGGTATAGTAAATCCAAAATATTAAAAAAGTAGTTAATTTCTTTCAGGTTTAGCATGTTAGCACGTATGGTACAGACGTATATTTGTATTAGTAATAGCGATTTCTTTACTGACTAACATTTCACAACGAAACTATTACTATATTCGGTTTTTAATTTGTAAATTTTCCATCTTTATAACTCTAATACGAACCCTCAAGGAGTATTATAATGTATATTCATTTTTTATTTCCCTTTATTCGTTCCACCCACCTTTTATTCTGTTATGTTGTATTTCTCTCACGTTTTTCGACCTTAAAGTGGGTGCTTCCGTTTGAAAACTGTAAGAGAAATCAGATGACTCATTGGCAAAGGACAGCTTCGAGGAAGATTGTGGTGGATGAAGTAAAAAAGAAAAAATCTCAAAACATTTACGAGCGTCGTCCACTGACACTGAATTAATCGAACAAGGACACAGTGCAACGTCGAGCCGGCCAGTGTGGCCGAGCGGTTCTAGGCGCTTCAGTCAGGAACCGCGCGACCGCTACGGTCGCAGGTTCGAATCCTGCCTCGGGCATGGATGTGTGTGATGTCCTTAGGTTAGTTAGGTTTAAGTAGTTCTAAGTTCTAGGGGACTGATGACCTCAGCTGTTAAGTCCCATAGTGCTCAGAGCCATTTGAACCATTTTTTGCAACGTCGACAAACAGTCACACATTCATACGCCATAACAAATAATTCATTAGTAATGTGAGCAGATCCGTTTCTTTTATCCCATGGCAACACATTCGTTATTTTTGCGTACATTTTGGGAACAACGAACACTTTAATAAAGTTACACGTTACGGTGTGCGTGTGGTAACTGAATTCTTCACGTCAATGGAAGACTTTGGTGAGGTCATGTTTAACTGATACGCAGTGATAGAGAAAGTGTGAAGTGAAGGCATGGATCCCTCGTAAACGATAGCACGATCGCTGAAGCCGGATAGAAGTCACTGAACTCATAGGAAATTCAAATATTAAATGTTATAATCAAATTCAAAGTCGAACAGAAGTGATTTCCTTCACAATTAAGTATCTTCTATTGCAACCACGTCAACTGCCAATTCGGAGTATGCAGTCTGTGTTTCTTTCGGCAATCAGTATACTGTAGTCATGCCAGTTGTCGATATACGAGGTCATGTTGAGAAGTAATGCCTCATTCTTTTTTATGTGAAAACTCTTAAACCTTTTTGAATAAAACAAACTTTATTAACGTTTTGCGTCTTTATTCTGCATGTCTACACATTTATTCCTCAACATAGTCGCTTTGGCAACGAGCACATGTCCCCCAACCGAGAGTCCAGTTTGTTGACACCGTCACTGTAGAATGTTTGACTCCGTTGACGGAGCCAAACCCCAACTCTGCTTGCACTGATTCATTTAGTATCAAACTGACGTTCTAGAAAGTGTTATTTTGGAGATGGTTATTTTGAGGATGGATGAAAATCGGTTGGGGCCACGTCAGGTCGGTATGGAGGATAGATGATGACAGTGAAACCACGGCGTCGGACTGCTGCAGATGTTTCTGAGATCGTGTGTGGTCTGGTAATGTCATGATGAAGAGGGTGCTCCATATGTGGATGAACTCTTCCAATTCTAAAATCGATTACGACACACTGTTACTCGCGCAGCGACATAGTTACGTTACACACCGCCACGTTACACGATACAATTCGGAAGCAGAGGGTTCCAACTTGCGTCAGCGAAGCGGAAAAGTCGACCGAGTAATATACATGACATATAATACTTCAACCGTTAGTCAGAAGAAAATAAAAATTCGGAGGCATTGCTTTTCAGCACGTCCTCATATTCAAGTAAGTTTTCCTGTCTCCTTTAATAAAGCATTTTGTGTATAGTCTAAATATGTGGAAGAGATTATCTTGTATATCTATATCCCCATGATTACTATTAATTTTCATTACTGAACAGCAAACTGTCAGGCACAGTACAAATATCATCTAGTTGTATGTGAGAAGAATGCGTAACTCTGTCTGCAGCTATACAACAGCTCTTATCTTATTACATAGAATCCACAAACACGGCTGCCGTTTAGTTTATTTGAAGCTCTAATTAGCTTTCAAAGAGGCAGCTCAAAGCAATTAAAAACTTTTCTGCAACATACAAAGGCTAATACAATCAAACAAAAGAGTCCGTCCCTGAGGGATATGAAACTCTGACAATGGAACAAAGGTTATGACAAATTAGAAAAGCGCTTTTCTCTTTTTTTTTTAATAATGTGTTTAGGCACCTGTCCTTCACCCTCTGTTACCGCATTTCTTCATTGTTCAGCCATTACCGTCTCCAATGTAGTTCTGCAGTGTAGTGCAACAGCTCTTTAGCGACATCTAAAAACATTATATGACGCTAGAATTCCGTCAGTTTCATACAGGGTGTTTCAAAAATGACCGGTATATTTGAAACGGCAATAAAAACTAAACGAGCAGCGATAGAAATACACCGTTTGTTGCAATATGCTTGGGACAACAGTACATTTTCAGACAGACAAACTTTCGAAATTACAGTAGTTACAATTTTCAACAACAGATGGCGCTGCGGTCTGGGAAACTCTATAGTACGATATTTTCCACATATCCACCATGTGTAGCAATAATATGGCGTAGTCTCTGAATGAAATTACCCGAAACCTTTGACAACGTGTCTGGCGGAATGGCTTCACATGCAGATGAGATGTACTGCTTCAGCTGTTCAATTGTTTCTCGATGCTGGCGGTACACCTGGTCTTTCAAGTGTCCCCATAGAAAGAAGTCACAGGGGTTCATGTCTGGCGAATAGGGAGGCCAATCCACGCCGCCTCCTGTATGTTTCGGATAGCCCAAAGCAATGACACGATCATCGAAATATTCATTCAGGAAATTAAAGACGTCGGCCGTGCGATGTGGCCGGGCACCATCTTGCATAAACCACGAGGTGTTCGCAGTGTCGTCTAAGGCAGTTTGTACCGCCACAAATTCACGAAGAATGTCCAGATAGCGTGATGCAGTAATCGTTTCGGATCTGAAAAATGGGCCAATGATTCCTTTGGAAGAAATGGCGGCCCAGACCAGTACTTTTTGAGGATGCAGGGACGATGGGACTGCAACATGGGGCTTTTCGGTTCCCCATATGCGCCAGTTCTGTTTATTGACGAAGCCGTCCAGGTAAAAATAAGCTTCGTCAGTAAACCAAATGCTGCCCACATGCATATCGCCATCATCAATCCTGTGCACTATATCGTTAGCGAATGTCTCTCGTGCAGCAATGGTAACGGCGCTGAGGGGTTGCCGCGTTTGAATTTTGCATGGATAGAGGTGTAAACTCTGGCGCATGAGACGATACGTGGACGTTGGCGTCATTTGGACCGCAGCTGCAACACGGCGAACGGAAACCCGAGGCCGCTGTTGGATCACCTGCTGCACTAGCTGCGCGTTGCCCTCTGTGGTTGCCGTACGCGGTCGCCCTACCTTTCCAGCACGTTCATCCGTCACGTTCCCAGTCCGTTGAAATTTTTCAAACAGATCCTTTATTGTATCGTTTTTCGGTCCTTTGGTTACATTAAACCTCCGTTGAAAACTTCGTCTTGTCGCAACAACACTGTGTTCTAGGCGGTGGAATTCCAACACCAGAAAAATCCTCTGTTCTAAGGAATAAACCATGTTGTCTACAGCACACTTGCACGTTGTGAACAGCACACGCTTACAGCAGAAAGACGACGTACAGAATGGCGCACCCACAGACTGCATTGTCGTCTATATCTTTCACATCACTTGCAGCGCCACCTGTTGTTGAAAATTGTAACTACTGTAATTTCGAAAGTTTGTCCGCCTGAAAATGTACTGTTGTCCCAAGCATATTGCAACAAACGGTGTATTTCTATCGCTGCTCGTTTAGTTTTTATTGCAGTTTCAAATATACCGGTCATTTTTGAAACACCCTGTATTTATAGAAGTCTCATGGTAATGATGCGATACTATCACTGAAGAAAACTGCACAACGGAATGAAAAATCCACATTAAATTGATAGGTATATCTCCGTTTCCAGACTGTATACTGAACTCTGCAATAGGATGTAAGTTCATATGAGGATTTCGATGATTTAAAACAAAGTGCCGGCAAGGATCTCGAAAATGGGTTATTGAAATGAAATACGAGTATGACATTTATGGCCGGAAGAACGCACCTAGGATCTTTGGTTTTTTAAGTACACTACTGCCATTACAATTGCTACACCAAGAAGAAATGCAGATGATAAAAGGCTATTCATTGGGCAAATACATTATACTAGAATTGACATGTGATTACATTTTCACGCAATCTGGGTGCATCGATCCTGAGAAATCAGTACCCAGAACAACCACCTCTGGCCGTAATAACGGCCTTGATACGCCCGGGCATTGAGTCAAGGCCGGCCGAAGTGGCCGTGCGGTTAAAGGCGCTGCAGTCTGGAACCGCAAGACCGCTACGGTCGCAGGTTCGAATCCTGCCTCGAGCATGGTTGTTTGTGATGTCCTTAGGTTAGTTAGGTTTAACTAGTTCTAAGTTCTAGGGGACTAATGACCTCAGCAGTTGAGTCCCATAGTGCTCAGAGCCATTTGAACCATTGAGTCAAACAGAGCTTGGATGGCGTGTACAGGTACAGCTGCCCATGTAGCTTCAACACGATACCACAGTTCATCAAGAGTAGTGACTGGCGTATTGTGACGAGCCATTTGCTTGGCCACCATTGACTAGACGTTTTCATTTGGTGAGAGATCTGGAGAATGTGCTGGCCAGGGCAGCAGTCGACCATTTTCTGTATCCAGAAAGGCGCGTACAGGACCTGCAATATGCGGTCGTGCATTATCCTGCTGAAATGTAGGCTTTCGCAGGGATCGAATGAAGGTTAGAGCCACGGGTCGTAACACATCTGCAATGTGCGTTCACCGCGATGTCGCCAAACACGGATGCGACCATCATGATGCTGTAAACAGAACATGGATTCATCCGAAAAAAATGTCGTTTTGCCATTCGTGCACCCAGGTTCGTTGTTGAGTACAGCATCGCAGGCGCTCCTGTCTGTGATGCAGCGTCAAGGGTAACCGCAACCGTAGTCTCCGAGCTGATAGTCCATGCTGCTGCAAACGGCGTCGAACTGTTCGTGCAGATGGTTGTTGACTCAGGGATCGAGACGTGGCTGCACGATTCGTTACAGCCATGCGGATAACATGCCTGTCATCTCTACTGCTAGTGATACGAGGCCGTTGGGTTCCAGCTTGGCTTTCCGTATTACCCTCCTGAACCCACCGATTCCATATTCTGCTAACAGTCATTGGATCTGGACCAACGCGAGCAGCATTGTCGCGATACGATAAACCGCAATCGCGATAGGCTACAATCCGACCTTTATCAAAGTCGGAAACGTGATGGTACGCATTTCTCCTCCTTACACGAGGCATCACAACAACGTTTCACCAGGCAACGCCGGTCAACTGCTGTTTGTGTATAAGAAATCGGTTGGAAACTTTCCTCATGTCAGCACGTTGTAGGTGTCGCCACCGGCGCCAACCTTGTGTGAATGCTCTGAAAAGCTAATCATTTGCGTATCACAGCATCTTCTTCCTGTCGGTTAAATTTCGCGTCTGTAGCACCTCATCTTCGTGGTGCAGCAATTGTAATGGCCAGTAGTGTATATTTAATTGACCACTTTGCTGGCCTTCAAGAAGATGATGAGTAGAAAACACACACACACACACACACACACACACACACACACACACACACACACACACACACACACACACACACACAGTCTCACTCAGACAGACTCACTCACACTCACACTCTTTCGAGTGGAGAATATCACCGACCTGGCCCAGAATCGAATCCAGGGCTCCACGACCGAGAAACTGCAACGCTAAGCACAAGAGCAGTAGCTAGTGACACCTGGATCATGACGAGATTGTAGTGCTGGTGTTGTTTTGAAGTACGATGGAAATGTTCCTTAATCCACCAACACCGGGAAAGCGACTTTCAATTAAAGCGTCCCCTCTGTAGTGGAATATACGTAGTGGATGTACGAGTACGTTGTAGACGACTTACGGAAGTTTGGCTCTGGCGACGAGTTGTGCTCGGATAGCCTAATGGTAGGCGACTGCTCGCGATAACCGGGAGATTCTAGTTCGAGTACCAATCCGGCATAAATTTTCATTGTCATCATTCCATTATACAACTGATGGTTGTACATATTTACAGCTGCAAATACATTTCATAACTGGATCATTGCCTTTCACGGACATGGCTCATGCCGACTTCGTTATTCAGACACATGTCACTGCTTCAATGTTCCATCACCTCACTCTTACTTTCCAAACATGCCAGAAAAGTACGCAGGAAGCCCCCTGTGGAGCTTGGAATGCAGGAGAGATGCACTGGGCTCGTGAAGACTGTGCTGTTCAGACACACCTCACAGTTTCAGTGTTCCATCACCTCAATCCTACTTTCCGAATATGCCAGCAGAGCATGAAAGCCTCTGTGGAGCTTGGAAAGTAGGAGAGATGTACTGGCAGACTCAAGATGTGAGGCGTACCTGGATGCTTGCATCTGTAAGACAGCTGACTCCGAAAGGCCCAAGACTCGCGGAACACAAAATATTATTTTACTATGTGTTAGTAGCTTTTTTCTTACAAACTTTCACATACACTTTTGTTCTATAATTAAATATCAGAATGCTTTCTACGGTTATTCTGTCTTCAACTACTTTTGGTTCTGCTTGTGTTGTCAGAATTCCTGTATATACAGAATATCCCATGAAGGCTTCACTGAAATAAATTAAATCTT
This sequence comes from Schistocerca americana, assembly GCF_021461395.2. Lineage (NCBI taxonomy): Eukaryota > Metazoa > Arthropoda > Insecta > Orthoptera > Acrididae > Schistocerca > Schistocerca americana. The sequence continues at coordinate 406,860,182 of NC_060130.1, forward strand.
ACGTGTTTTTGTAAACAATGTTGTTATGCTGGAAACTCGGTATGTGGTGTTAAAATCATCATCCGGGACGGATAAATTCTTACAGTAAAACCTGAAAGATGACGTGAAACAAAACATAACGCAATAGACATTTTGTAGCATTATTGCTTTTTTTAATCGGAAACAGGAAACGCACTTAGCTACTATATTCAAAGATGTAGATTACATTTGAGATATAAGCAATCGACACTCAAAGAATCGAGATAATACATCGCCCAAATATAATAAAAGTTCTTTCAGTTTCCGGAAATTTTTGCAATGAACATTTTGGGTTAGGGAGTGGGGGGACTAGATTAGTTTTATCTTCATGTTTTTGCGGTGACTTTTAAAGATATTTCGCACGGCGCAAGAACAGGAATTTCGAGAATGACAAAGTACCATTGCGTTATCTAGTTACAGCGCCGAGATAGACGGCAACAGCGTCAGCTTCGGGCTGGCACAGCAACATATGCGCGGAGCGCGCGACGTACGCAGCACGCCCGTCCTCACTGATGGAGACGAACCTCACACCAACGCCATTATCCTGTTGCAGATATGCCGTTCAAGTTATAAACAGTTACTATACAAAGCTTTTTGAGATATAAACATGCAATAGCTTCCCTTTCAAGGCACTGGCATTTTGTGACGGAAATATTATTATTGTCACATATTGCATTCTTACAAGTAAAGTAAGATTTCGGACTTAAACTTGAATATGAAGTGCTTGAAGGCAAAGAAAGTATGACTCCCATGTCAAAGCTAGCGTACACTAAATTACAGCAAACAAAAATTGATATATTTTCATACGAAGTAGGGGGGGGGGGGGGGGGAATAAAAGGGAAAGGATGGGGGTGAAACTGGTGACTTCCAGCCGCACAGGACATTGTGGTAATGCAATGGCGGAAGCTGAAAATTTATGAGGAACCGGGACTCGAATTCTGATTTACCTCTTCCGATTCAGGCATCCGGACATTGTCCCTGACCGTCCAGTTTCCAAATTATCGCAGGGTGCAATGCAGTGTCATTCATTCATTTACCTGCTACTCGCAAATTATTAATTCCCTTAGGAGTTCGGACGATATTAGTGCATCTGCTCTGAAACTAACGTCAAGGAGCTGTCACACTCTTACAGAAATGTATATATTTGAGTGGTGTCTGTTCTGTTGGACACTTATTTTCTTTCTACCATTGTTTTGTCAGGAATCTCATGAATTAGCATTAGTTAATTTGTGGATTATACGTTAATCCAGAGTACAGAAGCTCAAAGAAAATGTGACTTCAAGATACTAAGTGTTAATTCGGTCAGAAATATCTCGTCTCAAACTGATCCTACGAAATAACAATGGCTGCTGCCAATCGTTATGCAGAATTTCCGTTTCATAAATCAGGTGATCTGCACATGTACAACACGGTATTGATCATCGGTCCTCTGTAAGTACACTACTGGCCATTAAAATTGCTACACCAAGAAGAAAAGCAGATGATAAACGGGTATTCATTGGACAAATATATAATACTAGAACTTACATGTGATTACATTTTCACGCAATCTGGGTGCATCGATCCTGAGAAATCAGTACCCAGAACAACCACCTCTGGCCGTAATAACCGCCTTGATACGCCTGGACATCGAGTCAAACAGAGCTTGGATGGCGTGTACAGGTACAGCTGCCCATGCAGTTTCAACACGATACCACAGCCGGCCGCGATTGCCGTGCGGTTCTGGCGCTGCAGTACGGAACCGCGGGACTGCTACGGTCGCAGGTTCGAATCCTGCCTCGGGCATGGGTGTGTGTGAAGTCCTTAGGTTAGTTAGGTTTAAGTAGTTCTAAGTTCTAGGGGACTTGTGACCTAAGATGTTGAGTCCCATTGTGCTCAGAGCCATTTGAACCACGATACCACAGTTCATCAAGAGTAGTGACTGCCTTATTGTGACGAGCCAGTTGCTCAGCCACCACTGATCAGACGATTTCAATTGGTGAGAGATCTGGAGAGTGTGTTGACCAGGGCAGCATTCGAACATTTTCTGTATCAAGAAAGGCCCGTTCAGGACCTGCAACATGCGGTCGTGTATTATCCTGCTGAAATGTAGGGTTTCGCAGGGATCGAATGAAGGGTAGCGCCACGGGTCGTAACACATCTGAAATGTTACGTGCACTGTTCAAAGTGCCGTCAATGCGAACAAGAGGTGACCGAGACGTGTAACCAATGGCACCCCATACCATCATGGAGGGTGATACGCCAGTATGGCGATGACAAATACACGCTTCCAATGTGCGTTCACCGCGATGTCGCCAAACACGGATGCGACCATCATGATGCTGTAAACAGAACTTGGATTCATCCGAAAAAATGACGTTTTGCCATTCGTGCAACCAGGTTCGTCGTTGAGTACACCATCGCAGGCCCTCCTGTCTGTGATGCAGCGTCAAGGCTAACCACAGCCATTGTCTCAGAGCTGATAGTCCATGCTGCTGCAGATGTGGTCGAACTGTTCGTGCAGATGGTTGTTGTCTTGCAAACGTCACCATCTGTTGACTCAGGGATCGAGACGTGGCTGCACGATCCGTTACAGCCTGTCATCTCGACTGCTAGTGATACGAAGCCATTGGGATCCAGCACTGCGTTCCGTACTACCCTCCTGAACCCCCTCCTGATTATATATTCTGCTAACAGTCTTCGGATTTCTACCAACGCGAGCAGCAATGTCGCGATACGATAAACAGCAATCGCGATGGGCTACAATCCGACCTTTATCAAAGTCGGAAACGTGATGGTACGCATTTCTCCTCCTTACACGAGGCATCACAACAACGTTTCACCAGGCAACGCCGGTCAACTGCTGTTTGTGTATAAGAAATCGGTTGGAAACTTTCCTCATGTCAGCACGTTGTAGGTGTCGCCACCGGCGCCAACCTTGTGTGAATGCTCTGAAAAGCTAATCATTTGCGTATCACAGCATCTTCTTCCTGTCGGTTAAATTTCGCGTCTGTAGCACCTCATCGTCGTGGTGTAGCAATTTTAATGGCCATTACTGTACATTCATTGTTATTGACACTCTAAACGCCTATTTCAGTTTACTCTAAGAAGCGGAGGTGTCTTAAGTTAGCGCAGAAGCCTCAAGAATTTTCGTGGCATTAGACCACACGATGTCGATAAACATACTGGTACCAGCAAGTGCCTCCTACACATTTGTGGCTTAGAATAATGGTGGGGAATATAGCAAGTGTGGATAGCCCCTCTCCGTCTGCAAGATAAAGGATAAAGTAAAAGTGAGTGTGATAGTAAGTGGTAAACTCACTATAGTGTCACTCATATCAGCTTGCGGCCAACCGCTGATGGATGCTCAAAAACATATAGAATTCGTGGAGAGGAAATGGAACTGGCAGAGAATACACAGGAAAGCGAATACCCTGGAGGTAGGCGATAACAGCAGCTCCAAGGAATAAGTTAAATACGTATAAATATTATTGATATGTCAACTGTTGTGTTTTTCATGGTAACATTTGTCTGCCATGTATTATTCAAGCATCAAATACGTTAGTTATGTTGAACGAAACATGGCAAGATATGATGCAATAAAAAATGAGCATCAAGGAATTACTTGTTGATTTATTAATTATTAAATGGCTCTTTAAGTGGGTACATAAAGAAGAAGATACTTCTTGAGCAAATGACGAGGCATGGCGTAAGCATTTAATTTAATTACTCTTTGTCTCAGTTGTCATGAAACTATAGAAGTAGTAATCTTTTATTTCTAGAGCACATAATCCGGATGTTCTGTCTCAAAAACTGTTCTCGATTGTCTTAGGCATTATTACACAGCTTCAGCTGTATTTAGTCCTTTATTTTTAGATCACTGCCAGTGTCATGGTATTTAAAACCGTAGAGCTGAAACGGTTTAATAACAACCAAGAAGACTACTCACAGCTGTGGCTGCCCTACTTACGAGGTTATTCGTGGTGGGGTGACGAGTCAAGGTTTTGAGAGAACTGTAAATGTGTATACAATCAGGTGGTATTTAAAGAACTTTATCTCGCCACTTATATGCTCCTCCCCGCGGATATAATGATAAGCTATCAAAAAACTACTAGCTCGTTCGGTGACAATATGACTGATACATTCTTCAGAACCGTACTCCTGTCACTTTCAAGAATTACTAATAAATTATTAGGTTCTATAAATTAAGGATTTGTATGGTGTAACGAAAGAATGGTCTTAGACAAGAGGTTTACAACAAAGATGTGGAGAAGAGTTTGAATCTTAAGCTAACGCAACGGGCTGCTATGGAGAAGAAAGATATAGACGATAGCAGCATAAATCCATAATAATAATAATAATAATAATACATTCTCGTACATGAGTATAAACACCGTTTGTACGCAGGTATTAGAATGTGTTATTTACGTATAAATTATGGGTTCTGATTACCTTGTTTGTAATTTTGATGCACTTCGTACTTGGCCATGTTCGACGGTAGAATGCCTCTATGTTATTTTTCTAGTTCTTGAAGATGGTCATCACAGGCAGAAACCGATTACCTGCTTTATGACATCCAGCCTGCGCAGGCCAGTGCGGTGCCAACGATGTTACTGATATCGCATTTGTCGGGCCTCAAACCTCTGTACCCTGACCAATAGGATGTTGGGACAGCTAAGTACTCTGACATCTTCATGGGTATACGACACCGGAGGCTAGCCGTCCCTGCCTCTACTGATGCCCTAACTGGGGTTCCTTGACACTCTATCACTGGGGGCAAGACATAGTCTGCCGTATTCTCGCTGACGGTAGCCGACGTTGCGACCAGCCTGCTACAGCTGGAAACAAGACTTATCTGACGCAGCAGCTGCGGGCACAGTAGGCGTTGACTGTCGCTGACAGGGCCAGCGCTGGGAGTCAACACACGGGGAGCCACCTTCTCAGTGTACAAGGGGCGTTCAATAAGTAATGCAATACATTTTTTCTGGGCCAGTTTCGGTTGAAAAAATGTAGAATGTGTTGTGGGACGTTGTAGAATATTCCCCATTCAGCCAGCATTCCGATAGATGGCAGCGCTATGCACAGCTTTCAAAATGGCGTCTGTAACGTCGGTGCGTTCCAAGCAGAGAGTTGTCGTTGAGTTTCGTTTGGCGGAAAACCAGAGCATTGCAGTACGTCTACGGAAACCCGACAGTGAACAAAAGCAAGGTGAGTCGTTGGGCAAGGTGTCTGTCATCATCGCAACAAGGTCGTACAAACCTGTTCGATCTACAACGTTACGGCTAGCCGCACACAGCTGTGACTCCTGGAATGCTGGAACGTGCGGACACTCTCATGGGAGGTGACTGACGTATCAGAATCAAACACCGCGCTGCTCTGTTGGTACTGCTGACACACTCGTCCACTAACGAGGTTACTCAAAAGTGTGTGCCCGCAGTGTTTCTCGCCGCCTAAGAGAATACCATAAAGAGCAACGAAGGACTATCTGTGGAGAAATGCTTGCACGTTACGAGGCTGATCGTGACAATTTTTTAACGACCATCGTCACAGACAGTGAAACTTGGGCTCATCACTTCGAATCAGAGACAAAACGGCAATCCAAGGAGTGGCACCACATCACCCCTTCTCCGGAGAAGTTCAAAGCCGCACCCTCAGCCGGTAAAATAATGGCGACAGTCTTCTGGGGTCTCGTAAGAGGTTATTCTGCTTGATGTCCTCCCCCATGATGCAACGATCAACTCTGAAGTGTATTGTGCTACCCTCAGGAAATTGAAAAAGTCACTTCAGCATGTACGTTATCACAAAAATGCAAACGAACTTATCCTTCTCCATGACAATGCAAGGCCTCACATAAATCTGCGCATCCGAGAGGAGTTCGCAAAACTTCATTGGACTCTTTTTCCTTGTCCACCTTTCACCCCGGATCTCACACCTTCCGACTTCTATCTGTTTGGCCCAATAAAAGACTCACTCCGTGGGAAGCAGTACGTGGATGATGGGAAGGTTACTGATGCAGCAAGACGTTGACCAGTAGAGTGGTAATATGTGGGCATACAAGTCGTTCCAGTAAGGTGGTGTGAGGCCGTCGTGTTGAACGGAGATTATGTTGAAAAACAGGATTTTGTAGCAAAAAAGTGGGGAATAATACGATGTATTGGAATCCTGAATAAAACCAACCTGCTTTCAGAAAAAAATATGTTGCATTATTTACTGAACGCCCTTCGTATTTGCAGCACTCACCAGGTATCGACACTAGCAGCATCGAAGAATGATGAACAGAAATAAACAGTAATAAAGAGTTTCTTGTACCCACGAGCTGCCTCTTCTGTCGCACCCGGATCCATCTCTGGTAGAGAACCACCACCAACACCAAGCCAACCTAGAAATCCCGTTATCTTTGGGGTCAGAAAAAATATTGAAGACGAAGATAGAGGACAACTGGAAGACAGCAGCCAGTTCCATGGCTCTGTAGCAGTGGTATTCTACGTAGCAGTATATGTAAATGACGATTTTAGAATTTTTTGGACCTGTATGGTTGCTTCTCCCATCCTTTCTTGTTCCTTGTTGTTTTGGGTGTAGTGTGTACTTGTAATGGTAGAAAGGAAGCAGTATGTCTAAGCAGGTTCTGGGTCGAGATGCGATTCACCATCAGATGGAGGAGATAGCTCAGTTACAGGCAGAAATAGGAAAACTAAGTAAGGAAAGGTGCAAACGGTATCATCCTAGTGCGCGTATCCTTGATACCTACGGCACTTTGTTGATTACCTAATTTTCCTGGAAATCGGGGGATGATGTCTTTGTGTTTTTTCATAATTTAGATACAGCTACCACGTTTGGAAATTGGAATAATGAGTAGTTATTAAGTGTAGCCTGACTGGAATTAGAAGGGGATTCTGCCGGCCGAAGTGGCCGTGCGGTTAAAGGCGCTGCAGTCTGGAACCGCAAGACCGCTACGGTCGCAGGTTCGAATCCTGCCTCGGGCATGGATGTTTGTGATGTCCTTAGGTTAGTTAGGTTTAACTAGTTCTAAGTTCTAGGGGACTAATGACCTCAGCAGTTGAGTCCCATAGTGCTCAGAGCCATTAGAAGGGGATTCTAGCGCTTATGTAATGTGTGAGCAGACATTAAGGGATGTACAATCATTAGTCGACTTGAAAGAAGAGTTAGTGGAAAGATGTGGAAGATAAAATACATCAAGGCACTAATGTGAGCAGCAGAAACACGGAGAATCAATAGAGAGTTTTGCAGATTAATATTAGCGTATGTGAGCTCAATGAGGATGATAATATTAATAAGGATACTTTACGGGAATTTGAACAGAGACCACGTAAGCTTTGAAGGAATTTCCAAAGACTTTGAATGAAGCAGGAGATACTGTAGGAGCACTAGCTAAAATCGATGTGACACATAACCACGGGAAAGGAAAGTGATATTTAATACAGATATCAAGTGCTTTAAATGCTGTCGTCCAAGTCATATTAAGCGTAATTCTAGAGAGTAGCAATGTCAAGCATGTAAAGATTTTGGGCTCTCCGAACGAAACTATACCCAGAAATGGGAAAGGTGGTTGCAGGACGGATCTCATACGCGTCCGTCAAACGGGGCAAGGGTGGTTTGTCCACTTCTCAACGCTCTCAGTGAAGTTTAGCACGGATCAGTGGCAGACTTTTTCTGACCGGCTATGTGAAAGGAAAATTGTACAAATTTTTATTAGTTACTGGGTTTCAAGTATCTGTGGCAAGTAAGAATTTATTTAATGAAATTGAACTGAATCTGCACGCTGTATGTTAAGTGGCATACATGAGGGTAACGTTAATTCACTCGGCTTAGGACTGCTGGGATTCCGCGTGGGGGAAAGTAACTTCTGGGTTAGCGTACAAGTTCCCCCTAAAGTGCGCCGCAGCTACGTGATTATACCTGGTTCAGACTGCCTGATTCCACATCAGGTGAAAGTTGATTTAGAACGGCGCTACCAGCCGCGGTGGCCGAGCGGTTCTAGGCGCTTCAGCCCGGAACCGCGCTGCTGCTACGGTCGCAGGTTCGAATCTTGCATCGGGCATGGATGTGTGTGATGTCGTTAGGTTTAAGTAGTTCTAAGTTTCGGTGACTGATGACCTCAGTTGTTTCAGAGTATGTTCCAATGATGGATTATCTAGTTTGAGGGCTGAAGTGGGTACGTCTCGATCGGGAGCCAATTGGACCACTATATTTCTAATTGAAGAATCTGAATATGAGGTTTGCCATGCCGGATTCGCACAAGTGAAATGACATGGGCGACTTAACCAATCACCAGGAGCGATACGACTGGGCAAGTTGTTTGTCGTTCTATGGAATCCGAGTCCCGATACGACCAAATGGAATCGTAGCGAAAAACAGTTTCCTAAAATGTAAGGCTGAATGATTTCGAGAAAAAAAAGCCAACTTCATAATCAAGAAAGACGTCTCCAGGAAAATCCCAAGGCAGGAAGAGTGACCATTGGAGTCTGTCATCAATGACTTGAAAGGCGGTGAAATATTGCATTAGCCTCTGTAAAATCCTTATCGGTATCGTTAAGTGGCGAAAACGTGAGGGTACAGCACTCTGCCTCGTGATCTGACCATTGCCTGTATTGAGTTGGTCCTATATCAGCAGTTGGTCCTTCAGCAGCTAAAGTTGTTGATGGAACAACTCATTTTACTGCTGACGCTGATGTTTCTGTTGATGTTGCTGCTCTTACAACTGCTGTTGCAGTTTCTGCTGCGGTAGCATCTATTGCTGTTGCTGTTACAAGAGTTTCGTAAGCTTAGCCTCCGTGATACTCTGCTAACCAGTTGCCTCATTGCCAGTTACTGTGGCCGAATTTCGACAGAATGTCGGGAACGACTAAAAATAAACCCGACGATACTGGACATATCGGTCTGGGGCCATCAACATCAGATCGCCGGGTGTGAACACTGAGCCAAACAACGAGTGTGTGTGTGTGTGTGTGTGTGTGTTTGTGTGTGTGGAGCCGCTGCAAAGCAATGCTGGCGCTCACAGCTGTAACAGCTCTGCTCAGCGGCCGAAATCCATCTCCATGCTCTCAGGTGGGCTTTCAAAATCGCTGGGCTCGGATACTGGAGTACTAAGCACGATCTAATTTGAATTTACTTACCTCTAATTAGGTTAATCTCGTTCAATTACTGCTGTAACAGAGGGGAGCTATACGATCAAACGCGAAGTACAAAAAGTGGACTGCATAATACAGGCAACACTTCTTGTCATCGCAGTTAGGACTACGCGAAATTAGACATACCACGAGAATTCACACATCATGTTCTACGAACGACCATACAAGAAATGTAAATATCTTCATGCAAAAGACGACTTAGTTACAGGAAGAAGTAGATATACTAAATCAAGATAACCTTTTCGGTTTACGAGCCGCGTCGCTTCGAATTTTTATTCAAAGTGCTGTGGCTTGTAAATTTTAGATTTGTAAATTGTAGATTTTATTGAACCATGCCAACGCGAAATATTGCAAGGGGACATACTCAGTCAAGTACAGTCATTTAGCAGTAGCTGTTAACTTTCTCTCTTCTCAAGTTTTCATTCCACAAATTAATTTTAGCATGAGGATTAACTAAATCTTATAAAGAGCTATCGATCCTTCAGGCTGTTATAGCTTCTTTGGTTATTCCTGTAACCTACATCCTTACCTTCAGTACGTAATTTTTAACTAATTGGGATGACTGTATTTTAGATTTCAAAGACCAGGAGCGCGTGATATGTTCTGCTTTCGTTCTGAACTGAAGTCTGTGTTCAGAATGGGATGTGAAAATTTGTCTCAGTGCAGTAGTCATGACTGAAAACTTTACTAGTACGAACGTGTCGTGCTGAGCAGGACCGGTCTCAAGAAGTGCGACGTCAAAGGCGGACGGCGACTGCTGCGAGCCGCGGACAGGGCGGCAGCAGAGGCGGCGACTTTGGAGTTGCACATCAGTCTTCAGCGGGTGCATGAATTGGCGGATGTGGTCAGAGCGAGGTCAAAAATCCTGGACGCGGGGATGCCTACAACCCGACAGCTAAAATTCAGCACAAACACAAGAAACATGAACATCCAAAGTCAATCTCCCAAAACACATAAATATAAATCACCGTCAACATTACAGAGAAGCTACCAAACAGCAAAGACACATGAATCTTCTGCCGGAGAATTACGACGATAATGAACTCATCCCGCCCCTAACACACTCAACGACGTTACAGGATAGCTGTATTAATACGGTAGAATATACAGGGTGGTCCATTGATCGTGACCGGGCCAAATATCTCACGAAATAAGCGTCAAACGAAAAAATTACAAAGTCCGAAACATGTCTAACTTGAAGGGGGAAACCAGATGGCGCTAAGGCTAGCCCGCTAAATCGCGCTGCCATAGGTCCAACGGATATCAACTGCGTTTTTAAAAATAGGAACCCCCTTTTTTTTACATATTCGTATAGTACGTAAAGAAATAGGAATGTTTTAGTTGGACCACTTTTTTCGCTTTGTGATAGATGCCGCTGTAATAGTCACAAACAAATGGCTCACGATTTTCGACGAACAGTTGGTAACATGTAGGTTTTTTAAATTAAAATACAGAACGTAAGTACGTTTGAAGATTTTATTTCGGTTGTTCCAATGTGATACACGTACCTTTGTGAACTTATCGTTTCTGAGAACGAATGCTGTTACAGCGTGATTACCTGTAAATACCACATTAATGCAATAAATGCTCAAAATGATGTCCGTCAACCTCAGTGTATTTGGCAATACGTGTAACGACCTTCCTCTCAACAGCGAGAAGTTCACCTTCCGTAATGTTCGCACATGCATTGACAATGCGCTGACGCATGTTGTCAGGCGTTGCCGGTGGATCACGATAGCAAATATCCTTCAACTTTCCCGACAGAAAGAAATCCGGGGACGTCAGATCCGGTGAACGTGCGGGCCATGGTATGGTGCTTCGACGACCAATCCACCTGTCATGAAATATGCTATTCAATACCGCTTCAACCGCACGCGAGCTATGTGCCGGACATCCATCATGTTGGGGAAGTACTTCGCCATTCGGTCATGCAGCGAAACATCTTGTAGTAACATCGGTAGAACATTACGTAGGAAATCAACATACATTGCGCCATTTAGATTACCATCGATAAAATGGGGGCCAATTATCCTTCCTCCCATAATGCCGCACCATACATTAACCCGCCAAGGTCGCTGATGTTCCACTTGTCGCAGCCATCGTGGATTTTCCTTTGCCCAATAGTGCATATTATGCCGCTTTATGTTACCGCTGTTGGTGAATGACGCTTCGTCGCTAAATAGAACGGGTGCAAAAATCTGTCATCGTCCCGTAATTTCTCTTGTGCCCTGTGTCAGAACTGTACACGACGTTCAAAGTCGTCGCCATGCAATTCCTGGTGCATAGAAATATGGTACAGGTGCAATCGATGTTGATGTAGCATTCTCAACACCGACGTTTTTGAGATTCCCGATTCTCGCGCAATTTGTCTGCTACTGATGTGCAGATTAGCCGCGACAGCAGCTAAAACACCTACTTGGGCATCATCATTTTTGCAGGTCGTGGTTGACGTTTCACATGTGGCTAAACACTTCCTGTTTCCTTAAATAACGTAACTATCCGGAGAACGGTCCGGACACTTGGATGACGTCGTCCAGGATACCGAGCAGCATACATACCACACGCCCGGTGGGCATTTTCTTCACAATAGCCATACATCAACACGATATCGACCTTTTCCGCGATTGGTAATCGGCCCATTTTAATACGGGTAATGTATCACGAAGCAAACACCGTCCGCACTGGCGGAATGTTACGTGATACCACGTACTTATACGTTTGTAGCTATTACAGCGCCATGGAAGTGAAACATGGACGATAAATAGTTTGGACAAGAAGAGAAGAGAAGCTTTCGAAATGTTGTGCTACAGAAGAATGCTGAAGATTAGATGGGTAGATCACGTAACTAATGAGGAAGTATTGAATAGAACTGGGGAGAAGAGGAGTTTGTTGCATAACTTGACTAGAAGAAGGGATCGGTTGGCAGAACATGTTCTGAGGCATCAAGGGATTACCAATTTAGTACTGGAGGGCAGCGTGGAGGGTGAAAGTCGTAGAGGGAGACCAAGATGAATACACTAAGCAGATTCAGAAGGATGTAGGTTGCAGTAGGTACTGGGAGATGAAGAAGCTTGCACAGGATAGAGTAGCATGGAGAGCTGCATCAAACCAGTCTCAGGACTGAAGACCACAACAACATCAACAACAGCGGCATCTATCACAAAGAGAAAAAAGTGGTCCAACTAAAACATTCATATTTCTTTGCGTACTACACGAATATGTAATAAAAATGGGGGTTCCTATTTTAAAAAACGCAGTTGATATCCGTTTGGCCTATGGCAGCGCCATCTAGCGGGCCATCCATAGCGCCATCTGGTTTCCCCCTTCAAGCTAGACAAGTTTCGTCTTTGTAGTTTTTCCGTTTGACGCTTATTTCGTGAGATATTTGGCCCGGTCACGATCAATGGGCCACCCTGTATAGATGACATGGCAATCTGTGGATCCATTCATCACGAGGTGGCAAATCAAATTAAAAGACAATTACACCACCGGATAAACTTCCAAATACCATTAACGCAGAGGATAGATGAGTTGGAAGATGAGCTTACATATACTGTGTACAAGAAAACGTACAAACAAGACCGACGTACGCATTCACAATTTCTCCCAACCGAAGTACAACACATCACAAATACACAAGATGAATACAAACCAGAATCATCACCGCATGGAAAACCATTCGACACACGTAAATGTGAACAGTACGCCAAACCAGTCAAATTTGTCTCGGGAGGCACTCTTCACCCCGGGAAAAAGGAACAAGGAATAGACAGACACGTAGACCCTGAATCAGTACACACCGAAACAATCAGGCCACAAAGCAAAACAAAACTCAGAACTATCGGACCCAGACTTATAAAAGTAGACAAATTAGATGAGGAAAAATCTGAGGGAGACACGTGTGACATTTGCAACGATGTCAACGTGCGTCTAGAAACAACCTCCACTCAAAACATCAACAAAGACAACATAACACATACAGTCAGTCCCACACAAATCACCACCATCGCCGACACCACACCATCAAGCACCACCAACATCAGTGAAAAACGTGTGAAGGCAAGAATCATGGAAGAAGCGTGTGACAAAATGAAGAATAACTGCGTGTATTGTACGCCAGGGGCAAATAATTAGTGATAACTGCTGACATTAATTCCAGATCGACGCTCTGGAACTCAGACAGAACAGATGACAGGGGGGCGAATAATCACTGACCTAATATAAGGAACAAAATTACATGTAATGGACACGGAAGGACCTATACCAACACATGCAGAGTTCGATGGTACGAGCAGTAATATCGACTTCACGCAAGCAAATAATGCAGCAATGGCATACGTAACAAACTGGACTGTACATGACAAGATAACCAGTAGTGATCACAACGTCATAACATACACACTAACTTACGCTCAGGCCACAACGACCAAATCACACACCAAGACGCAAAGCAGACTGGAACAAATTAACGGAAATTATCCAATAACACGATCTAGGAAACATCAATGGAGGTATCGGTTATAGACCACACAAGTTGACACAGGTATACAACATCCACAAAACACATCAATACCGACAGCAAAGAACACAAAACGCTCACCAGTACCATGGACCAACGAACTCACGAGACTCAAACAAGATTCCAAACACAAAAGAAAATTATATCAAAGCGCTATAGCAGATAGGGACAGACGCATAAGTCTGAGGCATATAGGCATGCACAAGATTTATACAGATAGACCCTATACAACACGCGTAGACAACAATGGGGGCTATTTGTTACAACACAAACAGAGCAAAATATATGGGGGGAACCATACACAATACTGACAGAGATGATAAAAACCCCACTAGTTCTGGGAACGCTAAGGCAGGATGACGGAACTATGACGAGGGGATGGAGGAATACAGCGGATTTTCTGCTCCCGGACGACGTTATCGATGCAGACACACAATATCATACAACACTAAGAGAAAACCTACACACACCATACAACACTGCAACTGTCACCTGTCCTTTTGCACAAGAAGAGGTTGTGCTAGCAATCTCAGAGCTCAAAAACAAGAAAGCAGCTGGACCAGATGGTATCCAATCGGAAACACTGAAAAAACTAGCACCGCAAATCACCCCGTTCGTAACAACGTTACTGAACGATTCCTTACGGCTGGGCGGGGTACGTACAGTATCGAAAACCTCAAAAGCAGTCATTATTAAGAAATCAGTGAACAGGGATCCTTCAGATCTAGACTTACAGGCCAATATGCCTAATAAACATCCTAGCAAAGATTCAGGAGAAGCTACTGTGTAAGAGCCTGCAAACACACAGAGTTCTCAGGGCTATGAGCCAACATCAATTCGGCTTCAGAACTGGCAGATCAACAGATGATGCCATCAACCAGGCCCTACAGATAGTTAGTACTACAAAACAGAAATACCCCATGGCAATAATGATTGACATTGCCGGAGCATTCGGTAATCTCTGGTGGCTCGCACTGTTTCAGAGGTTAAGACATCTAGAGGTACCGCAGTCACTGTACAACAGTTTCCTAGACTACTGTAAAGATCGAGTAGTCGAATGGCAGATGGACAGCCGGAAAGTAATTAAAAGAATTACCAAAGGCTGTCCTCAAGGGTTGATTTTCGGCCCCATCTTCTGGGACATAACAATCGAACCCCTCCTACAACTTCTGGATTGGGGTGACAGGTCGGACGGAATTGTCGTCTACGCAGATGAACTATTATTTGTAGTCACTGCGAACAACAGTGCCCAGTTAGAAGAGAAAGCCAGTGGAATACTACAAACAATTACACAATGGTGTCACAAAAATAAACTCAGGATAGTCGAAAACAAAGCAACATACACATTACTGAAAGGATCACTCCAAAGGAATCCTTCGGTTAAAATTGAGGATACAAACATCAAACGAGAACACGTTACGCACTATCTTGG
This sequence comes from Schistocerca americana, assembly GCF_021461395.2. Classification (NCBI taxonomy): domain Eukaryota; kingdom Metazoa; phylum Arthropoda; class Insecta; order Orthoptera; family Acrididae; genus Schistocerca; species Schistocerca americana. The sequence goes on from NC_060130.1 coordinate 406,875,279, forward strand.
GGTACGCATGGATGAAAAATTGAATTTTCACGAACACATAAGGCTAACAACAGACAAAGCAGAAAAAATACTACACAAAATGGTGAGGCTAAATTCAAAACAGTTCAGATTACCTCTACCAGACATACTGACATACCACTGTGCGCTCCTCGAATCAGTACTCAGCTTCACAGCTAGCACGTGGGCACATAGACTGAACGTGGTCACCAGCAGAGCATCGGTCAGATGAGGGCAGAGAAGTGCCCTACTTAGGCTATCTGGAGCCTTCGGCAACAACTCAGCGGATGAACTGTGTGTGGTGCTCGGAATATGCCCCATAGATATCACGGTCAAATACAGAGCTGCAAGGTACTGGTTAAACTGGTTAAAGATGGAGAGACTAGATAAGGTACACACAATAACTGGTGTGCCGATAGAGACGATACGTCACCTTAAAAGTTGGCGTTTGGATACATGGCAAGGTGAGTGGGATGTAAGTGATAAGTGACGTAGACTGCACGACTTCCTCCCTGACATAAGGGAGCGGTTGAGAATGAAACATATATATCCCAGCCACGGTAGGTTATATTTCTTAACAGGTCACGAACCTTATCCCACGCACTTAAACCGCGTGAGTCTGAGGCAGACACCTACATGCACATGCGGGGAAGAAGGTTCCCTAGAACAAACTGTCTTTTTCTGCCGGAAATACGCGATCAATAGACATACACTGCACTTAGACTACACAGATACAGGTATATATATATATATATATATATATATATATATATATATATATAGCAATAAGAGACGAAGAACAATGGGCACAATTAAACGTATTGACAAACAGTATTTCGAAAACAACATATGAAGAGTACATGCGGACGTGACATAATAGACATGCCTATGAGCAACGTAACAACAATCTCCAGAGGGTTGACAGCGATACTCACAGTGACAGCGAAAACGGTGACAGTGAGTAGGAACAGGAGGGGGAAGCCGAGATGTGACAGTAAATAAGCATAAGGTGCTGGCGATCTAGCCAAGAAATCACCAAATGCTGTGCACAGATGGGCACCTAAAGTTAACACACTGGATTAGTAATAAAAAGGATAAGCGATACTATATCTGTACTAACAACAATGTGTGCGTGTGTGTGTGTGTGTGTGTGTGTGTGTGTGTGTGTGTGTGTGTGTGTGTGTGTGACTGGCGGTCAACGGCTCGAAAAAATCAAAAAAATGGTTCAGATGGTTCTGAGTACCATGGGACTTAACATCTGTGGTCATCAGTCCCCTAGAACTTAGAACCTACTTAAACCTACAGAATGAGATTTTCACTCTGCAGCGGAGTGTGCGCTGATATGAAACTTCCTGGCAGATTAAAACTGTGTGCCCGACCGAGACTCGAACTCGGGACCTTGCCTTTCGCGGGCAAGTGCTCTACCAACTGAGCTACCGAAGCACGACTCACGCCCGGTACTCACAGCCTCACTTCTGCCAGTACCTCGTCTCCTACCTTCCAAACTTTACAGAAGCTCTCCTGCGAAGGAGCGCCTGAACCGCTAGACCACTGCGGCCGGCGAAAAAATCATTCCGAGGTATTCACAGTCAGTCACATTCGGTGATGGTACTAACAAATCTCTCCTCTATACTACCATCTTTTTGTATTCTTCTTAAAAAACAACGAAATTTTATTTATATTTCAACCTTAAATTATAGTTATTTTGAAAATTATTATTCTATGTAAATGTTGTAGATAAAACAAAAGGAAAGAAAACTGCGAAAAGATGAAAAACGAAAATTGTAATATGTACGACCTGTTTTAAAAATTCAGGTAACAGGTCTATAATTTCGCAATAAATAAATAAATATAAAATGCCTACAACTTTCTTATAGTCTGGATCCCTTGTTGGTGGATGTATAGCGAAGTCCGATCGGCGCGCGCCGCTTACTGCTTACTGCTAGCTTGGTGTGGCCGCCCTCTGGCCGCCCTCCGGCAGACTTGTTGGTAATACGAAGTCGCGAGAGGTTAACTGCTGCGGTTCGCGGTCGGTCGGTTGTCGCCCTTAACGGAGGGCGCTCCGCAGCACTTACGTTTGCCTTACCTAAACCCATATTGTCAGTGAAGTCGCAGGGTTAGCGTTCCTACAGTTCTCCGAAATCTAAAGTGATCTTCTCCGAGGTCAGTTTCTACCAGTTTTTCCGTTCGTCTGTAAAGAATTTGTGTTATTATTTTGCAACCATGACTTATTAAACTGACAGTTCGGTAATATTTACACCTGTCAGCAACTGTTCTCTTTGGAACTGGAATTATTACATTCTCCTTGAAGTCTGGGGGTATTTCGCTTGTCTCGTGCATCTTACGCACAAGATATAATAGTTTGCAGCAGATTTTGTATTGACGGCATCCACAGCTGTACAACCGAACCATATTGAATAACGTCACTTCAGCTGTATGCTAAATTTTTATTTCTAATCGAACTAGTTTCTGGGCGTTAGAGCCACATCTTTAGGGATACAGATTTATAATTTATTCCAAATGATAAGAAGAAGATTACTCAACATTCTGTGTCCCACTTTGATAAAACTGTTTAACCGTCAAGACGTTGGTAGTCCAATTTAAAATAAAGCAGAATGTAAGGAACATCATCCCGATTCAGGAAGACTAAGGATTAACATCGAAGTGACAATATGAGGTCCGCAGTAATTGTCTAGAGTTTGTCTGAAGCGGTCTTATTCATCATGGAATAGTGTGGGGCTCTCCCAAGGATATCCGTATTTCTGACGGAATGTCATCCACTCCAATGGCGTTGCCGGCCGAAGTGGCGGTGCGGTTAAAGGCGCTGAAGTCTGGAACCGCAAGACCGCTACGGTCGCAGGTTCGAATCCTGCCTCGGGCATGGATGTTTGTGATGTCCTTAGGTTAGTTAGGTTTAACTAGTTCTAAGTTCTAGGGGACTAATGACATCAGGAGTTGAGTCCCATAGTGCTCAGAGCCATTTGAACCAGCCAATGGCGTTGATTCAGCTCAGGTCTTTCAGTGTTCTGTAAAATTCTTCCTCAGTATGGTATGTCCCATCTCATCTTCATCTACGTCCTGTTCCCTTTCTATAATACTGCCTTCTAGTTCACCTTCCTTGTGTATCCTCTGTGTGTATTCCGTCCAACATCCAGCTTTCCCTTCATTGCTAACTACTGATTTTCCATCTGAGTTCTCGATATGCACACAGCTGCTTCTCTTTCCTCTATAAGCCTCTTTAATTTCCCTGTAAGCTTTCACATCTTTCCCATTAGCAATACATGCTTCTATATCTTTACATTTCTCCTCTAGCCATTACCGCTTAGCTGTTTCGCACTTCCTATCAACCTCATGTTTTAGACATTTGCATCCCCTTTCCTGCTTCAATTCCTGCATTTTTATATTTTCTTCATTCATCAATTAAATTCAATATCTCCTGTGATATCCAAGGACTTCTGCTATGCCTGACCTTGTTCCCTATTTGATCCTCTGCTGCCTTCACTATTTCATCTCTCAAAGCAGCCCATTCGTCTACTACCGCATTCCTTTTACTTGTTGTAGTCAATCATTGCCTGAAGTTTCCTCTGATACTCTCAACAACTTCTACTTCTTTCAACTTATCCAGGTCCCGTCTACATAATTTCCTACCTTTCTGCAATTTCCTCAGTTCTAATCTACAGTACGTAGCCTATAAATTATGGTCAGAGCCCACATCCGCTCCTGTAAATGTCTTACAGTTTAAAATCTGTTCCTGAAATCTCTGTCTTACCATCATATAATCAATCTGAAACTTTTTACTATCTTCCACACATAAAAATTTCTTTCATGTTTCTTAAATCAAGTGTTAGGCTTGATTAAATTATGCTCTATGCAAAATTCCAGCAGGTGGCTTCCTCTTTCATTCCTTTCTCCCTGTCCAAATTCACCTTCCATTTTTGCTTCTCTTACTATTCCTACAGTCAAATTCCTGTCCCCCACCACAATTATATTTTCGTAACTATTTGAATAATTTCCTTTATCCCATCACGTAACGTAAAATATCGTGTTACGAACTCTCTCAAAAATGCCACGTGCAGTGACAAGCGCGTGGGCGGCTGCACAAGGCCGGAAACAAAGGATGAGTCGTGAGTAATTAATGAATATTAAATCAGGTAACAGAGTCGGGAAGTTTTGACGACGAACGAACCGCTGCTCTATTCACAATTTACATATCAATTTTATTTCGAAGTATCTAAAGATTCAACCACGAATTAAAGCATCTAAATGATAACAGAAACAAAAGAAAACTTCTATTAATAATTCCGTACGTACAAATCTCGGCTGACATCATTTTCAGAGGAATTAATAAAATGTCAATAATGGCGGCGGCCATTAAAAACATCCAAGTTCAAACGGAGAGTCTTCTTCCTCTTGAGTCGCGTGGGAAGCCACATCACGGTGTCCCAACGACCGATGCTGCGCCAGATTAGGAAACTTCTGGGGCAAAAAGGAAGCTGCCAGGTCAATGGCGTCTCGCCCGCGATCGCCTGTTGTCCATACGTACGCTTCGCCATGCGACGGCAAAGTTTAATGTTTCCTGACTTCGGGCACAGTCTAATAATGATGCTCGGATTCGATCGCCTTTTCGGTCGTTTGGCTATCGCGAATATAACACGATACTAAGGGAGAACAGGCAGCGCCAGCCATGCGGTAAGGTTCACCGAATTCTGCCGTCCCCTCTTTTGTTGCCGAAACCTAATTCTTATGGTTCAGGATTGACACACCGATGTGTCCTCAGTTCAACTTATGTAGCTATAGGTGAATGCTGTCTGTATATGCCATTTGTAAATGTGTCTATGTTACTGGAGGCTGGCCTCGGATAAGAGTACGTTGTTCTGCGCCAATTTCAAAACATATCTGTTTGTGCTTATTTCTAAATCCTTTATTTGCGTTGCGTGTCTACCACCTTCACCCAGTACCCATTGAAATTAGTGGCTCCCTGCGCTCTGAGCACTATGCGACTTAACTTCTGCGGTCATCAGTCGCCTAGAACTTAGAACTAATTAAACCTAACTAACCTAAGGACATCACACACATCCATGCCCGAGGCAGGATTCGAACCTGCGACCGTAGCGGTCGCTCGGCTCCAGACTGTAGCGGCCAGAACCGCACGGCCACTCCGGCCGGCCCTGCAAGCAGGGTTGTAGTCTATGATTTCTGATACTTGGGTAGAATAATAGCACGAGACCTCGAAGGTCTATCAATATTTATCTCACCTACTAACTTCGGAGAGCTCTTTTGATTCACACCGCCTGGGATGCGAAAACTCTGGCACTCAATTTAGGTATGACAGCACATTCATACATTTCTTAAATTTTCTTTCGTCTGCGAAACTTGTATTTCTGTGGTGGGTGTGGGTTTTGTGTCTATACTGGCTGCAATAATGTGTTCAGTATGTTTTTCATAGGTTCTTATCCAATTTTTCTATTAATCGAATCTGGCAAGGGTCCTGGGCTGCCTAGCAATACCAAAGAATCGGTTGAACAAGCACCTTGTACGCCACGTGTTTCGAGGATGCATTGCATTTCCTTAGAAATGTTATCTACAGCGCTATGGATCTCAAGAAGGAACAAAGCGAGAAGAACTTCGCAATATCTGTTTGTTAAATCCATGTTTATTTTTTTCTATAGTTCATTTTAGTCCTCCAAATGCGTCATAATGTTGTTGTTGTGATCTTCAGTCCGAAGACTGGTTTGATACAGCTCTCCATGCTACTCCCTCCTGTGCACGCCTCTTCATCTACAGGAAACCTCTGCAACGTACATCCTTCTGAATCTGCTTACTGTATTCATCTCTTGGTCTCCCTCTACGATTTTTACTCCCCCCCCTCCCTCCCTCTCCCCTCCCCACCCCTCCACACACACACACACACACACACACACACACACACTCCCCTCCAGAACTAAATTGGTGATCCCTTAATGTCTCAGAATGACTCCTCTCAACCTATCCCTTCTTGTAATCAAATTGTGCCACAAATTTCTTTTCTCCCCGATTCTGCCCAATACCTCCTCATTAGTTACGTGATGTACCCATCTAATCTTCAGCATTCTTCTGCAGCACCACATTTCAAGAGCTTCTATTCTCTTCTTGTCTAAGCTGTCTATCGTCCATGTGTCACGTATATACGTCGTTACACTCCAAACAAATACTTTCAGAAAAGACTTCCTGAGATTTAAGTCTATATTCGATGTTAACAAATTTCTCTTCTTCAGAAACGTTTTTCTTGCATGCCAGTCTACATATTATATCCTCTCTACTTCGGCCACCGTTAGTTATTTTACTGTCCAAATAGCAAAACCTATATACTACTTTAAGTGCCTCGTTTTCGAATTTAATTCCCTCAGCATCATCTGGTTTAATTCGACTAATTCGTAATAATTTGTGAGCATAAAACGTGTTCCACAATCCTATAACTGATTCACGCCAGCGATATCGGCCTATAGTTTTATCTATTTGTCCTACGACCCTTCTTGGAAACAGGAATGGGTTCCCCTTTCTTTCCAGTCTCTAAGTATCCTTCATTGTTCCAACTATTTATGATAAACAGTGGCTAGAAGCGGAGCAAGTTGTTTCGCACAATCTACGGAGAAACATTTAGGTATCTCATCTGGTCCAGAAACCTCTTCACTACTAAGTGACTATAGGAGCTTTTCTATTCCGTTATTCCTTATATCGCTATCTCCTATTTCGGCGTTCGCATGAAGATTGAATGGAGGGACCGTATACCTTCCGCGTTGGAACAACTTCGAGAGACCGAATTCAGTATCTCGGCCATCCATTTCGGTTCCAGTATGGTTTGTAACTGAATGGATAGATAATTTCGATCCACTAACCGATTTTTCATAAGACGAAAACCTCTCAGTGTTTTTAGTCAGTACCGTTGGCAAAATCATACTCTGAATGTCATTGAACGATTCTTTCATTGCTGTTCTTACGCTCATTTTCGCTTCGTTCGGCTTTTGCTTGTCAAACAAGTTTTGACTTCTCTTAAATCTGTGATGAATCTTGCTTTGTTTACGAAGTATTTTTCTGACACGGTTTTTAAACCAAGATGCATCCCTTACTACCCAGGTCGGGATATTCATGTCTAAGGAGAACTGCACGATGCTTTTCAGTTGTATCTATTTGTGCTGCACATCTTCGTACTCGACACTGAATATTCGATGCTGACTGCTCAGATACTCAGCAATTTGGATCCTGTCACTCTTGCTAAGCAAGGACTATAGTATTTAGTACCCGTTTGGTGTACTGCGACTTTCAATTTCCTTGCCTGAAAATAAGAGTAATCATCTCGCCATGGGAGTTAGGAAACTACTGCGAAAGCAAAGAGAGCTTCACTCCAAGTGTAAACGCAGCCAAAACTTCTCAGACAAACAGAAGCTAAACGATGTCAAAGTCAGCGTAAGGAGGGCTATGCGTGAAGCGTTCAGTGAATTCGAAAGTAGAATTCTATGTACCGACTTGACAGAAAATCCTAGGAAGTTCTGGTCTTACGTTAAATCAGTAAGTCGCTCGAAACAGCATATCCAGACACTCCGGGATGATGATGGCATTGAAACAGAGGATGACACGCGTAAAGCTGAAATACTAAACACCTTTTTCCAAAGCTGTTTCACAGAGGAAGGCCGCTGCAGTTCCTTCTCTAAATCCTCGCACAAACTAAAAAATGGCTGACATCGAAATAAGTGTCCAAGGAATAGAAAAGCAACTGGAATCACATAACAGAGGAAAGTCCACTGGACCTGACGGGATACCAATTAGATTCTACACAGAGTACGCGAAGGAACTTGTCCCCCTTCTAACAGCCGTGTACCGCAAGTCTATAGAGGAACGGAAGGTTCCAAATGATTGGAAAAGAGCACAGGTAGTCCCAGTCTTCAAGAAGGGTCGTCGAGCAGATGTGCAAAACTATAGACCTATATCTCTGAGGTCGATCTGTTGTAGAATTTTAGAACATGTTTTTTGCTCGTGTACCATGTCGTTTTTGGAAACCCAGAATCTACTCTGTAGGAATCAACATGGATTCCGGAAACAGCGATCGTGTGAGACCCAACTCGCTTCATTTGTTCATGAGACCCAGAAAATATTAGATACAGGCTCCCAGGTAGATGCTATTTTCCTTGACTTCCGGAAGGCGTTCGATACAGTTCCGCACTGTTGCCTGATAAACAAAGTAAGAGCCTACGGAATATCAGACCAGCTGTGTCGCTGGATTGAAGAGTTTTTAGCAAACAGAACACAGTATGTTGTTATCAATGGGGAGACGTCTACAGACGTTAAAGTAACCTCTGGCGTGCCACAGGGGAGAGTTATGGGACCATTGCTTTTCACAATATATGTATAAATGACCTAGTAGATAGTGTCGGAAGTTCCATGCGGCTTTTCGCGGATGATGCTGTAGTATACAGAGATGTTGCAGCATTAGAAAATTGTAGCGAAATGCAGGAAGATCTGCAGCGGATAGGCACTTGGTGCAGGGAGTGGCAACTGACCCTTAACATAGACAAATGTAACTTATTGCAAATACATAGAAAGAAGGACCCTTTATTGTATGATTATATGATAGCGGAACAAACACTGGTAGCAGTTACTTCAGTAAAATATTTGGGAATATGCGTGCGGAACGATTTGAAGTGGAATGATCATATAAAATTAACTGTTGGTAAGGCGGGTGCCAGGTTGAGATTCATTGGGAGAGTCCTTAGAAAATGTAGTCCATCAACAAAGGAGGTGGCTTACAAAACACTCGTTCGACCTATACTTGAGTATTGCTCATCAGTGTGGGATCCGTACCAGGTCGGGTTGACGGAGGAGATAGAGAAGATCCAAAGAAGAGCGGCGCGTTTCGTCACAGGGTTATTTGGTAACCATGATAACGTTACGGAGATGTTTAGCAAACTCAAGTGGCAGACTCTGCAAGAGAGGCGCTCTGCATCGCGGTGTAGCTTGCTGTCCAGGTTTCGAGAGGGTGCGTTTCTGGATGAGGTATCGAATATATTGCTTCCCCCTAGTTATACCTCCCGAGGAGATCACGAATGTAAAATTAGAGAGATTCGAGCGCGTACGGAGGCTTTCAGACAGTCGTTCTTCCCGCGAACCATACGCGACTGGAACAGAAACGGGAGGTAATGACCGTGGCACGTAAAGTGTCCTCCACCACACACCGTTGGGTGGCTTGCGGAGTATAAATGTAGATGTAGATGGAGTGAAATATTGAGCTCATAAAGAGAATAAGATCAATTCATCTTACACACTTCTAGAGGTTGTAAAGGGGACTCAATATATCAAGTTTTGCATAGGCACCCATGGCCGGTTCAAAATTGGTTCAAATGGCTCTGAACACTATGGGACTTAAACTTCTGAGGTCATCAGTCCCCTAGAACTTAGAACTACTTAAACCTAACTAACCTAAGGACATCACACACATCCATGCCCGAGGCAGGATGTAGCGTCTAGAACCGCACGGCCACTCCGGCCGGCTGCATCCATGGTCGGAAACGTCATCCAACGACGTTACGCCTGTAAATGTATATATATACAAGATGGTTCTGTGATGATGTTATAAACTTTCTAGGACGATGAAGAAGGATAAATGTATCAATTTGAAGCAAGGGACTCTCTATCGAAAACGAACGAGTCAAAAGCTATAAGCGAAAACCGTTCTGTTATCTCTGACCGTGGAATACATGTACTAGTATATTGTTGCTAAGATTGTAGGGTATGCAACTTTCAGAGGCGGTAAAGGGACCAAAACAAGAAAAAAATGTCTATAGACATATGCATACCTTAAGAGCTATGTATGAACCCTTGTTCAATAGAGGATATGTATTTCTCAGTAGCGAATATGAAGAAGGCTCGTAGCTCCACAGGTATGCGTTTTAGAGCTCATGTTTACTACGCCTTTTTTCCTTGTTTTCATCCATACTACCGCCTCTGGAAGTTGCCTACCCCACAATCTTAGCAACAACAGAACCAGTGGATTTACTCCACTGTATCAGAACGGTTTTCGATTATAACTTCTGACTCGTTTGTTTCCGGTACAGGGACCCTTGCCTCAAATTGATACATTTATTTTATCCTTCTCCGTCATCCTAGAAAGTTTGTAACGTCATGACGGCATCACCCTGTATATATATACATTTACAGGTGCCGGTGACTATAATTTTTGACGCCCTGTAACGTCGCTAGGTGACGTTTCCAGATAAGGGTTCCTATGTAAAACTCGAGCTACTAAGTGCCCACCACAGCCTCTAAAAGTGTGTAACATGAATTCTGAAATACCCTGTATAATATATATAAATACAATGTTATGCATAAGCAATTCCGGAATTTCAGAAGATGACGCCGAAAACTACGAGACATACAGAAAAATGGCACCTATCGATGGATAGAAAATCAAGTTTCGAATACTAACACGTGCCGTCGCGTAGTTCTAGAGCTCATTAATAGGTGACAGTCATGTCAGAACATGTAGACAAATTACCCCATTTTTATTGTCGCATCGAATTAGTTCGAGCCTGCAGATAGGCAACCCAGTGAACAAATTTCCTAAGTGGGTTGCCTTCCCAGACAGCAGCATCAGCAGCTTCAGTGAACAGCGCGCTCACATTGACGTTTGCCGCCTTCCAAAAGGTGCCAATATTGAGCACCTGTAATCGGAGCTAAAAACTAGGAGAAAAGTTCTATGCACTGATGTTCCTTTATGTATTTTAGTTACCGTGAAGTCATCTTCTGACAAACCGGAGGTACTTAACGGTTAATCATATACTGCGCAAGCCATTGTGCTGCGCATGACGGGGAGTAGGTCCTATCCAAATTATCGATTTCCTGCCCTGTTCCAGTCCCTTATCGAGTGACAAATATGACTGCCTGAATACCCGTGCAGGTGCCTTAATCTCTCTTATCTCATTCTCATTATCTCTATGCAAGATAAAGGATGGTACCAGTGTGATGGTCACACAGTTTTCTTGGAATAAAGGTTCTCTAAACTGATCAAATATAGTATCGCGAGACTACGTAGTTTTTCATCCATGGATTCCCATTTCAGTTCAAATGGTTCAAATGGTTCTGAGCACTATGGGACTTAACATCTGAGGCCATCAGTCCCCTAGAACTTAGAACTACTTAAACCTAACTAACCTAAGGACGTCACACACATCCATGCCCGCGGCAGGATTCGAACCTGCGACCGTAGCAGCAGCTCGGTCCCGGACTGAAGCGCCTAGAACCGCTCGGCCACAGCGACCAGCCCCATTTCCGTTCCCAGATCATTTCTGTTACACTTTCGTATGGACTATACTAACTTCTTATGATCCTCGCAGTGCATCGATAAATTTCTTTAATGTCTGTTGTTATGACTACTTGACAAAGATTCGAACCACTGGAACAGTATTCCAGAACTGGTTGCACTAGTATCTTTTACGCGATTTCCTTCACAGATGCTCTATACTTTCCCAGAACCCTTCCAACAAATATAAGTCTTCTAATCGCCTCCCCAAATAGTGATTTGACGCGACACTTCATTTTCATATCGCTTCTTATTGTTATCCATAAATAATTATAGCAATATGCACATATACAGATAGCGATAGTATCGTATACACAAGGTACAAATGGGCAGCGTGTTGGTGAAGCTTTCATATGTACTCAGGTGAAATGGTTTCCCTTGTAGTTATGGCCGCACTACTGGAATTAACAGACTTTGAACGCGGGATGATAGTTGGGGTTAGACGCATGGGACATTTCATTTCCGAAATCGTAAGGAAATTCAATATCCCGAGATCCACAGTGTCAAGAATGTGCTGAGAATAACAAATTTCTGGCACCACGGACAACGCAGTCGTCGACGTACAACGAACGTATCCCTTAGGACAGTGCGGCGAAATTTGGCGTTAATAATCTATGACAGCAAACGACTCACACGAGAGCCTTTGCCAACAGCACCACATCGCCTGCAGTGCCTCTGCTGAGGTCGTGACCATATCGGTTGGACCCCAGACGACTGGAAAACCGTGGCACGGTCAGATGAGTCACGATTTCAGTTGGTAAGAGCTGATGGTAGGCTGCGAGTGTAGCGCAGACCCCACGAAGCCATGGACCTAGGTTGTCAACAAGCATTGCGCAAGCTGGTGGTGGCTCCATAATGGTGTGGGCTATGTTTTCGTGGAATGGACTAGGTTTTCCTGTCCAACTGAACCGATCATTGAGTGGAAATGGTTATGTTGGGCTACTTGGAGACCATTTGCAGCCATTCATGCACTTCATGTTTCCAAACGACAATGGCATTTTCATAGATGACAATGTGCCACGTCAGAATACCCTGGACAATTCGAGCAAATTATTAGGCCACCCAGATGGCCCGACGTGTTGTAAAAATGGTGCAAATGGCTCTGAGCACTATGGGACTCAACTTCTGAGGTCATTAGTCCCCTAGAACTTAGAACTAGTTAAACCTAACTAACCTAAGGACATCACAAATATCCATGCCCGAGGCAGGATTCGAGCCTGCGACCGTAGCAGTCTTGCGGTTCCAGACTGCAGCGACGTGTTGTAAAAACCGGCAAAGACACACCCTGCTTTATTGATACAATTCGGAGACTGTTGCGAAAAATAACTTCCGGACTCTTGCTACAAAGGAATCTCCTCAGTTACAGATGGAGAAAATTGATTTGTTCCATTATAAATGGTTGCTGACAGGCGGCGAAGATAGAAACAGTTAGGTTGTTTACGAAATAACATTTTCTGCTGCCAGTCACGACATTATTTTTATTAACATTTTGCATCACGCGTTTCGGAAGTCATTCCCATTTTCGAGAATGTTTCTCATTTGCTATGCTATTTATTTGTGATACACTGAAGAGCCGAAGAAACTGGTACACCTGCCTCATATCGTGTAGGACTCCCGCGAGCACTCAGAAGTGCCGCAACACAACGTCGTCCCGAATAATGACTGAAGTAGCGCTGGAGGGAACTGACAGCATAAATCCGTAAGAGTACGAGGGGATGGAGATCTCTTCTGAACAGAATGTTGCAATGCATCCCAGATATGCTCAATAAAGTACGTGTCTGGGGAGTTTGGTGACCAGCGCAAGTGTTTAAACTCGTAAGAGTGTCGCTGGAGCGACTCTGTAGCTATTCTCGACGTGTGGGGTGTTGCCTTGTCGTGCTGGAATTGTACAAGTCCGTAGGAATGCACAATGGACATGAATGGATGCATGTGATCAGACTTACGTACGTGTCACCTGTCATCTGACCAGGAAACATGTTTCCAGTCATCAACAGTCCAATGTCGGTGTTGACGGGCCCAGCGACGCATAAAGTTCTGTTACGTACAGACATCAAGGATACACGAGTGGGCCTTCGGCTCCGGAAGCCCATATCGATAATGCTTCGTTATATGGTTCGCGCACTGACACTTGTTGATGGCCCAGCATTGAAATCTACAGCAATTTGCGGAGGGGTTGCACTTCCGTTATGTTTAATGATTCTCTTCAGTCGTCATTGGTGCTGTTCTTGTAGGATCTTTTTCCTGCCTCATTGATGTCGGAGATCTGATGTTTTACCGGATTCTTAATATTCACGGTACACTCATGAGATGGTCGTACGGGAAAATCCCCACCTCATCGCTACCACGAAGATGCTGTGTCCCATCGTTCGTGCGCCGACTATAACACGACGTTCAGACTCATTTAAATCGTGATAACCTGCTATTGTAACAACAGCAACCGATCTAACAACTGCGCCAGACACTTGTCTTATATAGGCGTTGCCGACCGTAGCGCCGTATTCTGTCTGTTAACGTATCTCTGCATTTGATTACGCATGTCTATACCACTTTCTTTGGTGCTTCAGTGTCTGATACCTGAGGAACTTTACACTGATATATTCTGATTCTGGTAAGTTTTTTACTAAGTTTTCGCGTTATTTGGATTTGTTATTTCCACTGTTTGTACCCTGTCTTCCAGGTAGCACCGCATCTAATCGCTAGCTGCATGTTATCCCTAACGATGTTGGCGTATGTAGTACAATCTTGTCCAGCCGTGGACACACCCTCATCCTTGTTAAAGAAGAAGTATAACTTCCGTAAAATCTATTAAGTCTGATTCTGTACTTCTACCGCTTCTCTAACCAAACTATTATAGGTTTTAGGTGTTCAAGTAATAGATCGTAATTGACTGTATTATTTTTTTGAGAATGATGACACCAGAGAAATCAGCACGGATTCCATGCTTTTTTCAGTATTTTCCTGCAGCATCTCACAATTCAAATGGTTCAAATGGCTCTGAGCGTTATGGGACTTAACATCTGTGGCCATCAGTCCCCTAGGACTTAGAACTACTTAAACCTAACTAACCGAAGGACATCACACACATCCATGCCCGAGGCAGGATTCGAACCTGCGACCGTAGCAGTCGCGCAGTTCCGGACTGCGCGCCTAGAACCGCTAGACCACCGCGGCCGGCTCTCACAATTCTCGCTGTTTCATAACAGGCAGTCAAATGAAGAAGAGCCAGTTGAAAAAAGAAAGTAATTAAAACAGTTTATTATTTCGAAAGGCATCGCCGTAACTGTTAATACATCTATCCCACTGTGAGACAAGACGGTCAATGCTTTCATCGAAAAATATTTGCGATTGACTGCGGAATCATGATTGTACCCAGACGTGCACCTGTTTGTCCGAAGCAGATCGACCCGCCCACGTGTTGCTAAGGTTATTTGGTCTACGCTGCAGAAGTTTCGCTGGGTAGCCCATACAAATCCTCGATACATTTACATTTCCGATCTCTCCCCATGCGATTTCCATATTTTTGGAGCCCTGAAGAAAGACATTTTTAGCTGTCGATTTGCTTCAATCGAAGAGGTGCCTGCACGCCAATGGTACAATCATGCTCCTGTACTGCAACCTCCAACATTCTTCCGCGAAGGGATTGACAGTCTTGTCTCGCAGTGGGATGAATGCTTTAACACTTTGCATTCTGTTGAGCCCACAGCAGCGTATACGTCGGTATAAGGCACTATGGAAATGAATTATCCAATCCAGCTGCAATAAGTAATATGCTTCCTAATATTTTACACGAAAAGCCGGTTTTGGCTTATTGCCATTAACAAGTGACCAGCTAAATAGCATTGTTTCTGTTTTACTTTTAAATTTGAGCTGATACTCAAGTCTAATTGGAAGTGACGATCATATAGCATTTATAGTGCAGTCTTTCTGTCATGTCTCGGTAAGTATAATAGTTCTTGTAGTTGCGAAACGTAAAAAATACGTTTTCGTCAGATATTTTGATAGTTCAGTTTTGACTGTTTTTTTTTCTTTTTACTGTTATGCTATATGTTTACAAAGTATATACAGCTTACCAGAAATGATGTTACCTATCGTTGTTCTTATTTTCCTTTAAATTTTAGCCATGGTCTGTGTAAGTTTTGTTTACCATTTGACTATGTCTTTTCGTGCTCTGAAGGCCAATAAAGTTTTCTAGATAATATTTATGTTTAAAATTTGTGTGTTCATTTAGACGTTCGTTTGGGTATTTGCTTATATGAATATAAATTTCCAGTTCATCGAGAATGTTCATAGCACTCCACAGGAAATTCTAAATGAACACAAAGGTTTTAAACATAAACACCATCTAGAAAACTTTATTGACATAATAAAGCCCGAAAAGGCATAATCAAATGGTAAACACAGCTCACACGGACCATAGCTTAAATTTGAAGGAAAATAAGAACAACGATGAGTAACATCATATCTGGTAAGCTGTATATACTTCGTAAGCATACAGCATCATAGTAAAGAACTGTCGAAACTGAATTGTCAAAATATCTGACAAAAACGTATTTTTACATGCCATAAGATCCGGAACTATTATACTTACCGGCACATGACACAGAGACTTTACTATAGATGCAGGATGGTCATTACTTCCAACTAGACTTAAGTACCAGCCCAAATGTAAGCGTAAACAGCCACAATTTATGCCCAAATAATCTTACCAATAATATTTCGCAAGTCACTTGTTAACGGAAATAAGCCGAAACAGGCTTGCCATGTAAAATATTAAAAAAAAATACGTATTACCTTGTTGCAGCTCATTTCGAGCATTCATTTCTAAAATGTATGAACAGTTATGGCGATTACTTTTGAAATGATAAACAATTTATCGACTTTTTTCCATTTGTCTTCTTTTCATTTGACTGCCCCTTTCAGATACACTAGTAAATTACCTGATGGAAACTAATCATTTATTATCTGCAATTTGCATGAAAATGCTGTGAGACTAAGCGGCCATTTTATAGGCTTGACATAACACTGATAAATTAGAAATCCATATTCAAGTCGTTGTACTATGACCCTTACCAATGGTGAAATGTAACATATTTTCATATCTTCCGATACCAGTTTTGTGTTGTATTCTGTAGCCTCTGAAAATGACGGGATGTCGAACCGCGTAAAGAGTTTTTGGAAATAAAAAAAAAAAGTGTGGTCAAGGCATAAGAAAATTTATTAGGAAATCATTTAATACGTTTTTAATGGGACTTTTATGCACCAAGGCTGGTACTTCACCTAAGCCTGGAGAAATTTGTCATTTAGTTTTTGTGTCATTTTTTTCTGGTTTCATGATTGTGGTTTATAATAGTTGTATTACAGCTGTTTTTAGGAATACTTTGTAATTTCTCTAGAATACATGTAAAACCCTCAAAATGGTTCAAATGGCTCTAAGCACTATGGGACTTAATATCTGAGGTCATCAGCCCCCTAGACTTAGAACTACTTAAACCTAGCCAACCTAAGGACGTCACACACATCCATGCTCGAGGCAGGATTCGAACCTACGAACGCAGCAGCAGCAGCAGCAACAGCAGCACGGTTCCGGACTGATGGGCCTAAAACCGCTCGGTCACAGCGGCCGGCTGGAAAACCCTCGTCCACAAGGTTTGGCCAACTGTGTTGATCAATTATTACTTTAACCAGTCACATATCTGTATGCTGTTATGCTTCTGTTTGTCTCCCCTAGTTTCCTATTTAATAGCGTCCCAGTCTACTTCGCAATTAGGTCTGTTCTTTGCATTATGAAGTATTTTCTCATTACATTGCTGTTTTGGAGCTATCCATAACCTCATGTAAATTATTTCGTCAGTACTGATCAAGTCTTTTTACACAGTGCAAATAAATCAAACTTATGATACTGTATTGAATAGTCTCAACTTTTGAAAACTTTGATAGTTGTATGATTTCGGAACTACAGAGTTGTTAACAGCTCTGTGGGCTGGGATAGAGCATTGGCACAAGTAAATAACGCAAGCAGCATTAGGCGGAAAGCTAAATCGAAATCCCACTTCTGTGCATATTCCCTGCAGGGAGTAGTTCATTAAGCTGAAGCTGGAGATTGTTTCAATTAAACTACTTTCTTTACTCTTCTTTTTTCCCTGTTTAAATGAGTCATGTTTCATGGAATGAAGAAAATATTGATGTATGGTCACGTTCTGTGTGTGGTCTCAATAACGAATATCCACAAATTATCCACGAAGAATATGCGATAAATTATTGTATATTACATATTTTTCACATCACACTAGATGAATAATACATTTCCATGACAACTACTCGTTGCTTTGTGGAAGGTAAAAGACAATTATTTGTGCATTTCAGAATGAAATAATAAACAGTAAAAGTCTCATCACGCTCGTTAACTGTATAGAGTAAACAAATGATCATTTCTTTAAAAGCCCGCGTAAAGTTCTTTGTTTCGGTAAATCACCAATTTATACTTATTACAGAAACTGTACATCCTCAGGTCTTGTTGTCTCACGTTATCTGAGACAAATTTATGCTGATAGTAGTTTAACATACACATGCGTGTGTAAGCCATGCGGCATACCTATCGTACAATACATCGGATTATGAACGTTTTTTCAGGTGAGTCAATTCATGTTAACTTTACTTAAATTTTTGTTCCTATTTCATGAAAAAAATGTAAGGTAAAGGCTGGAAATACCAAGTAAATTTTTTCAAATTAATCTTTTATCAATATATAAACACTTAAATCGCAGTAAATTTATGCAAGATACGTAGTATGAACATTGCATACTGTTACAGAAATTGTACTACATAAAGCTTTATAACAAAGGAACATTATTGTGATATACAATGGCTTGTAAATTTCAAGGAATTGGTAAGTGGCGGGCAAGATGCCGCAGAAGGGAGGAACAGATGGCCAAACACAAAAGACTCTGAAAATGACTTCACTTTGCTTTTTGTTTTTCAAATTTGTTTTTAAATCTTTCACAAAAATAACATGTGCGTGATTCATGAAGCTATCTAGAACATCTTACACATAGAATCAAATCGGAGGAAGACGACATTTCTTGATAAGGTTCAAGGCTCTTTACACATTCGTTTTCTTCAAAATTTAATTCATCGGAGGAACTATCGTATAGGGAAATATCATCATCGTCACCTTCTGAAATTGTGTCTTCAAACTGCAAACAGACGCTTCTTTGGCGGTTTTTCCCTCTGGTTTTGGGAATTTGATTCCTTTAGCTGCTACATTTTTTTTTTTTTTTTTTTTAGTACAGGCTTTCCCTTTCTTCTTTCCTTCAGTGGATGTAAAAATTGGATCATATAACTAGACAAACAAACTATCGACGCTTCGTTTCCAACAGCTAGATCCAAAATGGTGACAGAATTCATATGAGAGGCGTGACCATCTAGAAGAAGAAGAAGGAGAGCAGGGCCAGGTGGATTTCTAGGAAGGAAATAATTTTTTAAGCCTTACGTAAAAATATCAGTGCTGACATAAGCGGATTCTCTTCTCATAACAACAACTGATCCTGGAGGCATGTTGTCTTCAGCGTCCTGTTTTATATTTAGTCCTTTGTAAATGCAGTGAAGTGTTAAGAAACTTCCCTCACCAATACAGTAGGCAATAACTGTTAGTGTCTCTCCTTTTTCAGCAGAAGTAATAACATGGACATCTCTGCTTCCTTTTTCCGTCACAATCTCCCCATGATCGTTGTTTAGCTGTAGACCAGTTTTGCCTATGTCGTAGATACTACCCGGTTTAACCAAAAGCTTGTATTCTGTTAATGTTTTTGTAAACAGATCACAGTAAGAATTGACTTCGTCTCTGTTTATTTCAATCGCTCTAGAAACAGAAAGCCCTTGCGCTTTTGTGATGCTTATGTCTGCATTGCGTTTTAAAAATGAGAGAAGATAATCTTTCCCTGCACGTTTCTTTTCTTGATTGAATTTATTTTTCAATCCCATGTGATTAGCTGAATTGAAAGCTATTTGACAGGGGTCTAACGGTTTGGGAGCACAGCAAGATGCTTGCAATTTGTTTACATTGACAGATAATTTCCTTTCTGAATCTTCACGCAGGTATCGTGATAGTCATTACCCTGTTTTCTTGAAATTGCGCGTAGCAAATCTTCTTCTTATTGTTGGTTCTGGTATATTTTTGATTCGAGTTGCTTTCCTTTTGGCATTACCTTCCTCTCTGATTAGTCTTATGGTCTCTATTACATCTTCTGTAGTCCATTTTCCTGTCTGTCATTTCGGGATGTTACTGTAAAACAAAATGTTATGGATTCCTGTTAGCTTTGCAAGAATCGCGGCATCTGTCCCACAGTAAGGGTGCGACATTTGTATTTTTTCATAGGGACAAATGCCGACCCACATTTTCACGAAAGATGAAGCGAAATAAGCCATACTCGAGCCACATAACCTGCATTGCTTCTATTACACAATCTAAATGCGCTATTAGCTACCAGGCGCGTATCAACTAATACCTACTATTAAAAAGGAATCGTGAAAAACTTCCTTTACTTGCGTGGTCTCGAAATTCTTATTTCTTAAATTTCTCCTGTATTTTCCACTCCTCTACTACGAGCGTCGCGCTCACAAGAACGTCTACAAAGGAAATTCCTGGAAGTGCAGCGCCAGTCTCCCTCGTCATCTGTCCCATTTTACCTTATGTTTACACAAATGTAGCTGCTCTCATATGCCTCGTAAGTAACGCCCCCGTGTTTATTTTCATTTCTTTCTCTCAGGAAATAATGTGTAATTTTTCTTCTGAGGCACATGTAGCTGCGATACAATATTCATACTTACGTGAAAAGTTGTGTGGGCCCGATACTCGAGTTTACTTGACGTAGAGAAAGTTTATGAAACGTTTTCTGCAGTAGCTGTCCACGAAATTCATATTTTAGGTACTGGGGAAACGATCGTGTAGGGGAAATAGGTCTTTGTCAATGTTTGGACTGCCCGATAACCGCCGCCGCCCCGCCGAGCGAGCCGGCTGGTGACTGCCGCTCAACGCAAACATTATCTCAGAGCACTAATGGAAATATCCCTCTGGCTATCGACAGAATGAAACTATTACAAAGGCTAAATCTGCTAAACACTGTCTGTCGACTCTATACAATATGTGTCGACTGTCATTAAATGGAAGAAAGTAGCCGAAGCGGCCAAACAACCGTCGAAAGTTTCAACATTTATCGTGGGCACGGTAAAAGAAGTCTAGTCACTTTTTTGAAATCGTAAGTCTAAATATTATAGTTATGTTAGTTGGTAACGATATTCTGTGATGCTATTCTATCTACATTTTCAGTTTCAGAGTTTGTTATAAATATTTAGGCGTAGAATAGATTTAGCAGCAAGTTCAGTAATTGTGTAATCCTGTGGGTATAGTATTGACAAACAATCTCTAATAACTTCTGAAGCCACGTATTCCTTAATTATGATAAGATGCATGCTGCATCTACACTCCTGGAAATTGAAATAAGAACACCGTGAATTCATTGTCCCAGGAAGGGGAAACTTTATTGACACATTCCTGGGGTCAGATACATCACATGATCACACTGACAGAACCACAGGCACATAGACACAGGCAACAGAGCATGCACAATGTCGGCACTAGTACAGTGTATATCCACCTTTCGCAGCAATGCAGGCTGCTATTCTCCCATGGAGACGATCGTAGAGATGCTGGATGTAGTCCTGTGGAACGGCTTGCCATGCCATTTCCACCTGGCGCCTCAGTTGGACCAGCGTTCGTGCTGGACGTGCAGACCGCGTGAGACGACGCTTCATCCAGTCCCAAACATGCTCAATGGGGGACAGATCCGGAGATCTTGCTGGCCAGGGTAGTTGACTTACACCTTCTAGAGCACGTTGGGTGGCACGGGATACATGCGGACGTGCATTGTCCTGTTGGAACAGCAAGTTCCCTTGCCGGTCTAGGAATGGTAGAACGATGGGTTCGATGACGGTTTGGATGTACCGTGCACTATTCAGTGTCCCCTCGACGATCACCAGTGGTGTACGGCCAGTGTTGGAGATCGCTCCCCACACCATGATGCCGGGTGTTGGCCCTGTGTGCCTCGGTCGTATGCAGTCCTGATTGTGGCGGTCACCTGCACGGCGCCAAACACGCATACGACCATCATTGGCACCAAGGCAGAAGCGACTCTCATCGCTGAAGACGACACGTCTCCATTCGTCCCTCCATTCACGCCTGTCGCGACACCACTGGAGGCGGGCTGCACGATGTTGGGGCGTGAGCGGAAGACGGCCTAACGGTGTGCGGGACCGTAGCCCAGCTTCATGGAGACGGTTGCGAATGGTCCTCGCCGATACCCCAGGAGCAACAGTGTCCCTAATTTGCTGGGAAGTGGCGGTGCGGTCCCCTACGGCACTGCGTAGGATCCTACGGTCTTGGCGTGCATCCGTGCGTCGCTGCGGTCCGGTCCCAGGTCGACGGGCACGTGCACCTTCCGCCGACCACTGGCGACAACATCGATGTACTGTGGAGACCTCACGCCCCACGTGTTGAGCAATTCGGCGGTACGTCCACCCGGCCTCCCGCATGCCCACTATACGCCCTCTCTCAAAGTCCGTCAACTGCACATACGGTTCACGTCCACGCTGTCGCGGCATGCTACCAGTGTTAAAGACTGCGATGGAGCTCCGTATGCCACGGCAAACTGGCTGACACTGACGGCGGCGGTGCACAAATGCTGCGCTGCTAGCGCCATTCGACGGCCAACACCGCGGTTCCTGGTGTGTCCGCTGTGCCGTGCGTGTGATCATTGCTTGTACAGCCCTCTCGCAGTGTCCGGAGCAAGTATGGTGGGTCTGACACACCGGTGTCAATGTGTTCTTTTTTCCATTTCCAGGAGTGTATATATACAGTACCTCGTACTAATATCAGATATTGCATAGGAATTCAAATAAAGTAGCGAGACAAAAGGAGCAGTAGTTAGCACACCGGAATCGCATTTCGGGTCCAGATTTCAGATTTACACTTTTCACAGTTTCCCCAAGCTTCTCCACAAGTTCCTAATCTGATCTAGAGATTCATAAGTAATGAGGTCGTCATCGACAAACAGATAATTCAAGTTAGGCACCGGTTCACTAACAGTATAACGGAAAATCTATAAGAAACAGACTATGGTCTACGTAATTTTCTGAATAATTCCTAATACAAGTAAGCCAGATAACAGAATACTTGCTGATAGTCAGCTAAGTGCAAGTGTATGTGTATGTGTCCAAGTCCCTGGGCGTTCTTGGGTGCAAACTATGTAGTTAAAGGTAACATTTGAACTGACTGTACTGAATCAATTTCTCACAGACTTGTGATTTCATTACTTATGTCTCTTTTCACAGAACAGCTACTCAGCACTACGCACTATTGCTTCGCAACTTGCTCCAGCCTGTAAGGAGGTTGTAAATAGAATTTCCACATGGAGAAACATCTGTGTCAGTTATAGGAGATATGATGTTGGTGAATAACTCTGGTGTGTGTCGTATCTTATGTAGTGGTACTTAGGGTACGGGCAAAGTGAGATGATTTCCGGAGCATGCACATAGCCAAAATCTCCTGAATACACCGAGCCACCATCTCCATCCGCCGGACAGATCAATCACGATCAGAAATGTCTCTTTCTCTTATTCTGCGATACACTACGGAGATGTTTATAATTTAATCCAGAACATTGGCAAAAACAGTGGCAATCGGAAACTCTACCCTCCAGTCTTTCCATGGCTCGATGGGATAATTATCAGCAAGATCCTGTTGAGATATATGATTGGTTAGTGAGAAGCAACGACGAGAGTGTTACAAAAGAGTATTACTTATTTTACACCGTGAGATTGGAATCATTAGAAACTAAAAACAAGTTCAGGAGAAAAAAGTCAAGGGAGCGAAGCGGTCGTGGCCTTGTCTCATAAACTGTCCCAGAATTCACTTCGATAGGTAAAGCAACACCACGGAGAATCGGCATCATAGTGGGGATTTGAATCCCGCTGCTCCTGAATGTGAGTCCGCTCACTAAAGATTCGGGTGAATTAATGATAACACGTGTCCATTTAAGTTACATGAAAAGGAGGAATCAGAAGGTTGATTAACTGTACCTCATGTACAGACTGGGCGATATATTTTCGTGTGTCGAAATTTGTTAGAGGTGCAGGCTACGGCCAGTTTTAGTGACTGCGAGAAGAATACAATTGAATGTACACGCGTAAGGGTTCTCACGGAATGAAGTGTTCTGCATTGTTAGGGTTGTGATGCGTGTGAAGAAGGTAGCCAGCGTGAGTGCACGCAGCACACAGGAGATGCGGCACGCACCGCGCGGCGTCGCAGGATCGATGCGACATTCCTGATTGCGACTGCAACTGGCCTGTCCCACAGCCGCGGCTCTTGCGGTGCTCCCCCAGCCTTCCTTACTGCCCCACCTGCCAGCTCAGGCAATACCGACCACCAGCATCACTAGCCAAAACCACGGGTCGTCCAGTAAAGTTACAGTAATTTCCTTTTGCATGTGGCACAGGTCGCATACTACTCATTAGTCAATACCTACACTGTCTCATCTAAAGTATTTGGACAACATTAGCGGACATTATCATGTGGTATGGCCACAGGCAAACCTACGTTCCTATCATTTGTAGACTTAGAGAAAGCTTTTGACAATGTTGACTGGAATACTCTCTTTCAAATTCTGAAGGTGGCAGGGGTAAAATACAGGGAGCTAAAGGCTATTTACAATTTGTACAGAAACCAGATGGCAGTTATAAGAGTCGAGGGACATGAAAGGGAAGCAGTGGTTGGGAAGGGAGTGAGACAGGGTTGTAGCCTCTCCCCGATGTTATTTAATCTCTATATTGAGCAAGCAGTGAAGGAAACAAAAGAAAAATTCGGAGTAGGTATTAAAATCCATGGAGAAGAAATAAAAACTTTGAGGTTCGCCGATGACATTGTAATTCTGTCAGAGACAGCAAAGGATTTGGAAGAGCAGTTGAACGGAATGGACAGAGTCTTGAAAGGAGGGTATAAGATGAACATCAACAAAAGCAAAACGAGGATAATGGAATGTAGTCGAATTAATTCGGGTGATGCTGCGGGAATTAGATTAGGCAATGAGACACTTAAAGTAGTAAAGGAGTTTTGCTATTTGAGGAGCAAAATAACTGATGATGGCCGAAGTAGAGAGGATATAAAATGTAGACTGGCAATGGCAAGGAAAGCGTTTCTGAAGAAGAGAAATTTGTTAACATCGAGTATAGATTTAAGTATCAGGAAGTCGTTTCTGAAAGTATTTGTATGGAGTGTAGCCATGTATGGAAGTGAAACATGGTCGATAAATAGTTTGGACAAGAAGAGAATAGAAGCTTTCGAAATGTGGTGCTACAGAAGAATGCTGAAGATTAGATGGGTAGATCATATAACTAATGAGGAGGTATTGAATAGGATTGTGGAGAAGAGAAGTTTGTGGCACAACTAGACTAAGAGGGAGACCAAGAGATGAATACACTAAACAGATACAGAAGGATGTACGTTGCAGTAGGTACTCGGAGATGAAGAAGCTTGCACAGGATAGAGTAGCATGGAGAGCTGCGTCAAACCAGTCTCAGGACTGAAGACCACATCAACAACAATGGCCACCATTCACCTTTATGACGGCTTAGACTCTGCTGGGGACACTTTCAGTGAGGTATGTAAATGTCTGCGGAGGAATGGCAGCCCATTTCACTCAAGAGCCGAAAGTAGAGAACGTAATGTCATTGCACGCTGGGGTCTGGAGCGAATTCGACGTCGCAACTAATCCCAAACGTACTGACAAAAACAGTCATAGTGTTCGAAGTGTTCCTCCATTTGTGCAGCCCATCATTCTGTAAAATGTCTTCATGTGATTCTGCATTTAGCGTTTTATTAAGCACAATAACGGGACCACACCCTACCCACGGAAAACACTTCCACAGTAACACCCTCCACACCGTACTTCACTATTGGCTCTACAGAAGATGGGAGGTAACATTCTGCGAGTATTCGCTCACCTCAGACCCTTCTGTCGGTCTGCCACAGTGTATAGCGTGATTCATCTCTCTAAATCATTCGTTTCCAGTTACTCACTGTCCACTGGCACAGCTCTTTACACTACGTCAAGCGTCGTTCAGCACTGACTACAGAAATGTGTGGTTTATGAGGGGCTGCACGAACGTTGTACGCCATGCTTTTTAACTTCCTACGCATCGTAATTGTCGTAAGTGGACTGCTGGTAGCACAGTGGAATACTGATTTCCTGCGATTTTGTACAACTGCCTTTGGCAATGGCAATGCCTGACGGTTGTTGTTCGTCAGTGAATGTAGCTGTCGTTGTTCCTTCTCGTTTGCACTTCACAATAACGCTACCAACAGTCGACTTTGGCAGCTTGAGAAGGACTGATATGTCCCGGTTGGATTTGTAACTCAAATGACATCCAATTAGTAGTCCACATTCGAAGTCACTGAGCCTCCCTGACTGAAACATTCTGCTGTTATGCTTCTCTGCTGACAATACAATACTCCCCTCCTGCTTTTGTGCTGGTGGGTCCACCTCTAGTAACATCTAGTGGTCAGTTCCGAACTGCATACGGGTGTTCAAAATGGCTCAAATGGCTCTGAGCACTATGGGACTCAACATCTTAGGTCATAAGTCCCCTAGAACTTAGAACTACTTAAACCTAACTAACCTAAAGACATCACACACACCCATGCCCGAGGCAGGATTCGAACCTGCGACCGTAGCAGTCCCGCGCTTCCGGACTGCAGCGCCAGAACCGCTAGACCACCGCGGCCGGCCATACGGGTGTCCGGATACTTTTGATCAGATAGTATTTTTCCTGAGTCCATCAACGTAGTGCACACCAGAGACAGAGCAAAATCTGTACGCCACAAGAATTTGTTTTTGGGGATAGACGTTGTACAGATGAACTTTGTTTTCTAAGAACGAGCGGACTTCAAATAATAAGTTACACGTATCGTCCCACGCATTGCACAACAAGAGTAGCGCATTGCCAAAAGCAGTTCATGTTCTGTGTTTCCTCCATATACAGTTCTGCTGAGGTGCAGATACTTGGGCA
Source organism: Schistocerca americana (assembly GCF_021461395.2). Lineage (NCBI taxonomy): Eukaryota > Metazoa > Arthropoda > Insecta > Orthoptera > Acrididae > Schistocerca > Schistocerca americana. The sequence continues at coordinate 406,901,722 of NC_060130.1, forward strand.
CCGCAGTGTGGGAGGAACCTGGCGCGGCAGCTAGAAACGTACTACCAGGTTGAAGCATGCAGGACGGTACCATTATTTCGAGGAAAACGTCTAAATTTCACACAGATTCACCGTGAGATGCTGGCAGCATATGGATGAAATGCAGTTTCGTGCCCAGCCACTGTGAAATCGTACAAATTATTTGACTAAGGCCGCACATACTTTTTTACGACTTGTTTCGGGGTCGCAGCTTCATCCTAAATCAATGGTTCTTGCATTCAGCCAGGCTGTCAGGATGGAATCTGGCATCACCACTGTTGTGGAATCATTATTTCCACAAACGCAAAGTGAGAAGATGCCTTTGTTTTGTGTCCCCTACGCATCGGCCGCACGAGACTCACGCACGAGTTCCTTCTGCGTCAGGACGATCCTCCTCACTGCATCTGCGGCAGTCTACTGACGACCGCGCATGTTCTTGTTGAGTGCGCCCTGCTGGGACACTCTCAGCTTGCCTGCCTCACTACCTCAGACACTCCCGGATGATGACACAGCCACTACCAAAGTGTTGCATTTCCTGACGGAGAGCGGATTTTACACTAAACTATAATAGTCCTCCACTTTCAGTGTTAGAAGTGGTTGTGGGGGGAGAGCCTCTCACCGCGGCGGGTAACCCCCCTCTCCCATGCCATCGCAGGTTACTTTCTTTACCCCCTCACCTTGTTTTGCCTCTATATCCTCCTGTACTAGGCGCTGCCTGCGTTACCTCTCTTTCTTTTTACCTATCGTGTTACAACTACTGTTACATCCTTTTTCAAACTCTTTGACATGCTTATATAGTTGGCGCAACCAAGTCACCACTTTTTTCGCTTTTTACTTTTTTACGTGTTTCTCTCATGAAATGGAAGGACTGATGACCCAGTAGTTTAGTCCCTTTAAACACATAATCATCATCATCGTTATCATTATCATTATCATTATTATTGTTATTGTTATTTCCACAACAAATATTTCATCAGCTACGGTTCCGCCACTAAAATTCTGCTTAAAAAGTATTGAAGACATGGAAATAGACATTGTCTATCGAGAGCGTGAACTATTATTCACAAATGTCTAACTGAAACTGTCTTGATAACAGAAATTAACAAGATGAAGCGGTTTGAAATGCTAATCAGCTATCATCGCAACTAAAAAGGACAAAAGACATAATGCCTACAGATAGCATAAAGTACGACCACTGAAAAACTGCGCACATATTGTCGGAAATATACCTTGTTTTTCGTGTTTCTGGATCACCCTTGTAACATCAAGTTAAATTGTATCAGTTATGACGTTGATAATGATGTTTGGTTTGTGGGGTGCTCAACGACGCGGTTATCAGCGTCCGCACGAAGTCCCAGTCTTTACACTGTCCTGTCTCGCCATTTTCCCAAACGATGATGAAATGATGAGGGCAACACAAACACTCAGAAAAAATTATATCAGTAGAAGACGCAGGAGCATTTCATAATTTTGGACAGCCATATAAATACAGAACACCTTTGTGAAACTAAAGTGACAGTACAACAGTTTATCTAAAAGACACCTTCATTCACGAACAAAACAGCAGTCAATTTTGTTTTTGGCAAGAGAAATAGTGATCTTTTTGCCTTTAAGTATGTAAGCGGAGCATACTTCTGCGTCCTCTACGGGTTGCACGAAGGAATTCAAAAAGTGAGTTCGACATTACACTGATGAGCCAACGTTATGACCATCTGCTTAATATTTGTTTGTCCGTCTTTTGAACGAAGTATATCACTGATTCTGCGTGTCAGGAATCCGACAGTTTGTTGGCAGGTTTGTGAAAGTATGTGCATTAGATGTTTCCGCATCTGTCATCTAATTCTCGTAAATAACGGGCCGCTGATTTGCGTCCGCACCCGATAGTGATTCAGATGGGTTCGATAGGATTTACATCAGGCAAATTTGGTCGCCGAGACATCAACGCGAGTTCACCACAATGCTCCTCAAACATGATGGTATGGAGGTGGTTCGCAGCTGTCAGTGTGCCTTTGATTACTGCCACAGGTCCCATACAAGCGCAGGAGAATGTCTACCATTGCACAATACCGCTCTCACCAGTCTACATCCGTGGCGCGCTGAAAATTTCGAGCTGCCGTTCACCTCGGTGACGGAGTTTGTGGAGACGACAAGCAACCAAGTGTAGCAAAAATGTGATTCACCCAAAGAGCCGACACATTTCCTTTGATCGAAGGCTGGTGGGTCCGTGCCCACTGCAATCGCAATTGAAGATGCCGTTGGGTCAGCATATGAACACGTAGGAGTGGTCTGCTGAGGAGCTCCACGTTCAGCAATGTAAGACGGACGGTGCGCTCCAAAACACTTGTGCGTGCACCAGCATTGTGCTCTTTCGGCAGAGATGCCGCAGAGGACCATGTATCCTACTTTACAGAGCAAACAAGCCTCTGAACCCCACGTTCTGTGAAGAATCATGTACGTCCAACGATTTAGCACCTAGTGGCAGTTTCACTGTCCTTCTACGTCTTTCCATAGATGCTCACGACAGTAGCACGTGATCATTCGATCAGCTTCGCCGTTTTCGAGATGCTCGTTCACAGGCTCTGCGTAATAATAATCTGCCCTTTGTCAAAGTCGCTTATGTCAATGGATTTTCCCTTTTGCACCCCATATCTTCGCTAAGGGGATCCCCCGTCACCGTCTGCTCCGCTTACATACTTTGGTTACCGCGTCACGTGTCCGCAACGCCACGAGGCGGCATCCATCTTCGTGGTGGGCAGTGGTCATAACGTTTTGGTTAATCAGTGTGTTATGGCAGGCCAAGTAACCTTTATAAAATGCTTCACTGCACTTCAGAGAGACACAGACACATGACACTGTTTTGAGCCTAGTACGAAGTCTCTGTAAACAACTATCGGAGCGTTTTACTAATCGGTCAGTTCCTCGGCGATAAAGATCCGCTTCTTGTTCACCACTTGCCAACCGCTGTGCGAACGTCTTAGCCATTGAAAAATCTGTTTCCCCCCGTAGTTCTATAAGTCTGGTGCAAGATCTGTACTCCCCTATCACCATCACCCACGTCCGAGCAACGTTGGCCAAATAATTCACACGTTTTCACTGTGGCTGGACGCGAAACTGCAGTTCGTCCATATACTGACAGCATTTCATGGTGAATCTTGGTGAAATTTAGACCTTTTACCCGCAAGTATGGTACTGTCCTGCAGACTTCAACTTGGTAGTACGTTTCCAGATGCCGCGTCAATTCACTGCAACACTGCGACGAACCAGTTACCTACACCGCAGCAGAACTGTGCATGGAGGAAACGCAGAATCTGTACTCCCTTCTGACAATGCGTCATTCTTGTTGCGTAGTGCGTGGGACGACATGTGTAACTTACTTCTTGAAGTCTCCTCGTAGTTCATCCCGCACCTGTAAGCGTGACGCAAAAGCACGAAAGATTATTTGTAAAGTTGCGACCATTATTGTGAGACATATTCTGTAACAAGCTTACTGTGTATTTTCCGCCAATACGTATGCACTTTTTACTTTTGAAATTTTACAGTACCTGTTTGCGTTATCTATTTTCTGTTTCTTAGTTTCCGCTTCGGCTGCTTAGAAGCTGAAACTGGTAAACCTTGTAACTAATTTCTGTGAGACACAGTTTCAAGAAAACATTAGTACTGGAGAAGATCATGACTCCGCAAACAGCTTTCGGTGCGTTGCTTAGGATCCTTGTTTCAACACGACAAACTATCCCATTTCCACCTCCATTCGGGAGCTGTATGTAGGAAGAATGGCAAAAGTCCGTACAAACTCCAAGTTTCTCGTCAGAACCACATCGAAAAACTTTTGATTCGATAGTCACAAAATTGTAATTATCACCTTGCAAATATAAAGTTACGCAATTAATGTATTTTTTCTTTGTATCTACATATCCGCAAGTCTGGTACACACCGGAATCCTCACACCGCAGTACCATAGCAAGCCCGCAAGGGAACAAACACAAAATGGTCACTGTATCAATGATAAGAATGCGTGGTTTCTGTTCTTTTGGACTTGTCCGAGAAAACAGCCACCACGCATTCAGATAACTCATTCACCTCGAAGGGCAATGAATCCACCACCTTCAGTGCGGATACACAATTACGTTCGACCTCCTACGGCAATCTCAAAGTAGCGAGCATGGAAGACATGGACGGGGACTGCTGATAGGTGGCGCTAGGTGACAATGTAGCTCGGCCGGGAGGCGTGCCGAGATAAACATTGTATCGGAACAGCGTAATGATTAACTTAACTGCTAGTAAGCAAGATATTCAAGGTTCGAATCCTGGTCAGTCACACATTTTCACTCTTTGTCGCTGATTTCGCATACAGTCCCGATGCAGCTGACATTAGTAGTTCCTTTCTTTTCTCCCCCCTCCAATCTCAATTTACATCTTCATCAGTGGACTGCGCATCAAGTAAATACGTAGTTTTAATTTCTCCGATGTGATAACTAAAACTTTATGACTACTACTCGTATGTGGGAGGAAGTAATATGTTGCTCAACTGTTCTTGGAACTCACGCTGCTGGCCGGTGTGGCCGAGTGGTTCTAGGCGCTTCAGTCTGGAACCGCGAGACCACAGCGGTCGCAGGTTCGAATCCTGCCTCGGGCATGGATGTGTGTGATGTTCTTAGGTTAGTTAGGTTTAAGTAGTTCTAAGTTCTAGGGGACTGATGACCTCAGATGTTAAGTCCCATAGTGCTCAGAGCCATTTTGAACTCACGCTGTAGCAATTTTATAGTAGACTTTTCCCTGATGCCTCTCTCGTAGCTTCTCTTACTGGTGCTTGATGAACATATCTGTAGCGCTCTCGTGCTTATTAAACGATGAGTCATGAAATGCACCGTTATTCGTTGGATTTTCTCCCTCTCTTCCAAATTTACCTGTGAAGCGTAGCAGGAACACTTAAGCATCGCCCGAGCGAGTTTAGTAAGGCACTTCTTACGTGGATGAATTATATTTCCTGAAGAATCTTCCACTGAATCGCAGACTGACATCTGATTTTCCTACTTTTAGTTTTACGTTGATTCCGACGGCTAGTCCTACATATATTACTGTCGTTACTGTTTCCAGCGATTTAGCGCCAATAGAATAATCGAAGAATGGTTCAAATGGTTCTGAGCACTATGCGACTTAACTTCTGAGGTCATCAGTCGCCTAGAACTTAGAACTAATTAAACCTAACTAACCTAAGGACATCACACACATCCATGCCCGAGGCAGGATTCGAACCTGCGACCGTAGAGGTCACGCGGTTCCAGACTGAAGCGTCTAAACCGCACGGCTACACCGGCCGGCAATCGAAGAATAATGGATCTTTTCGTCTATTTACACGCAACACAATACAATTACTTACGCTCAGGAACAGCTGCCAGTCCCTGCGTCAATAAGAGGTGGTCTGCTAGTGTTCCTTCATTTCACTAGTCTTCTGCCGTAGCGCCGTCCCAATAGGCCAACGGTTAGCAACAGGCGGACGGCTGTACATATCCGGACCGCTAAAAAATATTTGCAAGCTCTAATTTCTCATTCAATTTAAATTCAAGACAAAGCTGTCTCACTTTTTACGTGCCATTAAGTTTTTCCGCAATGGCAACACCATGAGAGAGGTGCAGGAGTAAGAGCTTTTTAGACTTAACTTGCCGACATTGTGCCTAAACTCAGCAACATTGTCAGGAGGCTGTCCGGCGACTAGTCATTCGTATGTTGATTTAGGGACGACACACATCTGTCGGATAGCAGAGTGGAATATTCTCGAGCATATGTGCATTCAAAATCATATCGCAAATAAGTTTCTGCATTGCTGATGCTGAAATAAAGTAACAAAATAAATAAATAAAGTAGCAAAATAAATAAATAACTTGATTCTACCTAGGGTCTACACGCGCATGTTCCAGCATCCGCTTTGGTTCTCTCACAGGTTGGGGTTAAGTTTATTAGTCTTTGACTTTCTTCCAACGCCAGTAATGCTAAAATTTACTTGGAAGTAGGAAATGTGCTACTGCGGTCTCCGTCTGGTGTGTTTCGACCCTTAGTCAACTAAAGTGTTTGTTGCGATGCTGGCGGGAGCAGACCGCCATTCGTCATTGCTATCTTACGCGACGCGAGCTTGAGTTCGTTTGTGTTATTTATTGACGTGTGCTAACAACATTCTGTGCATCAGTGAAAATGGGACCTAACAAGCGTAAAGTCGACGGTGAAAATGAAAAATTATTGACTGAGTAGACCGAAAAACACTGTTTTGTATTGCCTAGTAGGGCTGAAGTTGTTCCAGCTGCCTCATCTGTGAAAAAACGGTAGCTGTTGAAAGTGCTGATTGAAAGCGACACTACGAAGCAACTCATCAGCAGTTCAACAAAACCTTTCCCTTTGGCAATGCAATGCGTGGAGGTGAACTCTAGGAATATTTAACACTTTGCCAAACAATCAAGGACATCCTAGCCAGGCGCATGAGGGAGTAAGAAAGTTCTCCAAAAGCAGCGCTGCGTCGTGCTAGAAGTTTAATAACTACCAGATCCATTTTCAGACTCTGAGATATTAAAAAATATATATTGAAAGTGGGCACGGAAGTGATTTGTTGGAAGTCCTTGGTGCCCTTGTAACATGTGATACTGTTGATGAACCAGTGTCAGTTTTTGTGCAATTTTTTTCTTTTTTTCACATTGAAAATAAAGCATTCAGTGATGAATTGCAAGCATTGTTGCTGTTTGAAGGCAAGATTCATGGAGGAGATTTGTTAAAGACTTTTGACGACTTCGTGACAAAATCAAACATTAATTACTATAAAATGAGCTCCCTTTAAACTGGTGGTTCCCGGCTATGAGGGGAGTGCCAGAGATAATGACGCTGGGTTACTGTCTTATCAGCGTATAATTCACCAGACAGACTTTTGTGGAAAACTCAGTACTACGCTGAAAGGCATAATGAACTGCTTGGTCAAGCTGCTCAGTTTTGTGAGATCTCGTTCTGGTCTTCAGCACAGAGAGTTCAATGAATTTCTCTCTGAATTTGATTCTGTGAATTGTGGTTTACTGCAATACAACAATGATCACTGTCTAAGTAAAGGACAAGAAGAAGAGTGCTTTTGGCAAATAAAAGAACAAGTAACTTCATTCTTGGAAAACCTGAATACATAGGAAGCAAGAGAATACTTGGAATTCCTAGCAAACGAGACAAATTCCGACATATTGAAATGCGCTCAGAACGAATAAGAAAGAAACTGGAAGATCATATATGATCTGGTACAAAGCGCTGCCGCTTTCCACCACAAACGGGATATCTTTGTATAGAATACTGGAAATTAAGAATTTATTCATTTTCCAACACTTGAATATAAAAAGAAGAATTTCTAAATATGCACTGCAGTATTTTTAAGCTTCATATCAGATGGTGGCAAGAAACTTGAAGAAATACTTTAAGACTTCGTAAAAACAGAGAAGCTGTTATAGTTCTTAAAATCGCCATGCGAAGTTTCTGCGGAGGGAAATGGACCGATGAGGCTGCAGTGTTGTTCAATTTTACAAAGCCTTCATTTCAGACAGACATAATGGGCTTATAAGAAGACATTTCCTTGCAAATGTACAAAACTGCATCAACTGAAAACTTTTGGGGTAAACAAGAAAAATGATTTTTTTTTAAAAAACACATTTTATTCAAAGTTAATGGACGCTCAACTTGAAGACACACCAGTAGTGGGGCTGCATACATTTCAGTGCAGTCTGCATTGTTATCCGATCTCTCTCCAAGGTCAAGGTGACCCCCTCCCCCACTCATCTTCTCGTCTGTTCTTGGCCAATTCGTTGAGGAATTAATGGAATGCAATTAAAAAATTGAAGTTAGGGCGTTATCCTACTGGTCAGGAATGCTGGCACAGCCTGCATGGTCGCCAGATTTATCCAAGTATGCAGATCTAATTGATTAGTATAATGTATAACCTGTGGCTTTCAGTCAAGCCCCATCTATAATTTATTACCCAGTTAACATAATTCACGTCACACAAATGGCTGCAAAGGACTTTTCCCGCACTACCAGTACAAAACAGTAGTTCCAATTTCCATGGCAGTACAGTCGCTTGTCCCCACCACTCATTCAGGCATGTCAACCATCAGTCGCACTCTGTACGCCATTGCGAAAGGATCATCATGAAGCGTCATCAGAGATTTGCTATCACCTCCAGACGGAATACAAAAAAACTGACTGAAACAGTTGAATGTAAATATTAAGCCCTCTCATTGTGCTATTATTATTATTGGAGAATTCTCCCTAGAAATGGAAGACGTTAGGCAAATAACTCGATCAGTTTTTCTTTGGGTTCTTCTTGTTCTTCCAGTAGGCTTTCATTCTTTCCGAAAAGGCTTGTTTACGCTCATCCGACCACTTTAGTCTGTACTGTTTTTCTCTTGGTTGCTCTGATATGACTTCCCATTTGTCTACTGTGTGTCAGAAGGTGTCTCTTTCTAGAATGTCAGCTGGTCTTATGTTTGCGTTATTTAGGCCCTTTCGAATTTAATCCAGCCAAGGTATGGAATTTTTAAGTGAGGTTACATAATCTATTATTCTCTTCGTCAATCGCTTTTCTGGTAGTCGGCTGAGATGACCGAAGAATTTCATTCGCCCTCTCCTAATATTATTTCCGATAGTTGAAAACTTTTCTGTTGTTTTAATTGGTTGTAGCCTATAACCGTCTTGGATATGTCTTCCTCCTAGAATTTTCCTGATGATCTTCCTGTCTTCTTTTTTGATGTCTTCAAGTTGTTTTCTCTTAAGGGTCAGTCTTTCACTTGCGTAGAGGCTATCTGGTTTTATGACAGTATTGTAGCGTCGAATTATTGCCCCTCTTGACACTGATTTTTTGTTGTAGAGGTTTTGCGTTAACCCTAATCATTTTTTAATTTTTTGGAGGCGATGTTGCTCTGAGATTTTTTGAATATGTGTCGGTTCGATGAATTCTCCAACGTATTTAAAGTATGGGACCCAGTTAATTTTACCATATTTTGCTTCAAGCTTGCAGTTTCTGTTTCTGAACAAAAGAATTCAGTTTTCTCACATTCTCTGAGTATTTCCAGCTGTTTGACTGCAGTCTGCTCAGCCTCTGTTAGTATCGCCAAGTCGTCTGTAAATGCAAGATATGGTATATAGATGTTATTTTTGGCAACGCCCAGACGGATTAGCTATTATTATTTTTATTATTAATTATTCATTGTGTACATGTTTTCGCAAACAACTACAGTTTTCCTTTTCACAGTGCAACACCTCCCTGATGTGTTGGAGGAGAGATCAATGCTACCTGATACATCGGAGCACTGATACCTGTAACTCATAATTGGTATTTTTTTCGTGCGAGTGAGGCAAAGCCTTCACAGCCACCCGCTGTGAATATAATGCTCTTGAATTCAATGTACAGTTTTGATGGCGGATCTTGGGTTCTATCCAGCGCTTGTTTTCGAAAATCCTCAGTGGAGTGACACGAAAGTGACATTAACATTGGATGAGTGGATTCATCTATGTGATACTTCAGTGCAAATTACTGACATGTTCAGCAGAAGTGCTCAAACTTCCTCAGTGCTATTTGGCAATCATACTTCCTCTGAATGGTTAAACTTTTCAACGAGGGAGAATGCACTCATCTGCAAGAGCATACAATTAAAAATTGAATGTATGCCAGTTACACAATTCAGCATGCTCTAGAGAAGCGATTAATCTGCCAGACGTCTACAGATTCGAAGAGATAATAGGGACTAGTACATACCAATTACTATTTCTGATCTAAAAAACTACTACTACTACTACTACTACTACTACTACTACTACTACTACTACATTCAGTTGATTATTCCTTTTTGTTCGGTGCTACTGTCCCAGGAACTTCAACGTATGATGGACTTGTTAAACGCATTGGTTCAATCATGCTGCACAAAGTCCGCTGTTTGCTTGTAACGCAGTCTCTGTTTGTCATGAAACATCGTATCAGTGGGAAAGTACTTAAGACCGAGAAAGTTCATTTTTAAGTGCTGATAGCGTCCACACAGAGATACCGTTTATAAATAATATTTTCACTAAGGATAATCTGAAAACAACAGTGCTTCAATGACAAAAGAATTGTCGGAGTGATATGCTCTAACCTTCCCACAAATGGGTCACCCACTTAGTCACATAAGGTCTGCAGTTTATGGAGGAATCCGAAACTTATTGTGCATTATCTTGAATGTAATGTTGGTGGTGGTATGCTCTTGCTGTGCTTTAATAAGAGAAGAAGCTCACTCAACTAGTCACAGAGGATCTACAACTTCACGTGAAATCGGAATACTGCAATGCTTTATTCCTCATATGCATGTTCGTACAGGTCGTGGCATGACTCGTTTTTCCCACCTGACTACCAGCTCATGCAGCAAGTTAGATAGAGGCCTAAAATTCTGCCACGTAATCCTAACCTCGGTGCGTTTTGAAAGTCTTCGCGTTTACCATACGTTTCTACTTAAATTAAGTAGCGCATAAAAGTCCTACAACAGACTGGATAACAAACTAATGTTTTTGAGCTTGTAACCTGATTCGTATCCCCCGAGTCTAAATGTTGCCACACTATTTATAGCCAAACCAAAACAGTTATGAGGTCGCGTCTGTTAATACACGTAAACAAGCCTGTTGACAGAGTTAACCTCTAGGGCCGCCGCCTGTCTGTGGCACTTAGGTAATAATTTTCCTTTGTACCATGCCCTAAATCCTGCACTTTTCAACAGCCATAGACAATACATCTGCAAGAGAGTGACTGCCGTGAGCTTGGTGGAAAATCAGCTTAACTGTTTTGAGGTGAAGATCGGATTCAGTCGCGTTGCTGTAAGGCCTCAATTTATCGTACTGACGAGTACAAATTTTAGACAGCTATTGTCGCTTATGAAATATTTATTTTGTTGGGACATGGAGAACTTTTAACAGAATTTTCCCTTGTTGCTGCAAAAACGAAAAAAATGTTTCTTTTCTCTAAAAATAACCTGTAACCCAGCACACAGGTTAAATACATCCATTAGCTGTTCTGTGAGAAACGTCTAATTTCGGATTATTATGTTGGGTAATCAGAGAACTACCTTATTAGCAGCCACACTGATGTTCAGAACGTTCCTTTGATAGGTTTCTGTTATAAGTCTTTAAAGCTACCGCACTTGTTTTAGGTCTAAATACACTGTTACGCCTTTACAGAAATGTCCTCAATTCATGTTAATTTCCACAAATCTACCGGTGTCATGAGAAAGCTGAAACAAACAGCGATGTCGCGTACTCTAATAGAAGCATATATATATATTTTACAGTTTATTAATTTAAAACGAGTACATTTGTACAGCACACACAATAGATATCATTTTCTAGTGAAACGCAAAAATTCAGTTTTTTTGCCTCAATAAGAGGTGTAATATCTGACTAGTCGTCTTGAGACACTGAGAGCATTGTAAGTAGAGTAATTTACACGCAAATATATTATGTTTTAGGATGCATTATTGGCGATGGGTTCGTCAGAATGGATAATACTACTATTTTCAGCGGTAATTCACAATATCCTCAGCTATTGATATCATTTTCAGGATATCACTCGCTGGAGCCCTTAGTCATCTGTCTGCCACTGTCTGTGACAATGGTTATGTATGGAAAACAGTGGACTTCCATTTTTAGCTTTTCACAGGTACCTCTGAAGCCTTGAAATAACTTTAAAATAGAGGAATTGGCAACTTGTGGATTGTTCATGTGCAATAACTAACCCTCATTTAGTTACTCTTCACCATACGAAGAAATATTTTACCAATATCGCAATCAGCCACAGAATATGCTAATAACAATTTCAGAAGCATCGAAAACTATATAGGAGGCAGCACATAATTTACTGACGTGCAAGAACATAAATATTACGGCTGTCTCAACGTCAACTACAATCGGCCGTTAAAGAGATAGTGCAGGAATATAAAGTTGGACAAAAATATTTGAAACACTAGAAACACAACACATTTCCATTCCTAATATGGAGTAGGAAACCAACTGGCATTCAAAACAGTTTCCAATCGTCTCAGAATGGATAATTAAGTGTCCCATATGATTCTCATAGGAATTCTGCACAACAGGGGCAAGTTCAGGCAACTATGATGGAGGTGGATAGCGACAACCCACTCTTTTCTCCAAAGTAGAACACAAAGGCTCAATAACGTTGAGATCTTGTGACTGATAGCCAGGGGAGATGCGGCGATTGACCCTCGCACTCACACAACCAGTCCTGAACGATGTGAGCTGTGTGAACAAGAGCACTGTCGTCTTGGAACACAGTATCACAATTAGGAAACAATAATTGTACCATGGTATTGACCTGATCATCCAGAATGGGTGATTTATCCCTGTAAATATACACGTACAGAAATGGAAGAGCCACAGTTGGTAGTATTTGACGGAAAGTTATCCAGTAAAACAGAAGTAATATCTGGCGTTCCCCAAGGAAGTATTATAGGTTCTCTGCTGTCCCTGAACTACATAAACGACATAGGAGAAAATCAGAGCAGCCAGCTTAGATTGTTTTCAAATAATCAAAACCAGCTGCAAAATGATTAAGACAAGATACTTGTATGGTGCAAAAAGTGACAATCGACTCTAAATAATGAAAAGTTGGAAGTTATCGACATGAGTACTGAAAGAAATCCGCTAAATTTTGGTCACACGATAAATCGCGCAAATCTAAAGGCTGTAAATTCAACTAAATACTTAGTGATTACAATTACGAATAACTTTGGTTGGAAGGATCATATAGATAATGTTGCGGGTAAGGCAAACCAAAAACTGCTATTTATTGATAGAACACTTAGAAACTGCAACAGATCGAGTAAAGAGACTGCGTACGCCATGCTTGTCCGCCCTCTTCTAGAGTGTTGCTGGGCGGTGTGGGATCCACATCAAATGTTACTGACGGAGTACATCGAAACAGTTTACAGAAGGGCAGCTGATGTATTATCGCGAAATAGGCGAGAGAGTGTAACGGACGTGGTGCGTGAATTAGGGTGTCAGGCATTCAAACAAATGCGTTTTTCGTTGCAGCAGAATCTTCTCGTGAAACCAGCAACTTTCTCCTCCGACTGCGAAAATATTCTGTTGGCTCCCACCTACACAGAGAGAAATGATTATGATAGAATAAGAGAAATCAGAGCTCGCACAGAAAGACTTAAGTGATCGTTTTTTACGCGATCAGTTAGAGAGCGTAACTGTTGAGAAATAGCTTGAAGGTGGTTCGATGAAACCTCTGCCACGTATTTAATTGTGAATTGGAGAGTAATCATGTAGATGTAGACGTAGGCACTACGAACATCTTGACAGAACGATATCAAACTAATACTTTAATATTTCCATGGTTATGGAAAATGTTGATTAAAATATCATCCTTACGTGATCTTATTTTCAGTATCTTTAGAACTAAGATAAGCTGATCCTACATACGAAGAATGGTGCGAATATATGATGGCTATTAATTGTATCTAACGTTGCCAGGAATTTTCAGATGGAGATCGCAACACTTCATGCCCACAGGACGTGCACTTGTACCTTATAGCCATATTTCAGACTTTGAGACAATCATATCAACAGGTCGCACAGACAGCCGGCTGCTGTGCAATGACTTCACAACGAGTGCTGACGAGATGGACTCAGGAGAACAGTGTGATAAGAATAGTAGGCACGGCTCTCTCGCGAAAGGCTAAACCATGAGAATATCGTAGGACTCTTCGACTTGCTTCCACGAACAGACTGCTGACAACAGCTAAAATCCGAGTAGGGGTTGCAGATAGTGTCTCACCACGGACCGTCTGGAATAGATTACTGAAAACTGAATTGAGATCTCAAGTTTTCAGCTGTCGTTAACCGCTGATACCATCACAGGCAACAGAGACAAGCTTGATTTAGGGGAGGATTCAACAGACAACAGAGACAAGCTTGATTTAGGGGAGGAGTAAATTAGTACACTGAGTGGTATCTTGTGGTACTCGGCGAAGAGCTTCGCTTCTGTTTGTGGCGGTCATATCGACGCCAACGTATTCGTAGACGACCTGCAGAGAAGTTACGGCAAGCAGCGGTTATTGAGACCCATTAAATATTGGAAGAACTGTTTTGGTAATACTGTAGGCTGAACGCTGGCCAATATGTGGCAAGAATAGTAAAGCCCTTTGTCATACTCTTCATTACAAGGGTACTTAAATGGCATATACGTGGTGTCTGTGCTAGAGGTGTACAAATCATTAGTTTATATTTCACTACCTATTAAGTTTTATAAGTTTATTTGAAAAACATTGTGCACACGATCTCAAACCTTTTTTGAGTGTTGGTACAGTTCAGAGTAGGCACCGTTTGGAGCTCGACAGATATGGAAATGATACTCTGTTTCTCGCCACATGTTCACAAGCATTAAAGGTATTACGGCTTTTGCTACGATACAGATCCGTTGTTTCAGATCTACCAGATTTCGAACCCTTGATCTGTAAACTATGCCCTTCATAAGCCCCATGCACAGAAACCCAGCTGGGTCAGATCCGGAGACCGAGGGGGCCATGCAATGCCGACCCCCCTTCCCCTTCTTTCGAGTCCGACGATCTTGAAACGCCATATGGAGAAATGTGGTAATATCCCCTTAATAGTGGGGAGGGGCCAGGGTCCTGCTGGGAAATGACGTCGGGAGGTATCTGCGGAACTGCATAGTTCACCAACATGTAGAGATAGGCGTGCCCTGTCAATGGCGCGCAGCAGAGTCCATGACATGGTGAGGATCACATATTGGAGAGTATCTATCGATTACCTATTTACCATACAACATAAAATGTGGAGTTCTTTGGTTATAAGGATTTTTGTGAGTCTACCTCTAGCCAGGACACCCAGTACAGCAAAGCAGAATAATGCAAGAGACAACACTGCAGTTCATACTCGTTGAGATGTGTACGGTTCGTAGACTGGCCTGTCCGGTCTGCTTATTTGTTATCCATTGAGCATCTCTGGAAAGTGATTGGAAGACGTATTCTTTTATACTAGCCGTCAACGAGCAGCCGTCATAAACTGACATAGCATGTGTTTCAGGCATGACAAGACATTCCTCAAGATGAAATCAGAAGGCTGCTTTCTTCCATACCAATACGATTACAAGAGCGTATTCGTGCTCGTGAGGGTCACGTCTCATACTGACGCTGATAATGTACTTCATTTCCGAATGGAATGAAAGCTTAACCACCCAACACGAGCAGTGTGAAAAACATACCAACACGTTTGATAAAAATTGTACTGGTGCTTCATGACGTAAGACTTTCCATGTTCGTCGGTTTACTTGTGTGAACAACCACGGACCAGCAGCTGCAGAGGCAACCATGGCGTTCAAATGTGGTCGAAAGACCAGTGTATGTAAATGTTTACCGATTAATTTTTGTTATTTTTTTCAGGATGACGTCATAATGACTGCAAATATGAAGCTTTGCCCGAACTCTCAACAAGTTCTTGTCAAATGTGCGTGCTATATGTCTAGTGATAATCAGTACAAATGATAACAAAGTATAACAGTGCTCTCAGTGCCACAGCCTGTCTATTTTTAAATGGAACTGCGGGATTTACCAAACATCAGTCTCCAGACTGATCGTAATTTTTAACCAATTTTTTCTGTCCATACAAGAAGGAATAAATGACCCTGGAGAAGTGTCAGTCTTCGTCAGTCTTCAGTCTTCGTATCTGTCTCTACATTGTGGCGATTGAAACAAAGAACTCTGCTGTCCACTACATGTAAAAAAATTGGGAATGTCCATAAATTTTGAGGAACACACTATATTCAACTCCGTACAACAAATAGAGTCAGCTGATGAGCAATAGTCAGTAAATGAGGCAGAATGCTCCAAATTTTGGTTTTACATAATGATGAAAAACTTGAACTGAAAGGAGCGTATTACTAAGCTACTCAAACAATTAAGCTTAACAACTTCTGCTTTTCGTATAATTACTACCCTTGGAAACAAACGAATCTACCTCCTGGCGCATTTGGCATATTTACACTCAATAATGCCTTATGGACTAATTTCCTAGGGTCACTCAAAATTTAGAAAGAAAATACTGACTGCCCAAAACCAGTAAGAATAATAAATGGTGTTCACCCGCGGTCGTCATATAGGTACCTTGTCAAGGAGATAGGCATTTTAATTGCACTGTCACAATACATACTTGGAATGCATATTTCTGTACCATCATCATCGTCCTTTTTTCCCATGTAAGTTAATTAGTACCTTAATCCTTCTGTTACAGCCCTCATCGTATCTTAGTTTCAGTCTAATTCCGGGACTCTCGCATTCTACACCGCTGGGAAAAAATTAAAAAATAGTATACCTGGAAAGACAATGTCAATTTTTATCCGATGACGGCATATGCTACCTGAAGGATAGTAGATGTACTGATAATGGTTTCAACGTCGTCCGGCAAAAGTAGTGCAGTGGCATAGCTACCACAGTGACATCTGTGCCTACCCTTTAATAGGGAATGCTCACAACCAGAAGGCTCATTGCGATGTTGAAGTACGAAGCACGCAGGTAACCATGCCATGGAGATGCACCAGCGCTTCCTGCAGCCAACAGAGCGAGTTTGAAAAGGGTCAAACTCTGGTCTTCCGAATGACGAGATGGCCATTTCGGAGATTTGTCTCACAAAATTAGACTTGCTGCGTCAAGTGTACAGTAGGAGTACAGGCACCCACACCTTGCCCGTCTTCCAGTTATGCCAAAGCATCGACGTGCACCGCCCGACTAGTGCCGTCATATGATCACTTGGAAGATGGAATGGAGCGCCGTGATCTTCAGCGATGAAAGTAGATTCTGCGTGCACCTAAGCGATGCTCGTTTGTGCGTACGACGTGGAACAGAGCGCTGTCCCATAGAGTGCATTCATCCAAGACACTGGCCCCATCACAGGTCTTATGGTCTGGGCTACTATAAGCTACAACTCCCGTACACTTTTGGTGTCTTGGAAGGGGGTGCTAACCAGCGCTCGGCACGTGCAGAATGTTGTTAGGCCCGTTCATCTGCCGTTCTTGCAACAGGAAGGTGATGTGTTGTTCCAACAGGATAATGCTTACCCACACACTGCCCGTGAAACCCAACGTGCTCCGCAGGACGTGCAGAAACTTCCCTGGCCAGCACGATCTCCGGACTTTTTCCCAGCCGAGCACGTGCCGGATATGATGGGAGAAGAAGTGAATCATGCCACTTGTCGACCAACAGTTCTTACAGGACTACGTGAACACGTCGAGCAGGCGTGCCATATCGTATCCCAGGACAGTATTCGGCATATGTACGACCGACTGGGTGGCAGTGTCAACGCCTGCATTGCCGCCAGTGAAGGCTACATCACATATTAATATGGGTGTTTCACCACGGGTCCATACCTGGTACTTCAGGAACTCTTGTGCTATTGATCGGTAAATGTCATCATTTCATGTACGACACATGCTCTGTTCCAACAATAAATCTTGATTCAATAGGAAACTTCTAAAAGGGTGTACTAAATTTCTTCTGGCAGAATATTTAGCTTTCAGAATCTTCAACAATGTAGCTCCCCAAAGAGCTAATTGAGAATCATGTCCTTAGCCTGGTTTCGGAACTTTTCAATGTAACTTCGAACGCATTTTAATTAACAGAGCCATTAATTTGCTTAATACGGCATTGTTGCATCAGTTTACTGTATAATATATTATTAAATTTCTGTAGAATCTTATGAAAATTGGTTGCTCTAAGCGTAATTATAGAGAGAGGGTTGTCTTTTGCAAGAAAGATGTTACAGGCGAAGAGAGCGGGCGATCGCATTACAATAGGCAGCTTACAGCTTAAGCTCACTGTGCGCTTGCAATTCCTGTGCTATGAGAGAAGTTGGAGGCAAGACACCCTAAGAAGCATTTTGTGTCGCTGCTTCTGTCTTGACGCCGTCATACCTTATTTTCTTTTTTAGAAGCGAGATCATGCTCAAAGAAAGAGACATCAATGACAACCCCTGCAAGTCTCTTTAAAGAGATGGGACAGCCCGAAGATAGACAACGCCACTCTCTGAGCAAATGGAATGCAGTTCATATTTTGGGCTCTTCATTATCTGGCGTACTTAAAGAGGGCAAAGGGTTCTTCCAAATATTAACATTAACAATACCAGCAGTGCTTGATAAATGAACAGATTAACGTAAATGAAGGTGTCTCCATGTCACCCGTGCAAGATATTATTTCTCCATAATTTTCAGTGGCTACCTTCGTCTGTATTTCTCTATTTTTTAATTAGTTAAAGTGAATACAAAAATTAATTCACATTCCAATAACATCTCATAATTCTACCAAGACTTTTCATTAGGCAGAAAATTGTGCCCATAGCAAATCAAGTGTTATTATTAAGAATATTGTTCTGATGCTGAGGAACGAAAACTGTCTGCTTTGGTTATCTGGCGCCCAGAAAACCGTTCGCAGGCGATGTGGTAGGATGGCAACTTTCGAGGCATCTCACGAATTAAATGATCCCACTGATCGATTGTTGAGCTTTGAGGGATCCCGGCGTAAGTCGACAAATCTACGGCGGTAATCCCATTTCCCGCTAACTTGAAATGAACGAGCTACTGAGAAAGGAAAGCTGAGAAAGCAAAGGAGGAGGTAACTCAGAGTCTATCTGTCACACATCTACTATCGATTTACTTATGGGGAAAAAGGAGCACGTAAATGTAAACTCAAAAGATATATGTTTGTTACAGGTCAAATCAATAACCATAGCTACTTTAAATGCACATAAGTACATGCGCTGTAAAAATGGAATTATGCATTTAATTTTATTCTTAGTATAATACTACATGCAACACAATAACCAAATTTTAAAGAAATGACTATTACTCATGATAACCATTGTGATTGTTCAATGAACTGAACTGTTAATGGAGGAAAAATTGTACAGTTTTATTTCGTCGTTGGTCTCATGAGTGATGATTACCATAACTGTCCTGCAGTTAATTCATACCGATCTCTCTTCCCTTGTCACAATATGCTGTATGGCAGTGGATAGGCGATTGACGTATATCATTTCTCTTCCTGCACCATTCATCCCTTTTGTGTTTTGTTTAGGATTGTTGAGTGGGATGAACAGTACCTTTAAGTTTCTCACTAGTGCGATAATTTCTCTAATTATATCATGATATCTTTAAATAATAGCATGTAGGTACACGTTTTTCGATTTCTCTCTGAAGTAAGGCAGTACTATGATGGTTTAAGAGTTAATTTTCTCGTGCTACGCAGTGCTATTACTATTGCGTCTCGTCTCTTCTTCAAGTTTACTAGTAGGGTTGTACAACTCTTCTCCATCGCCTCAACAAATCTTATGTGGTAAAAGCAACGATATGTACAGGGCGGGGCGGAAGCCACGATCGGAAGTGTTTAACGTTATTGTTTTGAAACAAGAAGCAACACGAAAAGCAAAAGCAAAAGAAATATGATAAATTTTGGGTATACGATAAATCGCACAAATCTAAGGGCTGTCAGTTCGACTAAAAACCTAGGGATTACAGTTACGAGCAACTTAAATTGGAAAGACCACATAGATAATATTGTGGGGAAGGCGAAACAAAGACTGCGCTTTGTTGGCAGAACACTTCGAAGATGCGACAAACCCACTAAAGAGGCAGCCTACATTACACTTGTCCGTCCTCTGCTAGAATATTGCTGCGCGGTGTGGGATCCTCACCAGGTAGGATTGACGGAGGACATCGAAAAAGTGCAAAGAAGGGCAGCTCGTTTCGTGTTATTGCACAATAGGGGTGAAAGTGTCACTGATGTGATACGGCAGTCACTGAAACATAAGCGGTTTTCTTTCCTGCGAGATCTATTTACGAAATTTCAATCACCAACTTTCTCTTCCGAATGAGAAAATAT
Source organism: Schistocerca americana (assembly GCF_021461395.2). Taxonomy (NCBI): domain Eukaryota; kingdom Metazoa; phylum Arthropoda; class Insecta; order Orthoptera; family Acrididae; genus Schistocerca; species Schistocerca americana. The sequence continues at coordinate 406,921,680 of NC_060130.1, forward strand.
TTTGTTGACACCTACCTACGTAGGGAGAAATGATCATCATAATAAAATAAGAGAAATCAGAGCTCGAAAGGAAAGATTTAGGTGTTCCTTTTTCCCACGCGCCATTCGAGAGTGGAATGGTAGAGAAGTAGTATGAAAATGGTTCGATGAACCCTCTGCCAGGCACTTAAGTGTAAATTGCAGAGTAACCATGTAGATGTAGATGTAGATGTAGGACATGGAACGATTTCCTAGCCCTAGCAGAAATTGTATTTAACAAAAAAGATACATGCAATAATGGAATAATACAGAAACAAATGTTCTTACTTACTACCTGCATATTTCAAACTCTCTCTGTATGCTGACCATTACTCTCGGTGCAGAGTTGTATTCATTGCCACGTGCGTCTGCTTCCCGGCCCAGCGCGAGTGATCATTCCCAGGGTAAGGATAATCTCTTCTTTCAGCTCTTCAACGGAAATCATAGGAGTTTAGAAAATGTTTTCCTTTAGAAAGGACCACAGCCAATTATCGCACGTTGTTAAGTCCAGGCTTCTGGGCGGCCATATCAGAGGCTCTCCACGTCCAACCAGTCTCCTACAAGAGTCCAGTATTGTCCAGGGGCGGCTACTTGTTGCATAATAACTTCGTTCAAGAGGCCACCTTTGTCGAATTCAGGTAACAGCCAGCGAGATATCATATGGAGATACGATGCCTCTGTAGCAGGCTTATCGACGAAATATGTCCCATGATAAGGTCACCGGTAACACCGGCCCATAGCGTACCTAAGGAGGGAGTTGGTTAATTTCTTCATGACAGTGATAGTTGCCCTTCGCCCAGATATGAACATTTCGAGACCGAGATCTAAGATAACACAGCACACTCATCTATCATCATAACATTCTGGCGAGCCGTAAACGTCGAAGAGGCTGCAAGTAACCGTTCACAAGAATAACGCCGTGTATTCATATCATGACCACTTAATTCATTGATACTGCCGGGTCGAAATGAACGACAACCTTTCTTCATGAAACGACGCATGAAGCTTTCTAATGTTCTGCTCCGCCGATCACTTACTTACCAATTTTTATGTCGAGCGAAGCAATGATGCATTTCAGCGACCAATGACTTCATTATCATTGTCATATTTCTTCGGTCTTCCATTACGAAGCGTATCTGTCATAGACCCAGCTGCAAAGACTAGCCTCCGCTGGGCCTTCTTTCTTGCAGCGATTAGAAAAGTTTTCAGTAATTTAGTCATATTTCTGACCCGTTCGTTCTTATTCATGCACCGATACGCTAAGGAGACGACGTTCTTCGTTTGTTGATCTGCTTGTATCCTACAATATAACACAAATGTTTGAAATAGTACTGTCATCGTAAGAAAACAGAACACGATCACATACTGTAGCATTAGCCAGAACCATAAGCAAATCAACACGATCAAATGGTTCAAATGGCTCTGAGCACTATGGGACTCAACTGCTGAGGTCATTAGTCCCCTAGAACTTAGAACTAGTTAAACCTAACTAACCTAAGGACATCACAAACATCCATGCCCGAGGCAGGATTCGAACCTGCGACCGTAGCGGTCTTGCGGTTCCAGACTGCAGCGCCTTTAACCGCACGGCCACTTCGGCCGGCCAACACGATCACATGGCGTATTTTCACGGGGTGACGCCGTCACAATACATATTTTTTGCTGATGAAATTCGTCATAAATAATCCATTACAGCTTGGGAAGGGCATTTATATACATACCTACAACAGTAGAGGGGAAAATGACCTTTGTTACCTACAGCTAAAGCTGTCAGTGGCTCAGAGAAGAGTTCAATACGCAGCAATAAAACTTTTTGACCACCTGCCCAATAAAATGTCTGACAGGTAGAGAAGCAGGCTCTAAATCTAATTTAAAAACATTTCTATTACACTGAAGAATTTCTGCTTAAAAATTGGTAGCCATTAAAAAAATGTTTTTGAGTGTAGCTGCATGAGTACAAATGATAATGCGTTCATTTCTGTTAACACTAATCATGTATCCGTATCCTGTAAAGTGACTCATTCCACACCATTTCGATAAAAGAACATTCAAAATATCTATGGAACATGTAACTAACTAATTAACTAACAGCATTGTTGTCATTTTACGAGTGGCAATTATCCTCTGTATTGTCGTAATTAGTGTGACCTCTACCAGAATACAGACGTACTGTAGAGACCTATAGTTCATATCCAAATCCATGCAAACGCGGAAGTACTTGAATACTTTCTGATCGTGACTTGTGGCCAACCCTGCATATCAGAATGAGTACAATAGTTCTGCCAACGATCTTATTTATATAGCTTTCTCGAAATTTTTCTGGTGAATCACCAGCTGGCATTTATCTTACACACTACTTGTCCCATCAAGTCGTTCCATCTCCCATTCCTCTGAAATAGGGGTACCATGTCTCCAAATAAAAAAAACCGGTGTATATTACAAACAATCTTTAAGTGAGCCATAATGACGTACTTTGTTACAAAAACACGTTTATTGTTTCCTCGAATCTTTTTAAATAACTCTTTCTTGGATTTGATGTTACCATAGTACAATGCACAATATCTGATCTCTTGCTATGTGATACAGAGAAGAAATACCTGGAAGTAAATAAATTTAAAACGTGATTACTAATAACCTATATATAAAATACCGGTAATGCATGGACGCTGTATGCAAAGCTGATGACTCTGCATGCGTTGTTTTCTATTACATAATTGTATTTATTTATATTTGAGACTTGCCTGCATCAACCGTTCTGCCTTATATACAGTTCTTCCTTCTCGTAGAAATGAAAATTCATGCAGGTAATTTTGTCTGAATTTGAATTTACGTGGATTTTTAGGCGCATTCGCAATGATCGCTACACTCACAACAGCTTATATCACTGATGACGCCACGACATACTCGAAAGGAAGGAAGGAAGGAAGATTGGGTTTAACGTCCTGTCACCATCGAGGTCGTTAGAGACGGAGCACAGGCTCGGATGGTGTCAAGGATGTGGAAGGAAATCGGCCGTGGGATTTCAAGGGAAACATCGCGGCATTTGCTTGGAGCGATTTAGGGAAATCCCGGAAATCCTAAATCTGAATGGGCGGATGTCGGTTTGAACCTTTGTCCTCCCGAATGCGAATCCAGTGTGCTAACCACTGCGCCACCCCGCTAGTGGTCCGACTCGATGCGCGGTACGCTACTCTCGGGGAGCGAAGTTGAAGATCAAGATGCAGTGCCACGACAGCCGACGATCGCCTGAAGTGCTGTCAACCTACTTTTATCTCTCCCAATCTACGCCCAGTTTCAATTTCAGTCCGCCAGATGACATTTGACATCTCAAAACGACTACTTCACCTCTAAGTCCTAAAATCGGTTTTTTTCTTATTGTTTCGTAAATCTACACCCAGCAGTTGAAATAGAGTATTGAAAACCGTGTGGAATCCAAATGAACTCGATGATTTTGTAACCCTAGTACTGATGGTCACACATAAATATTTGACTACTGTGAGTGACTTGGTTGGTTGGTTGACTTGGGGGAGTGGCCAAACAGTGACGTCATCGGTCCCATCGGATTAAGGAAGGATGGGGAAGGAAGTCGGCCGTGCCCTTTCCAGGGAACCATCCCGGCATTTGCCTGAAGAGATTTAGGGAAATCAAGGAAAACCTAAATCAGGATGACCGAACGCAGGTTTGAACCGTCGTCCTCCCGAATGCGAGTCCAGTGTGCTAACCATTGCACCACCTCACTCGGTGTGTAAGTGACTCCAAAACCTTATCGACAATACTGAACTCAAATAATACGTGACTTTCTCACCTTAAGATCTATCTATGTCTCGTGGTTTAGCTTACAAAAAACTCCCGTCTATATTCTTATCTTGTGGTCGTTGGTTGGTCAATGTTGCAAGTCCATGGTCACATTTCCTCTTTGAGCTGATTTAGCTATATAAATAACAAAGAAAAACTTTGAGCAATGTTTGTCTACTATCTTGCACCTGGGTTAGTCAGTATCGTCATCATATTATTTGTAGAGGTCTCTACACTGGGTGGTGGAACTGGGCTGTCCAGTCAGGAAGCCAGAAGTCCATCATCCTGGGCAGGGTAGTGGTACAGTAGCAACTGGATACCTTGATGCTGCCCAAAGTTTCATCATTAAAACAACTTTACTGAAACATTAATTTATTGCTCAGAAAATTACAACAGTTGTGACAATGCTCGGAGGAGCCAACGCCCCCAAGGCGTAAGCCCTACACGGCCAGCGAGAAAGTTCTGCGGTCAGCAAGCAACCTGTTGTCGCTGGCAGCTTGTGACATGGCCTCGCTGGTGGAACGATGACCCCAGTGATTCAGCAAGTGTCCTGACGCAGGGCGCGAACGCCGCCCTCTGTCAGCGTCCACGCAGACTAGGTAAAGCCGCGCAGGGCGTGCCAGAGCACACACAACCTCGCCGTGGAGCAACGGCTCCCAGCTGCAGTGTCTGTCCACGAAAACGGAGGCAGACAGCAAGGTGTTTGCCCGCACTGCCCATGACAGCTGGGTGACTGCGTGGCCCCGGCCACCAGAGTAGGAGGCCGGCAGCTGCTGAAATAGGCTCTTAGGTGGCCCATCGGTTCGAGGGTACTAAGTAAGCAACATCAGATTCAGCGCCAACAGAAGAGACGCAGCTAGCAGTGGTAGAGTCCAGAGGTGGTTGCTAGTTGATCATACTGACTCGTAAACTGGCGTAGGCCCCTCCCCGGAGCTGGTGGCTGTCTATTCCTGTTTAGAAATGAGTAGTATTTAAACAGGCTTGGCTCGTCCTTGCTTTGCTGAAGCATCGGTTCCCATCACGTAAGCCACAACAGAACTCTGCTCGGACGTCAAGCAATCAGGTCATCAACGCCACAGCAGCTCTGCCTTTCTGCCTCATCGATGATACTACGGCTCTCAGCTCTCTGCAGGGCTGGGCGTTATAACAACTCACCGACGCTGTGGAGACAGTTCTTATTGTATCAGCAGATAATCCTGATGTAGTTGTTTAATCACATTAAGTTGCAAATAGTTTTAAGTTTGGCTAATGGCCACTTACGTGGATAAATCGGTCGATCTAAATGAAGCTCTAAGGCCTTCAAAAACTAATGGCTCTTTTCGTATACAAATAATGTTTAAATATATTGATTGAACTGTGTGAAAGGGCGTGGAAATGCTAAAAACATACGAAAACGGAAGTCACTAGAAAAGTGCCGAAATAAAAATCGAAAAATATTATTATCCGATATACCAAACGATCCTGTTTGATCATAGGATTTTGAAACTGAAATTGGGTTTTGTATAGACAACGTATTATGAGAATTACTGATGTATCTTTACTAATGTTTTAATTTACTGATAGTAACCAAAACATGGTCTTTTATGAAAAACTGTTTATCATAATCGAGGTATTTTGACCTGTTGAAATACAAAGGGATTTTGACCTGTTGAAATACCTCAATGGCTTGAAAAGATTTTTAAAAAAATGTTGTTAAAATTTAAGAAGAGCAGTGTTCTCATATCCCACTGTGCAGGATTAGATGTGAAAACTCCTGGTGCTGAATAAATAATCCAAACAGCTAAGGTCATCAGTCTCCTATTCATACCTCAGGACAGAAGCAGTGTATCAATCTGTCTGCGAATAGAGTATATTATGTGAGAAAGTGTAAGAAAGGGTACTAAATAGCTTGTATCTGAGGCGGAACGTGGGAACCAACCTGGTACTCACCTGGTGGGTTGTGGGAATCTGCTTAAAAACCACATCCAAGCTGGCTGGCACATCAGCCCCTCATTGTCAATTTGCCGGGTGGATTCGTGCCGTGGCCGGAATATCTTCTCGTCCCGAAAATGGTAGCGTTAACACGCGTCATTGCACGAGCGGGTCCTATTAGAGCTTTTTGGAATATCTGAGAAGTATATACTGACCAATTATTTACATGCGCTAGAGAAACGGGAAAACCATTTTACAACTTATTAAGCTTGAAAGAGCAAGGTTTGATATGCGTAGCAAATAACTGCGAATAACAGTTACAAATATAGCACACGTTTTATCAAACAAGTTTTCGAACCGACGAACACGTTCCCCAGTCACATCACGTCGCAGCAATGCAGTACAATATTCATTCAGTTTAACAGGGCCTCTACAATCTTTGAATCTCAATAGCCTGTGTCGGAATATGTGTGGACAATATGCTATGCATTTAGTATCTCATGGCGTCATGTGGGCACAACATTAAAACGCAGGTGGTGTGGATTATTAAATGTTTGTGAAAGGAGACTCCCCGCCAAAACATGTCATACGCTCTTTTCTTTTTCTTTCTTTTTATAAAGGCGGGAAAAGAGAGACAGAGGGGAAGGCTTGGACAGTTATGCAGATCTATACTTGATAATGTTGGATGAGATACCTTTTCTGGCAGAGAAAGCTCGTCACTTCGTGACAGAACTAATCTGTATCGCGGATAATTTGATTTTCCTTTTCCCAATATCTGTTGCCATTTACCAAACTGAATTCCTTTGTGATAATTACATTCCGGCTTTAGTAACATGAAATGCTTTAAAAACTGGAATCGGTTTTGTAACGGGGATTGGAAAGGCACAAAAATTAAATCGAATGTAACAGCTACACGCTGAATTAGCACGGTTGTGCTTCGCAGCAGAAGTAGTCGGGAGCGGACAGCGACGTGATCGTGATCATATATGTGCTGTGACGTGCGGGTCCATGAAGCGATGACTGAGACAACAGTCATGATCCTGTTCCATAACGATGCTGGGTCATAGTCTTCACACGGGAGCTTTAAGAAAACTGTGTCGCATGCCAATGACGCCTATCTGCGTAGTCTTCCTCACGACTGAATACAGTAAGCAGCTGCAGCCACTGCATCTGAGTACGGCAAACGTCGTCATCAGTAACAGGTATGTACGCAAAAGAAATTAGCGTTTTCGTAAGCCAGTACTCCCCTAACATTTCCATTGACATTTTTAGTAAATCTGGAGAACTTCTATATAATTATTTTGTTTCATTTACAGAGACCAATGTTATCCCTGTTACATTTTGAAGAACAAAGGTTCCAAATAACTTTTGAGGTAAGCTCTTTCAGATGTTCAAATTCAATGTTAACAAGTAACGGATAAACTATGCCACAGCAAAATTTCATTCAGAGAGTGTTGAAATGACAGAGCAAGTACTTACCTAACACATTAATCAGAACTATGGTTTATTTCGTGGCATATTGCGTATTAACACAACACGTCTCTTTGGCTTGTATATTATCTTGATCCTTTTCCTTATGCGTTTGTGGATCTGTACCTAGCAATTTGGCCGGCTGGAGTGGCCGAGCGCTTCTAGGCGATACAGCCTGGGACCGCGCGACCGCTACGGTCGCAGGTTCGAATCCTGCCTCGGGCATGGGTGTGTGTGATGTCCTTAGATTAGTTAGGTTTAAGTAGTTCTAAGTTCTAGGGGACTGTTGACCACAGATGTTAAGTCCCATAGTGCTCAGAGCCATTTGAACCAACCTAGCAATTTGTAACAGCCTTCCCCTTCATTCCGTTGCTGTTGTAGCAAGAGAACGGAACCATGTTTATTCTTGACCATTTTCTCTGCTGTGCACATGTGCTCAAAAACCTGAAAAATCAGTGAAACTTTTTCTCTGAGTCGCACCTCATCTGATCCACACGTTTCAGGATCACGTACAACTCAGCGTTACAGACATTGAAGGCACCAGTCAGGCAGATCCTGGGGTACAAATAATATTAAAAGTATTGAGTCCGTCTAAAATATTACAAAGAAAGTGTTTAGAAATCACTTTTGGTGTGTATTCTTTTCTCCAGTCCATCATGTTTTAAATTACTCTATAGCTCATAAGGAGTCAAGCGCCTCTGTAGTCAGCGAAATTGCTCAGTAGGGGAGTACGGTCAATACCTTCAAATATGATGGTGTAGTAGGACCAACCACTGCGCAACCTTAATTAAACCGGAATTGACTTAAGGGTTTATACTGGTACATCCCGTCTCGGTCTGCTTACCATGCTTTAAAATATCAAGTGCTTTGAGATATTAGACTTTCTGGACAGTCAGACGTGACAGCCTAGTAAGTATCTATAGAAAATCGTGTACAGAGAACCACCCCTGAATTATTGTAATTTAGGTTGGTGCCCTCATCTTCGACAGGGACGGTTAAAATCAGTACACACTGCTTTTGTGTAGAAAACGTAAAATCAGTTTTTATGCTTACGTCTCTTAAGGATCATATCTTACTGGCGCGTGCTTGACGTAAGGCTAAACGACGAACCAGAATCTGAGACGTTGTCCACGAATAGAAAAGGGTTGTTGAACTCATTGCTGGTGGCATAATACTGTCTACAGCTGTTAAAAACAGCGTCTCCTTATCACTCTGACGGAAAAGTTATAAAACATTTTGTTATGTTAATAATCGACAAGATATCTAAAAAATCGAGGGAAAAAGAAGACCCACAAAAAAAGAGGAAGACTTCCCCGGAAGCCCAGGCCTGATGCTACCCTCATATAATATGCCTCCGAGTTGCATTCTTGACCTTGTCAGGTTCAAAAATAGCCTATTACTATTACTTCAATCAACACTGACTCATATTGTTTTGTGGCTATACCGATTTCCTCTGTCTAATCACTGTAAGTAGCTCTAGGCCGGTTGCTGCGTCACAGCGCGCTAGGCGTCAAAATTTCATTGAGGTTTCTACAAGAGCCAACTGTTCCCGCGTCTCACCTACACCACTTGTCGGGTCGGTAACACTAAATTTGGTACTTGGGTCAGATTGATCCTTCCAAGGCTCGAGGAAAGAGAATTAATACTTTCCTTCCATGAGTCCCTTTTCTCACACTATTTTAATGATTTTGAGGAGAATTTTCTTAGCTTTCCCTGCGTGATGCCGCAAAATGTTATAAGAGGTTGCATCGTGAGCTGCTGCAGTATCACGTGCCCCAGAGTTCATCTGCTTCATGGAGAATGGACAATAGTAAACTGCGTTATCTGAAGAACTAAATTTCCAAACAGCTTGCGCGAGTACTGCGGGTACTGCCGCAAAACCAGGTACTGGTAGGCGTTGATAGCGATTCGAGCAAAATTCTTTGCCATGATCAGGCCAATGTTTCCTTTAGAAATCGGGAGAGTTCCATTCTGCATTCCAGCATTAAAATGTCATTTCGCAACTCTCTTTGGCGTCTGCCTCAGTAGCTGCGCAGTCAGCGTGACGGATTGGAAACGAAAGGCGCCCGGGTTCAATTCCCGGCATGGACGGAGATTTTTCTCCACCCAGAAATAGATGTCTGCGTTATCATCACCTGTGTGCAAATCGCCGAACTCGCGCCAAATAAATAGACTTGCAGAAGACTGCCGAACTCCACAGAACGGTACTCACAGCCACACGAACATTTAGGGAATCATTCATTAGGAAATTTACACATTTGGCTATGATCTACTTTCACAAGTAATGAAACGATACGTGACAGAAGTGTGGCTCACACTGTGGAAGAGCAAGTACGGCGTCCCTACGTCGCTCTCTGCGCATACGCTCTGTCCGCGCCGCAGAAGGATTTTGATTACAACAGTTGGTCAGTTCGTTGTGCAACTTAATTACGTCACGATTTATTCAGAATAATTTGACATTAATAATAACTATTTTTATTATAACCTTTCTATCATTAAGTTGTGGTACATGAAGAGAAGTAACGTTTGGCTAAATTTCAAGAAAGCGAAGTGAGGATTTTAGAAGTTATTATATAAAGCCCGTCCAAACAAATTTCGGGACTGATTTCATTTCTGACATACATGCAACAGTAGCGCATAAACTACGATGCCAGTTTGAACTAACAACTGTAAACAACACATGTGCATTCGACCAGTCAGTTGTGAACAGGCAGTGTTAAAGTAGTGCGATTGCGGCCATAGTGTCAACGTTGTTGGGTCACAAAGAGCAGTGGAGCAACATCTCTAAATCAAGTGTGCGAGACAGTCTCCATAATGTTTTGAAGAAAAAAATGAGCACAGTTTGATCCGCACACGTTGACTTCCAAAGAAAAACAACGACGTGTGGACGCCAGCTGCGACTTGGTTGAAATGGAAAACAAGGACAATTCTTTTCTGCAAAAAATCGTCAAGAGTGACAAGATTTGGTGTTATCAGTATGAACCTATCACAATAGGACAAAGTTCAGAATGGGTCTCTGATGGTCCACCAATAGCGAAGAAGGTGAGAAAAAGACACGCGAATGAAACAATATCCCAAAGAAGGATTTAACTGACAGTTTCAAATGGTTGTATGAACATTCTGTGCGTTCTACTCAACTGGGCTGAGACTGTGTATAACACCTGAAGCATTATAACCACCATCTTAACTTTTCCAAATTTTTTATTAATCTAGTCTCGAAACTTTGTGGACTGACAGGGTACATTTTTCGATGTTTTCTTATGGAGACGGAAACTGAGATAGTCTAAAGTGGTAAAAACATGTCATCTGATGTAAAAAAATTCTTAATTATACTTTTTTGTACATAATTCGAAATGAACAAATGCAATAAAAACTAGTGATACGCAGAGTTTGCTAAAATCTGTGTAAATTAACTACCTTTTGATCTGAAGTGATAATTTTGAAAATTTAGTGTGTTGTAGAGTCGAGAATCTGTGTAAATTAACTACCGTTTGAACTTAAGTGATAATTTTGAAATGTTAGTACGTTTTAGAGTCAAGAATATAAGTGTGGTGTGGCTTTTTGAACATTGTAACTTAAATATTTTACCCACGATCAACTTCGGAAAGGCTCCCTCAGAGCACCATGGCGTTCCTGTTAAGTCTTAAGAAAATCTATTAGCTTTATCTTGCTAGACAGTGTGAAACATTTTACTGGGTTTCACTCAGGAAAAGATCCCTGTTGAGTAAAAAATTATCTGAGCACTGAGAAGTCCGAAATGCAAGTGGAAGAAGAAATTATAATGATAGAGGTCGCTGCGGTCAGAAGCTCTTCAGAGCAGGGTGATTTACGCGCCCTTCACGCCGGTGCACGAAATATGCCCCTGTGAACTGTCAGACAAGAAGTCGTACGTGTTACACGGCGCTGTCTGAACTTCTCTCTACCCTCTGTCTAGGAAGTGTTATACTATAATAAATTTACAGAGTGATCTGAATGAAACTTTGAAGTTAGAGCAATGAAGAAGTCGATATGCCGATTCTTAGACTCCTGGCCATCTTTGTGGTTTTCCAATATTTATTAAGAAGACTAGGCAACAGTGAGTACTTATACAGACCATCAATAGACGTGATTTCGTATTTAAGAGCGGGAGAAATCATACCCCCTCAGATGACGAGAATGGTATTGTATCGAAATTTTCAAGTTCCGTTGATTGACGGGATTGGCAATCAAAGTTTAAACCAATTAGAGAATATAGCAAATGTGAGATTATTAATCGAAGCCGGCCGGTGTGGCCAAGCGATTCTAGGCGCTTCAGTATGGAACCGCGCTACCGCTACGGTCGGAGGTTCGAAACCTGCCTCGGGCATGGATGTGTGTGATGTCCTTAGGTTAGTTAGGTTTAAGTAGCTCTAAGTTCTAGGAGACTGATGACCTCAAATGTTAAGTCCCATAGTGCTCAGAGCCATTTGAACCATTTTTTTTAAAATATTGTTTCCCTTCCTAGTATGAGCTCGTATTACAGAGCTGCTGAGACGGAGAAGTAGCACTATTCAGGCAAGATACCAGAGACGAGCCCACGGTAGGAATTCGACCAGGGACACAGTTTTCTCCTATATTTTTCAGGGGTCACTTATAACTGTCCGTACAGCTATTGCAGAGCGAGAAGCGAAAGTAATGTAGCTGGACAATTTAAAGTCTGCAAACATCACCAGGCAGAGGAACTGGACCAAAAATATTTCCGTAAAGTATGCGTACACAAATAACAACCGCTGAAAAATCCCACAGCATTACCGCAATGTTCCTGTTATGTTTGCCTCTGTAACTGCGCGGTCAGCGAGTGCGACCGCTATGGGGAGTATCCGGATTCCTCAATCTCAGTCTGATAGTGGAGTTCCTGTTTTTTATTTTACTCGTTCCTTGCTGCACTCCAGGAAAATCCCTCCTCCATGGTCAAGTTTATCAACGTACAATACAGAGGTGGACACGGTAGTAAGTATGTTCGCAGACCAATAGTAGAAGAAATTCAATCAGCAGAACTGTAACAAGTGAGGCAAAGTGAGGAGTAAGTGTAACATTCCCAGTCACGCGAGTATCCTGAATCAAATTCCAAATCTCTCTGCAATGGTATTCGTGATAGCCATGTTTCAAATCGCGATGAGTTTACAAAATGACCGAAGATTCCTTGATTACCAGACTAATCGTGAGTCTGTGATTGCAGACTTTCTCGGCGTATTTCAGTGACAAAATCTTCTCAGGTGATCAGCCGAGTGGTGGCGTCGTCTTGTCACAATGTTTGAACTAGTTTCATACCCAGCATCTTCAGTCGAAGTCTGACTTGGCAGATGTAGGGAAGCGACGGAAAAGCTATGGGGAATCGGACCTCTAATGAACAGATGGCGCAATACGCAGTTGATGGTGATCTGTATGTCTACTGACTCTTTATTTCGGATACCTTCTTGGTGTTTTTCAAAAGAAGTATTCTTTGTCCTAAAACTCCAATTTCGTATCAGCGACTCAGATATTACAATCAAAACCTAGTCATCACAATTACTTAAACTGGCACAATTAAAGAATAACAGTCGTCTTCGAAAGGAAATGTACCATACGATACGAAGCAAGAAACCTTCGGTTTTTCGCGATCTCACTGTTAGTGCTGCCCGACAACTCATTATTTCCATTTGTTGTCTTCTCCTTCCATCACCTCCCTTCCTACCCATCGCAACCCCTCTGCTCTCTCGTTCTCCCCCCCCCCCCCCTCTCTCTCTCTCTCTCTCTCTCTCTCTCTCTCTTTCTCTCTCTCTCTCTCTCTCTCTCTCTCTCTCCTCCGTTTCCACTCATAGCAAAAGCAGGAAAACTTCCTTACTCTAGAACACAGCAGTTTCATTCCTCTTTCTTGTCAAATCTAAGTCTGTGCCCTGTCGTTAATCATCCATCTGTCAACGTGACAAATGAAATGGACTATAAATCGTTTTCTGCTCTGAAATATATCTTTCCTTCGTCTTAATGGCAGCTTTTGAGCTCCGAAGTGCTCGTGAAATATTCACTTTCGTCTGTCACAGGACGTCTCCGTAGCCTGCTAGTGGGCTTTTTACTGAAATGAAAGTCCCTGTTTCGATTACCAATTATTACCTCGGATACCTTTTGTTCGGAAAGATCTGGAAATGGAGTCAAAGTAGTCCCAGGAGACCAACTGAGAATCTGCATGAGTAAATAAGCAGCAACACTTATACTCAAGCCGCAGAACAGGCGTTAAATAAAAAGATTTGCTCCATAGTGTGGGGTCACACGAAGTTCATTTATCTCTTCAGTACTTTTTTCTATTTGTGCATGTACTTCCGTGCTGTTTTTTCGTCCTACTTTTAGCTGTGCATACTTTTTCGCACCAGTCTGAGAGGCAGAATTTTTCTCAGCTGCGCTTATTTTGTCATAAATAACATATGATTTGTCAACAGACAGCACATTGTCACAGAAATTACGCGTAAAGAGTTAATCAAACTGTATTGCGAATGTTACGAAACAGAAGATGTTCTACATCATAATGTAATTTATTAGCTTTTTTTTTTTAGAGAAAACAATCTAATAACGTACATGGAACAAATGGAACTAAAAGCAATACTCAAACTGAGAATAAAAAATAAGAGAAGATGTGGAACTGACTGCTCTGTAATTGACTTCCATTAGTATCAATTGAAACTCCAGTGCCTATACTGTTAGAGAGTTCGGTAGCTACGTTACTACTGCCATAATATATAACTATAGGAACAAAATATATTCTCCTATATCTGACACGCAATATTTCAGAATACTCACGATGTAACTGTGATACTCAGATGGTACTACGGAGGTAACAGAATGTTAATTTCGTATACTTGTTTCTTAACTTACCGTTAGTATACACTGACGAGCCAAAACATTTTTAATGCTGCACAGCGCGAGAATGAATGTCGCCTGACGGTGTTGCGCGAACTTGAAGTGGTAAGGAAAGTCTATATAGACTTATATATGCAAAGCAGAGGCGAATGGAGAGTCTTTCATATTTCTACAAGTAATGACAGCCATACGCAATGAAAAGAGGTAAAACCACGCAAGCAGATTAAAGGTGAAACACAAAATGTTAAAACTTCATCTTAACTTGGAAGTTAAGAGTTTCCAGTACTGAAACTAGCGTGGTAGCGGGGAACCATTCCAGCGACGATTCGGGTCATAAATATGGACATCCACGGACAAAAGATACTTTAACAAAGAGCAGATGGTTACGACCCGTCGTCTGGAAACGGGCGTCTAGGAAACGGCGGAGACAATCTGCTGCCCAATTGCTACAGTCGTGAGCATCTATGGAAAGTGGTTGAAGGATGGCGGATCTACGAAACGTGGAGGTCGGAGACTTACTCGCTCTTTAAAGGAGGACAGGCGACAGTCTGGGTAGGTCTGACGACAGAGTACAATTCAGCTGCACAGCCGTTTCGGAACACACTTTTAGGTTCAGATTATTGAACGCGGCCCTCCGAAGCCGACGACTCTACGTGTTTCCACATTGACTCGACGGCATCGTCAATTGCGATTGCAGTGCGAACGGAATCATCAAGTGTGGACCTTCGATCGGTGGAAACATGTCGTCTGGTTGGATGAATCACGTTTCTTTTTATACTAGGTCGTTGGCCCGTGACCGGATAAGCCGTCATCCAGATGGACGACTACTCGCAACCTGCACCGCAGAATAGAAGCACGCCGGTGGGGACAGTATTATGCTGTGGAGGAGATCCAACTGGCCTCTCAGGTACCTGTGGTAGTAACCTAAGGCATCATGACAGTTGTGGACTATGTGTGTATTATTGCGGACTACCTTCATCTCTTCATGCTTCACGCCTTCCCCGACAGCGATGGTACCTTCAAGCAGTACGCTGTCGTCGGTTACAGAGCCAAAATCGTGCTACAGTGTTTGAGGGGCTAGATAGTGTACATGTTGTTGTCCTGACCCGCAGATACGTGTGATCTGAAGCCAATGGAAAACATGGTGACGCTATCGGGCGCCTTGTTAGGGAACACAAACCAGAGACTCGTAATTAACGGGCGTTGCATGTCCTGTACGTACAAACATTGTATCACAAACATCCGTAGACCTACCAATGATTTGTCGAATCCATGCCACGCGGAACTGATATTGCATTACATTCCAAAGGTGAACCAACACGCTGTTAAGCGGGCGATGATAATGTGTGGTCTAGCTATTTTTCTTCAGTCTTCTTCGTTCTAATTGAGGTAACAAAATTATTATGTAACTGTCCTCATGCTTTTGCTTTTGTAAGATGCATCTCCCGGTGCAGCATATGACGACGTAGCAATTTGTCGACAAGAAGAATGAACGGTTTTCATGATACGACTAACGTCCACGAGGTACGACTCAGCAATATCACAGAATCAGCAACAGGGAAAATAACGAAGGAAAACGTATTATGTGCACTGTCCGGTTGATACTACAACGTAAAAAGTAACCGTAAAAAAGTAATCAGTGAGTAACTCCTGCCTCTTAGACAAGGGTAACTAAGTAACAAAAGCACTAGGCTGCATTCGAGGGGTTGGAAAAAGCTGTGCCTATCTGTAGATAGAATGTTCGAAAGAAGTTATTGGCACCACAACATTTTATTTTTTTTCTGTATTTCGAAAATGATGCGATTCATGTTACAGGCGATATATTACATTAAGTACTATAGCCGTTGTGATGCACCTGAAATTGCGATTATATTCCACCTATTTACAGTCTATTACGCGTTAGTCTGCGGTCCGCGAGTGAGATTACAGCTACTTAACCAACTCTAATTAACGTGTTGTCTGCGTGCAGCTCCCTCATTTCGTATCTCTCATTACAGTATCTAGATGGGAGACTAACAGGCACTTATAAAGCTAACCTGCTGGCGGTCCAATGAAACAAGCTCCCTTACTGTTGCTGAGCGTTAACAAACGTGCTATAACCCTTCCGGCCGCAATTATCTACACAAATGCTTCAGTCCACTGTCAGCAGTTATTCTGTTTTCGTGAGTAACTATACCCATGGTTTTTACGTCCTTCTACCTCAAGAGAATTTATTTTTGGTGTATTTCAGTTGGGTAATACCTAGTTGTGGAAGGAGTACGATGTGTAACAACTATAACAGTATCAGGGTCTGTCCCAAAAGCTTCAAGAATAATTGTTTTGAATATATTTATTGATTTTTAACGTACAAAACATAAGAAACTCTTCAAAGTAAATTCCTTCCGCACCTATACATCACTGCCACCACTTCGTGCAGTCCGCACAGGTTCCCCTCCGGAAAACATCATCGGGAACCTCCGCAAGGCAGAGCGTCGGAGCCTGTTTTACCACCTATAATGACCCGTGATTAAGCGTTATACTCGAAAATTCATGCCTCATTGCCTGTCACTACTCTACCCAAAACCTCATGGCGAATTTCAGTGCGTTCCAGTGACTCGCCACACTACAGCACACGGATTCCCTTCTGTTTTTTCCAAAGTAAATATTCTTCTTTGACTGTTGACTCTACAGTCAATGGCGAATATGATGTCCTTTAGAAAATTCCACATGAATGTTAACCTCAACGATGAGAATTTAATTAGGATCTCCTTCGGTCACCACTTTTGGGACCATCACTGCGCACGCTTCCTCATCCTTAATTCGTTCCTCAAAATGCAATAAACATTCGAATTCCGCATTTTTCAACTTTTGCTGTCTTTTCTACTTTCAGGTGTCGATCTCCGATCAAACCGTTTTACACTTTCTCCACATTTTTAAGAGTTCGGAAAGTAGACGGTCGCCCGAAGTGCTCGCTGTCGTCAACGTTATGTCGGCCCTCGCGGGACATAATATGCCACTCAAAAATTCTTGGCTTGGACATGGCTTCCTCACTGAAGGCTTCCCGAATCATGCTTACCGTCTCAAAGTCATTATTTTTTTTTTTGGTGTGACGGAAAATCTGATAGTGTATCGCTCCGTCATTAATCTCTGTATATTGAATTTCCACGCTTCTCCAAAACACGATCCTGCTTGTGACTGCGCTTAGGCAACTGAACCAAGTCGCATTCGTTAGCCAAGATCCCTCAGCATCCAAAAACTGCATCACTCTAACCCTTTTGGTACGCTGGAGAAATTTATTTTCTAAACTTTAGGAACAAACACCATACATACAGTACGTGGACAAAAATATGCAAAAACCGCGAAAAATGCATGTTTGAACATAAATGGAGATGATAGCGAAGCCTACAGGTTGCGCTGTTGTATTTTACCACGAACAGCGTCTGTGCACTGTCCGCAACATGCTATAAGTGTGTACGGTGGTCAGATCAGTGTTCCGTGTAGTTTTCGGCTCTATTACTTCGGAGCTGAGTAAATTCGTATGTGGGCTAATTGTTGGTGCTCGTATGGTGGGTGCTTCGTAACCAAGGTAACTGAAGTATTTAGTGTCTCAAGAGAGACCGTATCGAAGATTTACACTGCTTACAGGGAATGCGGAAAAACATCATCCTCTAAGTCACAACGCAGACGAAAGTGTGTGTTTAGAGATGGTGACGAACGGTCATTGAAGAGGATTGTGACGAAAAGAAAGTGGACGACGGCTGCAAAAGTCACTGCAGAACAGAATGTCTCATTCGCTACCCCCGTCAGCTCAAGAATAATACGAAGGGAGCTACATAACCTGAGATTTTCAGGGCGAGCTGGAATTCCAAAACCACTCACCAGTGATGAAATCAGCGTAGCAGGGCAACATCGTGCCAAAGTCAGAAAACCTGGACTATTGGGCGATAGAAGAATGTCACTTCGTTGGCAGAAACTTGTTTCATACTGTTACTAACTCGCCGAGTTTACGTTCCAAGACTGAAAGGTGTTGGGGGTTCGGTGGTGACTTGAGCAACAATGTCGTGGTATTCCAAGGGCCCCATGGTTCCTCTGCAAGGTGGCATTGCTACAGAGGATTATTTGACCTTTCCGGATGATCAGGTCCATCTCATGGCGTAATGTCTGTTCTCCAGTGGTGATGCTGCGTTCCAAGACGAAAGGGGCCTTGTTCACGCAGCTCGCATCGTCCAGGACTGATTTTGTGAGCACGAGGATGAATTCCAACATCTGCCTTGCACATTACTGTGAACATATCTTAACATTTTTGGTAAAACAGAGAGCTTTTAATCTGTATGAAATCAGTGAAAAATCAGTCTTGATCGCGATGGTTATTTTATTAAAATTACCGGTTTCAGCACTGTCAGCTGAAGTTGATGCGTAGAACACTCAGTTGACCTCAGTCGCTGAAATTCAAGCGACTGAGGTCAACTGACTGTTCTACGCATCGTCAGCTTTATGTTGGTTTCTGAAGATAGGCTAATCGTAGACCGAAACCTGTCATTTTAATAAGATAACCGTCGCGATCAAGACTGTTTTTTCACTGGTTTTATACCTTATAATATTGAGACTTTTTAGTCTACTTTTCAGAGAAGAGTGCGTAATCGCTATCCGCTGACGTCATCGTTTCCTGAACTTGCGAACTATTTTGCAGGATGAACGGAATAAAATTCCCTTGGAAACCATACAAGACCTGTATTTATAAATTTCGAGATGACCAGAAGCTGTTTGAACTCCAACGGATTTCGTACACCGTATTAGGAGTGACAATGTATTTTTTTTGTTGTTTCCATATTTTTGTCCATTCCCTGTGTACTCATAAGGAAAACAAAGCTCATACCCAATAAAACTCAGTTTCTTTGCTGTAGATCCTTAAGCTATAAATTTATTGTGATTATATTATTCGTATGCAGGCACCACCCCTGTGATGAAATTTAAAAAAAAAGTACTTGCAGCCACTCATACTACGCGCTTCGGTGCTTTAAATTGAGGAAGCCTCAACCGTCCTGCAATAAGTTTTTTATACATAATCAAAAAGGAGAGAAAATTGCAAGCCTTTTATTTAGCTTTAGGATCGGTTCCCATGTACAAAGCAGATGACAGAAATCGAATACATTCCTTGTTGAATATACAACACATGTAACGAGAAGTCGAGATTGTGTCAGCTCTTGGTACAAATCTGTAGTACAAATCGTACAATAACGAGTATAGAAAATGCTAATTATTATGTTTACCATTTTTCCTCCTTGATTCTAAATGATTCTAAGCGACTATTGGCCATTTTTAATTCACAAAAGTACATACTGGAATACTCTATTTCAAATTCTGAAGGTGGCAGGGATAAAATACAGGGAGCTAAAGGCTATTTACAATTTGTACAGAAACCAGATGGCAGTTATAAGAGTCGAGGGACATGAAAGGGAAGCAGTGGTTGGGAAGGGAGTGAGACAGGGTTGTAGCCTCTCCCCGATGTTATTCAATCTCTATACTGAGTAAGCAGTGAAGGAAACAAAAGAAAAATTCGGAGTAGGTATTAAAATCCATGGAGAAGAAATAAAAACTTTGAGGTTCACCGATGACATTGTAATTCTGTCAGAGACAGCAAAGGATTTGGAAGAGCAGTTGAACGGAATGGACAGAGTCTTGAAAGGAGGGTATAAGATGAACATCAACAAAAGCAAAACGAGGATAATGGAATGTAGTCGAATTAAGTCGGTTGATGCTGAGGGAATTAGATTAGGAAATGAGACACTTAAAATAGTAAAGGAGTTTCGCTATTTGGGGAGCAAAATAACTGATGATGGTCGAAGTAGAGAGGATATAAAATGTAGACTGTCAATGGCAAGGAAAGCGTTTCTGAAGAAGATAAATTTGTTAACGTCGAGTATAGATTTAAGTGTCAGGAAGTCGTTTCTGAAAGTATTTGTATGGAGTGTAGCCATGTATGGAAGTGAAACATGGACGATAAATAGTTTGGACAAGAAGAGAATAGAAGCTTTCGAATTGTAGTGCTACAGAAGAATGCTGAAGATTATATGGGTAGATCACATAACTAATGAGGAGGTATTGAATAGAATTGGGGAGAAGAGGAGTTTGTGGCACAACTGGACTAGAAGAAGAGATCGGTTGGTAGGACATGTTCTGAGGCATCAAGGGATCACAAGTTTAGTACTGGAGGGCAGCGAGGAGGGTAAAAATCGTAGAGGGAGACCAAGAGATGAATACACTAAGCAGATTCAGAGGAATGTAGGTTGCAGTAGGTACTGGGAGATGAAGAAGCTTGCACAGGATAGAGTAGCATGGAGAGCTGCATCAAATCAGTCTCAGGACTGAAAACCACAACAACAACATACACTGAGAAGACAAAGTCATGGGATGGCAATATGCACATATGCAGATGGCAATCGTATCGCGTACATAAGGTATAAAAGGGCAGTTCATCGGCAGAGCTGTCATTTGTACTAAGGTGATTCATGTGAAAAGGTTTCCACGTGATTATGGCAGCGTGATGGGAATTAACAGGCTCTGAACGTGAAATGGTAGTTGCATTTCGAAAATCCTTAGGGAATTCAATATTGCGAGATCCACGGTGTTAGGAGTGTGCCGAGAATACCAAATTTCAGGCATTACCTCTCACCACGGGCAACGCAGTGGCCGACGAACGACGAACGTATCCGTTAGGACAGTCAGGCGAAATTTGGCGTTAATGGGCTATGGGCTGCAGACGACCGACGCGAGTGCCTTTGCTAACAGCATGACATCGCCTACAGTGCCTCTCCTGAGCTCTTGACCATATCGGTCGGACCGTAGACTACTGGAAAACCGTGGCCTGGTCAGATGAATCCCGGCTTCAGTTGATAAGAGCAGATGGGATGGTTCGAGAGTGGTGCAGCCCCACGTAGCCGTGGACTCAAGTTGCCAACAAGGCACTGCACAAAAAGGTGGTGGCTCCATAATAGTGTGGATTGCGTTTGCATGAAACTGACTTGGTTCTCTGGTCCAACTGAACCTCTTGTAGGCCATTTGCAGTTGTTTATGGGTTTCACGTTCCCAAAAAACGATGTAACTTTAATGGATGAGAATGCGCCATGTCACCGGGCCACAATTGATCGCGATTGGTTTGAAGAACATTCTGGACAACTCGAGCGAATGACTTGGCCACCCAGATCGTTGCCGGCCGGAGTGGCCGTGTGGTTCTAGGCGTTACAGTCTGGAACCACGTGACCGCTACGGTCGCACGTTCGAATCCTGCCTCGGGCACGGATGTGTGTGATGTCCTTAGGTTAGTTAGGTTTAAGTAGTTCTAAGTTCTAGGGGACTGATGACCACAGATGTTAAGTCCCATAGTGCTCAAAGCCATTTGAACCATTTGAATCCAGATTGTTCGACATGTTTTCCATGGAACACTTATGGTACATAATCGAGAGGTCCGTTAGCGAGCAAATTCCTTCACTGGCAACACTTTCACAATTATGGACGGCTATAGAGGCAGCATGGCTCAATATTTCTGCTCGGGACTTCCTACGACTTGCTGAGTCCTGCCACGTTAAGTTGCTGCACCACGGTGGGCAAAAGGAGCTCCATCACGATATTAGGAGGTATCCCATGACTTTTCTCACCACAGTGTAGTATCATGTAAAGGTGATATGATGAAAGATCCATGCGAGGCTGTCACCAGAATAGAATATTCGTACTTATAGGCTCACTTTCTAACAAATAAGTCGACATAATTCTAATTTATCTTACAATGTACTTCAATGTAATTCAGGTTTTACTTTCTTTTACATGCGACAAAATGTGTGTACTTCTGTCGTTCTGAGATCATATTTCATTTTATTAGTGATTTGTCACAGCACAGTGGCATACCCGAACCATCTAAATTAGAAACTTTATCCGTTTTGTAACATTCAATCATTTATCATTGGATGGTCTTTTTATATACGTTTTTTCTAATTACGGCTAGTATATTCGGTATTTTGTTTTTAATGTTTTCTCCGAGCGTTTGTACAAAATGAATGTAGGATAAACTATACAGTAATTTTAGAATGGTTCAAATGGCGGTAAGCACTATGAGACTTGTTACGGTGCTCGCGTATTTCCAGGTCCGTATCGATCTTAGTGCTGAGTTTTCACTCAGATGGCGCTTTGGCGTTAGGCGGTTGTTTCCGTGTGCGATCGCTGGCCGGGGTTAGCTGGAGGCGTGTGAGGAGGTGAGAGGTGGCTGCTTTGGCGCGAAGACAGTTCGGCTCGGCTGGGGTTGTTTGCGTCTGGACGCCGAGTGGGGCCCGATGGGAAGACCGGACCGTGATTTTAGGGTTAATAGTGTGGGCAGCGCCGTCGTGTGCCGTTTAACTTGATTCGCAAGGGGAGCAAAATCT
The DNA here is from genome assembly GCF_021461395.2 of Schistocerca americana. Taxonomy (NCBI): domain Eukaryota; kingdom Metazoa; phylum Arthropoda; class Insecta; order Orthoptera; family Acrididae; genus Schistocerca; species Schistocerca americana. The sequence continues at coordinate 406,944,116 of NC_060130.1, forward strand.
CGCCTGTTATAGTTTGTCGAGCCTGAGTTTGAAATACCTTCGATATGCGGCGGGATGTCATTTCGTCGTCCTGTCTCTCCGTCGCTGGGATTGCTATCCTCGTTTAACGTCCCATGGATGTATATCGATGGGCTACGCCGCTCTCCGTACTCTACTAGACGCTGGTGATGAAAGTGCGTCGTTCAGCGGCACGTTAGTCTGGGTGCTTTATGTTTGATCTTCAAGTGCATAGTCTTCGAGTGGCACTCCTTAGAGTTTGCCTTGCGCAGTGAGATTGGAGTTTGTCTTGTTGTGCTTCCGCTTTCCGTCAACGAAGGTAAAGGTTGATTCGGCACTTCGTACGACGCTTGGAACCTCAGCAGGCGGTTCGGAGCCACCTTCGCGACTAAACGGAAGCCTTTGGACTGAGAGATCTTGTGTTTTGCATATTGTTCATAAATTGTTGTTTTGGTATTAAGTTGGCTGAGGTTTCTTATGGATTTCCCGGGATTTGGTCTGTTGTCCGCCCCGGGCTAGGTCTCGTTATTTTAAAGGTCGGTCCTTGTTTTGGCTTAGTACGATTTTGGTTTACTGCCTGGTGGTTCTGTAGTACGCCGGGTCGCTGTGGTTGTGTTGCATTTTGTATGGGGCTATGTGCTCGGAGCCGTGGGGCATCATTTGTGTGAACTGCTTCACTGGAAAGTACTGATCGGGCCATTCTTGGTTCTCTTTGTATTAAATAATTTTATTATTATTTTAAAGTAACATTATCACTTAAATGATTTAATTCTTGTTGCGTTAATTGCAACTTGGGTACTGAAAAATTTAGTAGTGTAAGTACGCAAGATTTAATAGTCGCACATGCCCCCTTTACCTTTCGTAATCTGTTAATTACCGAAAGACCTTAAGCTCATACTCATATGATGTGATTTTCTTAAATTATTGTAATTTTATGTCATGTTATTGTTTTTAAAATTTCCTGATCACTGGTGTACTATTGCAAGTATTAAAATGTTTCAGGTAGCTATTACTTGGGTGGAACGCGCGGAACCGCAACGGAGAGAGTAGTTGCGTGCCTTACGTGTCCGTTGTTGGCGCGGCCTGGTGTCCGTTGTTTGATTTGGAGCACTTGAGTTAAATATTGTTGCCTCCTCCTTACGGCCCCGTCGTGTTCTTCTCATAAACATTTCCTTCAAGACACTTTAGTTTATTTTGTGCTAGTATTAACTTACTTTGTTACATTGGTAAAATTGTGCGGCCTTCATTATGCACACTGTTTGTCATAATGTCTCATATATCATGATGTGAGTGTGTAATGGTGCACTAAATGGATGATTGTTGTTTCTGTTGGCACCCTTCATGCCTCCTTTCTTGTCCCTATTGGTACGCCATCCTTGTACTTGTGTTGGTAAAACACCACAACAAGACTTAACATCGGAGGGCATCAGTCCTCTAGACTTAGAACTACTTAAACCCGAATAACCTAAGAACATCACACACATCCATGCCCGAGGCAGGACTCGAACCTGCGACCGCAGCAGCAGCGCGGTTCCGGGATGAAGCGCCTAGAACCGCTCGGCCACAGCGGCCGGCAGTAATTTTCGAATGGTGAGTTTTTCTGTTGCCGACAACCTTTCCTATGATTACATTGTTATCTTAGAATTACATTAATAGAAGCCTTTTGGCTGCGAATTATTTAAGCCTTCCCATACGCTTCCTTATTTTATCTATTGTCGTATTTGAGACTGATTCGTATTTATTGAGTCAGTTAAGTGTTCCATATTTAATTTATGTTCTACCTTATACCTATCATGAAATAATTTTAATAAAAAAGCGTTAATTTCTCTCGCATTATTTGAGCCAGAAGTTTCTAAATACGAATTCTTCTGCAGAAGACAAAACGTTTCCCAAACGGACTTTTTCCCGATCACCTTATAATTTATGTTTGGTACCTGTTGGGCATCATAACTCATTGGCTAAGAGATAAATGATATGGTATCAGCTCTGTTTACCTCTTTTTCCTCTCAATCCAGATGTTAATGAACGAAAATGAAGACCATTTATCCTTCTAATGTCGTAATTATTCTTTCTGAACTGTAAAAAAAGCCATTTGTACACTATAGCGGAAAGCAAACTTGATGTGGCTTTGTTCAAGGAACCATCCTTGTTTTTGACTTAAGTGATTTAGGGAAACCGGGAAAAATCTAAAACTTGTGAGAGGACGGAAATTTTAGCCTCGATTATCTGGAAAAAGAGTTTAGTGTGTAAACCACAGATCTGAGAAACGACACATGGTTCTCTAGAGGGATAAAGTGCGATCTCTATAAGCGCAATATGTATTTTAGGACAGAAAAATATGAAGCTTGAGTGATGGCAGAGAATCTACCATCCCAAATGAGTGGGACGATAGTTTCAAATTTAGTTTGATGAAACGTTGACTGAAAAGTGCAGTTTACTCTAAAAGATACCTTTTCCATGAGAGAGGACTGGATACAGGATTTACACTAAATTAGTAATGGGATAACTGATGTAATGAATCACACTTAGAAGTGGGTCATTTTTTCAGTCATTTTGCCAAATTTGTACTAATGTTCAAAACCAGCTGTCTTTTAACTTAAGATCCACGTTCAGAAAGACCTAGCTGAACGGCATATACTGGGAGAAGCTGAGGCTTTGGAGGAACTTCAATCTAAACGATTTGCTATGTAAGCAATGATATGATAAATATAAGTCGTTTCCGTATCGAAGAAGTTTTAAGCAGAAAAATAGTTACATAAACGAAGTATTAAAAATTAATTCTAAATTTTACGAATTTCTGAAAACCTATATCTGGATGGTCAAATCGATATTTCAGTCGTGGACCGAAATTTAAGCCAACTCTCGTAAAAACTACACCTCCACACCAGGTCTTCACATTTTAATGATACAGATGTGACCGTTCCTAGTGTCAGAAAGAAGTCAACAACAGCCTTTTAGGTGTAGGTGCTGGTCCACCGCGTTAGAGGTAGGTTCTACACGATTTGTGTGCTCTAAACTGAGTTGCCAGAAATAGAAACTCTACATAAGGAGACAAGCACCTGAAGAAGGCTGAAAATGAAAGTAAATACCATAAGAACAAATCGTGAATGTCCTAAAAGAAATATTTAACACACTCTGTACCTGAACTCGCATCCCCCAACGAAAAAGGAAATCAGAAAATTATCAAATCCCTCAAAAACAACGAAGCACTAGAGGCTGAATCCATAGAAGCACCAGAGGCTGAATCCATAATTGCAAAACTTCTGAAATACTTGCAGAACTATATTCTGATAAAGCTAATAGAAATTGTCCAAAATATTCGGCTAACAGTCGAGATTTCTGAAGACCGTAAGGCAGACTTGATCCACCCACTGCATAAAGAAGGTGATAAAACCGATGTGGACAACTGCAGAGGCATTTCTCCCCTACCGCTTTCCTAACGTAAAGTGTGGGGACTGCGTGCGGGCGACTGGATCTCTGGTAGAAGTGGAGAGTAGGTGCAGAAGATGAAGGTAGCCAGTGGCGGCAATTTATTGACTCCGAATTCGAAAGTCATAGATACAGCACCCACAGGAGGCTGCAAGCAGTGGCAGTCAGTGGAACCAGGAAGGGATAAGCTGGTGCTGATATCAATACTTTTCGTCAGTATAGTTATGCAGCAACATTGCTAGCACCGCATCGTTCTGCCTCAGTGCTGCATCAGGTGGTGCCATATTCGTTCTCATAACTGCGATTGGAAAAAGCCGGCGTCCTGCCCCTGCAGTAGGACGCAGTGGCCCATAGTCACACCTGGAACTGGTGGCTGGAGGCTGCGGCTGTTGCTGTGGGGTGCTCATGGCCTGGAACTGAGAGGAGCTTAGGTCGACCCACGGCCCGTCCGAGTTGGGGCTGGATCCCCTGATGGCAGTCCCGCCAGTGTGGCAGAAGGACACTGGTGGCCTCGTGCTGGCAGCCAACACACAGCAGTGGCTCAATAGAAGCCCAGCTGTCGCTACACTTCCAGCCTGGCTAGACGGACAGCTTTTATACCGACAAAGAGGGTCCTGTTGCGGCTGCGATCACATACGCAGCCTGTTAAGCGCCTCCGAAACGTCTCTAAGTGCCGGTTATTGACCCCTGCGCCCAATTCATAGTTAGAGAACCACCCGGCATGACATAAATGCTAAGATAGCGGGTGTCGCCAAGTTCCTGAATTTGGATATCGGGTACTGGTTTCAACGTGTGCCGCTACACTCCAAAAACTATCAAAAATATTATCAACTGGGGCAGAACAACTACTCAACCCTCAAATTAGTAAAGATTAGTTATAGAAAAAATAGATCATCTTCAGAGCATATTCTCAAGATAAAGACTGTAATAAATTATCCGAGGAGAAGATACAAAAATTTCGTTATCACTTTTGTTGACTAAAAAAATGCCTCTGACTCAGTCGACAAGAAGTCCCTCTTTGAAAATCTCAGTGAACTTTGTTGACATAGTGAAACCACTGCTCTAATTAAGCAAACAGAAACAAACACATATTCCAAAGTCAAACTTACAGGTAATATTTCCAGAAGATTTGAGATTAAAACTGTAGTCAGACAGGGGTGATCAATAGATATTTTCACTTCACTATAATTATTCTTGAAATGAACAGAAACATCGCAATGGCAGTAGGCTTTCCCTTAAAGCTACAAAAAAATCTGGGTATACCATTTTCCAAGTCCTTAGGAGATAGTTGTAATACGAGTGATTTTGTACGACGGTTACCAAAGGAGTAATTAGTCATGAAAAATAATTTATTATCGTAAAAATCTATTATTAAAGCGACACAACATTACAGACAAGGCATCGACAGATAGTAATAGAGAATACGTATCGATCGGTACATACAGTTCTCGAAATTTATATAGTGTGCCAGGAGCAGACAGCTAGAAAGCAAACTAATTAATCAGTCTCCACTTTGTTGATAACAACACGTAGTTTATACAGGAAAATGAGGTAGTCTTAGTTTCTTTTTTTATTTGACATCTAATAACATGTCTTACATTTGTTTATTTTGAATAAGTGTGTTTCAGTAGTAATTAGCGTAATTATAGATGTAATTTGAATATAGCAAAACAGACATTAATTCTGACTTCGTCAGATCAAAATCTGAAGAAGTTGTGTTAGTTGTGTACCAGAAGGAAAGGGACCAACTTTACTAAAGTATTTGTGTGCATATGGGCTTGGTCAGTTATTAGTGGTCAATTTTGGAGGCGAAGTTTGAGTCAGACTAGGCGACGATCCAGCTATGTGGTCTAGAGTTAGTGACAGATATTCTCCATAAAAGTTCGCGTGTGAGGATCTACAAATGTTGCAGCAGGAGTTAATTTCAAGTTTGAAGATGTACTCTAGAAGCCAGACTTAGCTGAATTTTGTAGTGAAAGACATTTGGTACATGTTTATGTTTGAGGATGAATATTGTACTCTTTTTCGATAATTCACCGTGTCACAGAATTTGTATACATAAAATGGTAACTCTTTAAATGCGCCACACAATTCAATGATATGTACATTACGATGAAATAAAAAATCTTTCCCTTTGTCTCAAGTAGGGCCTTACGTAGGGATAGTCGGACTTGTCTGTGTCATTCTCTGTTTCGGCGCCATTGTAATCAGACTGTCGGGAGAGACGGCTTCGATCCTTTTACTGATTTAACGTAAGTCCAAAACTTCTTACGATTTTCTGTCAAGTCGGTAGATGGAGCTCTACTTTCGAATTAGCTGAACACTTCTCGCATGACACTTCTTACGATAGGCTTGGCTTCGGTCAGTTTTTGTTTGTATGTGAGGCTTTAGCTACGTTTAAAATCGCAGTGACGCTATCTTTGTTTTCGAAGCAGATTTATATCACTGCTGTGAAATCACGGCGGGTCTTTGCTATATCTCAGAGTTTTGATCGGCACGTACCTGTTAAAGCGCATTATACAATACTCTTGAACTTTGTCCGTGATGCTAAACGTCTTCGGTCGTAAAGACGAATTTTACATGTTGACCACACAAGTATTTGAGATTTGTTTCTAGTCGCTGTTATTACTCAGAAATATCATCCTATCTTTGGTGGTATTTTTATTTAGAACCTATCCAGAGATGTTGTCACGGCCTTATGAGCAACAATTTACGTCTGTTTCCTGATGAGGCCTGGTGTACGATAGGGTGTCGTCGTTTAGTGGCTGTAGGATGATACAAGATGACAGGCAGAAATTCTAATTTGTGTGATGAATGGTAGTTTGCTCTAAATGTAGAAGAATGTAACGTAATGCGGATAAGAGGGAAAAGGAGTCCTATGAAGTTCGAATACAGCGTTAGACATCGATTAAATATCTAAGCGTTACGTTTCAAAGCGATGTGAAATGGAATAAGTATGTCAGACTAGTATTAGGGAAGGCGAATGCTCGACTTCGTTTTATTGGAAGAATTTTGGGAAGCGTAGCTCACCTACAAAGGAAACGGCCTATAGGACGCTGGCGCGACCCATTCTTGAGTACTGTTAGAGTGTCTGGAATCCCCACCAGGTCGGATTAAAGGAAAATATAGTAGCAATTCAGAGGTGTGCTGCTAGACTTGCTACCGGTAGGTTCGACCACCGCACAAGTATTACGGCAATGCTTCGTGAGCTCAAATGGGATCTCCGTAGGGAAGACAACTCTCTCTTCGTCAAGCACTACTGCGAAAATTTAGAGAACTGGCATTTAAGGCTGACTGCAGAACGATTCTATTACCGTCAACGTGTATTTCACGTGAGATAAGATGAAAGAAATTAGAGTTCGTATTGAGAGGCACATGGAAGTCAATTTTCCTCACTGTATTTGTGAGTGGAACAGGAAATGAAATGACTAACAGTGGTACGTGGTTCGATCTGCCATGCACCATAGTACGTATGTAGCTCTAGATGTAGATGTAGCTGTAGATACAGATACAATACGGTTCTACAAAGAGTATGCGGCAGAGATTGCTCCTCTTCTAGCACAAGTGTACCTTAGGCTGCTGGAGGTGCGAAGTGTTCCTAGTGATTTGAAAAAATCGCAAGTCGTTGTCGATTTCAAGAAGGGTCACAACAATATAGGCCTGTATCTCTGACGTCGGTCTGTTGCAGAATTTTGGAACATGTAATACTCACGCGTATTATGAGACTTCTGCAGACGGATATTGTCCTCTGTAGGAATCAAACATGGGTTCCGAAAGCAACGATCATGTGCAACCCAGGTCGCTCAGTTCGTCCACGAGACCCAGAAAGCAGTACGTGCCGGCGCTCAGACTGGTGCCCTGTTCCTTGCTAGTTCAGCACGGCCGCCGAATGAACTAACTACGAACGTACAGAATATGAGACCAGCGGTTTGATTGGATTGAAGAATTTGTAGAAAACAGAACACAGCAAATTATTCTCAAAGGAGATAAACTTTCCCACGTATCACAAGGGAGTGTTATTGAGCTATTACTTTTCATAATATACAGGGTGTTACTAAAAGGTACGGCCAAACTTTCAGGAAACATTCCTCACACACAAATAAAGACAAGATGTTATGTGGACTTGTGTCCGGAAACGCTTAATTCCCATGTTAGAGCTCATTTTAGTTTTGTCAGTATGTACTGTACTTCCTCGATTCACCGCCAGTTGACCCAATTGGCCGGCCGAAGTGGCCGTGCGGTTAAAGGCGCTGCAGTCTGGAACCGCAAGACCGCTACGGTCGCAGGTTCGAATCCTGCCTCGGGCATGGATGTTTGTGATGTCCTTAGGTTAGTTAGGTTTAACTAGTTCTAAGTTCTAGGGGACTAATGACCTCAGCAGTTGAGTCCCATAGTGCTCAGAGCCATTTGAACCATTTTTTGACCCAATTGAAGGAAGGTAGTGTTGACTTCGGTGCTTGTGTTGAGATGCGACTCATTGCTCTACAGTACTAGCATCAAGCACATCAGTAAGTAGCATCAACAGGTTAGTGTTCATCACGAACGTGGTTTTGCAGTCAGTGCAATGTTTACAAATGCGGAGTTGGCAGATGCCAATTTGATGGGCAAAAACCGTGGCGCGGTACGTTTGTATCGAGACAGATTTCCAGAACGAAGATGTTCCGACAGGAAGACGTTCGAAGCAATTGATCGGCGTCTTAGGGAGCACGGAACATTCCAGCCTATGACTCGCGACTGGGGAAGACCTAGAACGACGAGGACACCTGCAATGGACGAGGCAATTCTTCGTGCAGTTGACGATAACCCTAATGTCAGCGTCAGAGAAGTTGCTACTGTACAAGGTAACGTTGACCACGTCACTGTATGGAGAGTGCTACGGGAGAACCAGTTGTTTCCGTACCACGTTCAGCGTGTGCAGGCACTATCAGCAGCTGATTGGCCTCCACGGGTACACTTCTGCGAATGGTTCATCCAACAATGTATCAATCCTCATTTCAGTGCAAATGTTCTCTTTACGGATGAGGCATCATTCCAACGTGATCAAATTGTAAATTTTCACATTAAACATGTGTGGGCTGACGAGAATCCGCGCGTAATTGTGCAATCACGTCATCAACACAGATTTTCTGTGAACGTTTGGGCAGGCATTGTTGGTGATGTCTTGATTGGGCCCCATGTTCTTCCACCTACGGTCAATGGAGCACGTTATCATGATTTCATACGGGATACTCTACCTGTGCTGCTAGAACATGTGCCTTTACAAGTACGACACAACATGGGGTTCATGCACGATGGAGCTCTTGCACATTTCAGTCGAAGTGTTCGTACGCTTCTCAACAACAGGTTCGGTGACCGATGGATTGGTAGAGGCGGACCAACTCCATGGCCTCCACGCTCTCCTGACCCCAACCCTCTTGACTTTCATTTATGGGGGCATTTGAAAGCTCTTGTCTACGCAACCCCGGTACCAAATGTAGAGACTCTTCGCGCTCGTATTGTGGACGGCTGTGATACAATACGCCATTCTCCAGGGCTGCATCAGCGCATCAGGGATTCCATGCGACGGAGGGTGGATGCATGTATCCTCGCTAACGGATGACATTTTGAACATTTCCTGTAACAAAGTGTTTGAAGTCACGCTAGTACGTTCTGTTGCTGTGTGTTTCCATTCCATGATTAATGTGATTTGAAGAGAAGTAATAAAATGAGCTCTAACACGGAAAGTAAGCGTTTCCGGACACATGTCCACATAAAATATTTTCTTTCTTTGTGTGTGAGGAATGTTTCCTGAAAGTTTGGCCGTACCTTTTTGTAACACCCTGTATATAAATGACCTAGTGAATATCGTCGCAAGTTTCATGAGGCTCTCCGCGGATGTTTCTGTTGTATACAGAGAAGTCGCAATCCTATAAAATTGTAGCGAAATGCTGGGAGGCCTGCTGAGAACAGAGGCTCGGAACATGGATTGGTAATTAATCCTCAATAGAAAGAAATGCAGCATATTGCTCATAATTAGGCAGAAAGACCATGTACTGCGTGATTATATGATTTCAGAACAGACACTATAAGCACTTCGATCCATAAAATATCTGGGAGTATGTGTACTTGGTGATATAAGGTAGAATGATCACAGCCGGCCGGAGTGGCCGTGCGGTTCTAGGCGCTACAGTCTGGAACCGCGAGATCGCTGCGGTCGCAGGTTCGAATCCTGCCTCGGGCATGAACGTGTGTGATGTCCTTAGGTTAGTTAGGTTTAAGTAGTTCTAAGTTCTAGGGGACTGATGACCTCTGAAGTTGAGTCCCATAGTGCTCAGAGCCATTTGAACCAAGCCAGAATGATCACATACAAGTAATGGAAGAAAAGAAATGCGACATAAATTCATTGGAAGACTCGTCAGCACATATAGTGGAGAAACAAATAAGATAGCTAACAAAGCACTCGTTCGACCTACACTTGAATACTGATCTACAGTCTGGGATCCGTACCGGATAGGACGGGGAAATAAAGAATATCCAAAGATGAGCAGTGCCTTTCGTCAGATGTTCATTTAGTAAGCGCAGAGGCGTTCTGCACCAGGGTGAGCTTTGATTCTAATGTTGCTAGAGCGGATGTTCCTAGATGGGTCAGTCAATATGCACTATATGAACAAAAGTATCCGCACCCCCCCAAAAACATACGTTTTCCATATTAGGTGCATTGTGCTGCCAGTTGCTGCCAGGTACTCCATATCAGCTACCTCAGTAGTCATTAGACACCGGGAGAGAGCAGAATGGGGCGCTCCGCGGAAATCACGGACTTCGACCGTGGTCAGGTGATTAAGTGTCACTTGTGTCATACGTCTGTACGCGAGATTTCAACACTCCTAAACATCCCTAGGTCCACTTTTTCCGATCTCATAGTGAAGTGGAAACGTGAAGGGACACGTACAGCACAAAAGGGTACAGGCAGACCTCGTCTATTGACTGACAGAGACCGACGACAGTTAAAGAGAGTCATAATGCGTAATAGACAGACATCTATCCAGACCATCACACAGGAATTCCAAACTGCATCGGGATCCACTGCAAGTACTATGACTCTTAGGCGGGAGGTGATAAAACTTGGATTTCATGGTCGAGCGGCTGCTCATAAGCCACACATCTCGCCGGTAAATGCCAAACGACGCCTCGCTTGGTGTAAGGAGCGTAAACATTGGCAATTGAAGAGTGGAGAAACGTGTGGAGTGACGAACCACGGTACACAATGTGGCGATCAGATGGCAGGGTGTGGATACGGTGAATGCTCAGTGAACGTCATCTGCAAGCGTGTGTAGTGGCAATAGTGAAATTCGGAGGCAGTGGTGTTATGGTGTGGTTGTGTTTTTCATGGAGGTGGCTTGCACCCCTTGTTGTTTTGCGTGGCACTATCACAGCACAGACCTACATTGATGTTTTAAGCACCTTCTTGCTTCACATTGTTGAAGAGCAATTCGGGGATGGTGATTGCACCTTTCAACACGATCGAGCACCTGATGGTAGTGCACGGCCTGTGGCGGAGTGGTTACACGACAATAACATCCCTGTAATGGACTGGCCTGCACAGAGTCCTGACCTGAATCCTATAGAACACCTTTGGGATGTTTTGAAACGCTCACCTCGTGCCAGGCCTCACCGACCAGCATCGATACCTGTCCTCAGCGCAGCACTCCGTGAATAATGAGCTGCCATTCCCTAAGAAACCTTCCAGCACGTGATTGAACGTATGCCTGCGAGAGTGGAAGCTGTCATCAAGGCTAAAGGTGGGCCGACACCATATTGAATTCCAGCATTACCTATGGAGGGCGCCACAAACTTGTAAGTCATTTTCAGCCAGGTGTCCGGATACTTTTGATCACATAGTGTATTGCTTCCTCCTACGAATATCTAGCGAAAAGACCAACAAGGTAAATACAAAGTGATAGCTCACAAGGAGGCTTACGAGTGGTCGTTGTTCCCGCGAACAATTCGCGACTGGAGCGGAGAAAGGGGGAAAGTGACGGTGGTACACAAAGTACCCTTCGCCAAATACCATAAGATGGTTTTCGGACTATAGATGTAGATGCAGATGTGCAGTGAACGTACGATGGTTGCCCAAAAAGTAATTTTTTTCTTCAAAAATTCTTTATTGAACGAAATGAGAGTTACACACATGAAAGAATGGTGTTTTATCTACACACTTATTTTTTCACGTAATCTTATTCCCGTTCTATGGTCTTCCTCCAGCGCGAAACAAGGACGTGTATGCCCTGTGTATTCGCTGTGTGAATCAGCTCCTCGTCGTCCTTAAAATGTCTTCCACGAATGGCATCCGTTAACTGCCTTAACAAATGGAAGTCCAAGGAGACTAGGTCAGGGCTGTGTGATGGATAGGGTAACAATCTAACCCTTTTTTGCGATGTGTTCAGCAGTCCTCCGACTTGAGTTGGACCGAACGTTATCGTGTTGCAGCAAAACATCTTCTGTATTGCTGTGGCGCCGAAGTCGCCGGAAGCGCGTCTTGAGTTTTGTTAATGCATTACCGTATGCTTCTGAATTAATGATACAGCCTCTTGGCATCACATCAATGAGAATCACACCTTCACAGTCCCAGAGCACCGTCATCATGACCTTACCGGCGGAAGCAGTTGCTTTCAATTTTTTCTTCTGTGGGGAGTGGGAATGGCGCCATTCCATAGACTGTTCTTTTGTTTCGGGGTCAAAGTGGTGAACCCAAGTTTCATCACCTGTCATAATCCGGGACAAGAAGGCCTCCCCTTAGCTTCAAAACGTTGCAACAAATCAAGACAAATGTTTTTTTTTCTGTGCGATTTGTGATCCACCGTTAGACACCGCGGAACCCATCTTGCACACATTTTTGAATATCCGAGAGTGCATCCACACTTCCTTTACTGATTGACAGATGCAGCGCCAACTGACGAGTCGTAACGCGTGAGTCCTCGCGAATGACATCATCAACTCTCTGCAACATGTCAGGTGTGACAGCCGTGGATGGTCTCCCCTACTGCTATAAATCATGGAACTTTGCTGAACCGCCTTCTGAAGACCTCACCCTCCGTGCCCAGCGACTAACTGTACTTCTGTCTACAGCAGATGCTCCATAGACTCTGCACAAGCGTTAGTGAATATTCCCCATAGTTTCTTTCTCTGGAGTGAGACATTTGATGACAGCACGTTGCTTGTAACGTACATCACATACAGACGCCATTTTGAAACTCCTGCAGCTACGTTATTTGTCGGAAGTGTGGGAAACTTGTCGCGCTCACTCAGGAGACTTCAAATAATAAGTACGTAACGTTTCGGACTGGTAGCATTGTTTTCGGCTGAGAATAAAAATGCGGTGCATTACTTTCTGGACAATCGTAGTATCACACATATTTTCAGCTATATGTGTAATGAACTAAAAGGCCCAGACTGAAGTGTAAGCTGTAAAATGACAGCTTAGGCATAGAACTGTGATTAACAAACGAGATAATGCTTCAACTTCTTACATCTCCATAACGAAATTATTTGACAATAAATTTATGTTTTCATAAATGCGATATACACTGTATACCTCATTGCATAAAAAGGTAAAACTTAGAAATTCCCTAATGCAGGTAATAAGTATATCAGAGAAATAATTATATGATACCGTCGCTCGGAGGGTAACGTTTCCCAAAATTTAATACGATACATGGTGAAAATTTTTCAGTAGACATTCTTGTTGGCCTCTTTACTAGAAATTTATTTCCAAAAAGTAATACTTCACAGACACATACGTGAGAAGAGGCATTACATAACAGCTGAGAGAAATCGCAAGGAATACACTAATAAATTTATTTTCTGTTTCTAAAAGAAATACGACATTAAAAGTAAAACATAAATTAGTTAACTCCGATGGGTCTATCTGAGTTGCCTTCCAAACGACATTAACAGAGAATGGCGTTGTTCAGAGGCTTTTCTGAACACTTGGAAGGGGAAAGTCATTTTCCGTTCTAAACCAAGTCTTCTCAACTTTCAAACCGTGTCAGTTGGAATAAAATTCTCGTCATCGTCGTCAGGAGCTCGAGAATTCTATGCTAATTAACTCGGGAACGGCGCAACGTATCGAATTTTTTTCCTGACAATTATTTCTCAGCACAACCTACCCTACAAACACTCTTACAAGCTCGAGAATGAGATTTTCACTCTGCAGCGGAGTGTGCGCCGATATGAAACTTCCTGGCAGATTAAAACTGTGTGCCCGACCGAAACTCGAACTCGGGACCTTTGCCTTTCGCGGGCAAGTGCTCTACCATCTGAGCTACCGAAGCACGAAGTAAAGCTGTGAGGACAGGGCGTGAGTCGTGCTTCGGTAGCTCAGATGGTAGAGCACTTGCCCGCGATAGGCAAAGGTCGCGAGTTCGAGTCTCGGTCGGGCACACAGTTTTAATCTGCCAGGAAGTTTCACTCTTACAAGCTATTCACACTGTTTCTGACGACCCTGCATAAAGCTGTTTGTTTATTTTTGTATTTTCCCGACTGGTTTTGTTATTTTCCTTTTACTTTTTTATTTTTTACTTTGCTATTTTTTATCCAGATGTACATATTGCAGGTACTCGTCTTCAAAGCCTGTCCACTGTGAACAGACAATACCATCCATCAAATGGAGACAGGAATTCCCCATCTTCCATGGGCCATTAAACAGTCAGTTTCCTTGTTTAGCCATCAGATGGAAGCTAGGTGTATATTATACACTGCCAAAGGGACACACGTACTGGGTTTAATCACTATAGACCACTTAGTAGCACTAGGAAACACGGACGTGCAATTTCATGCGTACTCCTAACGTGATACAATCCTAGACGGGAACACTGGTAACTTCATCTGGGCCCTTTCCACAATATTAACACGGGCGTAAGAGTCCCACAGGTGCATCAGACAAATAACCGTTTCGAACGGGATTCTTCAGGTTAAACCATGGATCATCGATGTACTCAGTGATTTATCGAATCGTGCGATACCCGCGACTGAGGGAACACATTTGGCGTGTGTATGCTACACAGTTGGCCATATTAATTAATTTGTCGTGTTTTTTAGGTCCCATCAAGAAGGAGAATCTTCAGAGATGTTGGAAAAGTCGTGTTAAACGGCAAGCGACTCTAAGAAACTAATTCTATACCTACACAGTATTAACAATAAAAAAATCATTAAACGGTTAAGTGCTGTCTGTGTTCATGCCATATAAATTTATAAGAGTAGAATGGAAAGGAAGCCACTACTCTGGCGTAAGCAGCCGCTTCCCTAGGTATATGAAATAGTTGATATACTGATGAGCTACAACTTCTTGACTAGCTCCTTCATGAAGTTTTATCCTGCTTGACTAGCTCCTCAGGAAAGTTCTACTCTGCTTTTAGGACGCAATGCAGTATCATAGCATGGATTGTACAAACAATCGGTAAGCTTCCGGAGATCCGGGGATGTGTGTCAACAGATGTCTACGACATGTCACGCAAATATCGTAAATTACGGGCTGGCGGTTTGTAGGACCGGAGGTGATACCCTATAGCGTCGTGGATGAAGGAATGATAGGCTGCGCCGAGTGGCAGCGCAGTTTAAGGCGCCATGTCGCGGATTGCGCGGCCACTCTCACCAGAGGTTCGAGTCCTCCCTCGGGCATGAGTGTAAGTGTTGTTCTTAGCACAAGTTAGTTTAAGTAGTGTGTAAGTCTAGGGACCGTTGACCTGAGCAGTTTGGTCCCGTAGGAATTCACACACATTTGAACATTTGAAGAAATGCAGGCGGTCCGCAATAAAGTTCACGTTGTCCACAGCTATCATAGTGCCTTAGATTACTACCAAAAACTCCACGGAAGCCCAGATGAATGTCTCCCATGCCGCAGTACACACCTCACAGGTCTTGCATGATTCGAGCAGCCGTCGCCCGGATGACGGCGTATCTGCGCACGACCATCGTCCTGCTGTAATAAGAAACATGTTTCATACGACCAAGTGAGACGTCTCCAGTGATCCACGGTCCATTCACAATGGTTCCCTGCCCGTTTCAATCGTAACTGACGGCATTGTTGTGGGTATCATGAAAAACTTGGGAGTCTCCTGCTTCAGAGCCTCATGTTTAATATCGTGCACCGAACAGCGTTCTCCAAGACACTTGCGCTGCATCAGCATTCAACTCTGTCATCAGATGTGCTACAGACAGCCGCCTCTTACCAGGCGTGGACGTGGAACACTTTGCCCCTACTCGTGGGTTCACCGTCCGTCAACCAGTTTCCATAGATGCAGAAAACAGCAGCCGCGCAGAGCAGACCGAGTTTTTCGTTTCTGAGATGCTTATTCCACGTTCAAGGATATGGAAATCTGCCTTTGTGAAAGTCGCTAATGTAAGCAGATATTCCCATTTGCAGCTCGCATCGTGGTTAGGAAGAGTCCCCATTTGTCTCTGCTCCGCTAGTGTACTTTCCTTAACACATCAAGTGCCTACAACGCTAGTAAGTGATTTTCAACCTCATAGTAAGAAGTACTCACAATTTTTTGGCTCAAACTGTACGTAGTTTTTATTCGTATCAATATTTACTTGATTACGTACGTATTTTTGGAAGAAAATAGTAAGATGCTCCTGTGCACTGTGTCTTGTGTACGATACAGTACTACCTGTCATGCAGCTTCATGATGAACACTGGTGTTTTCCATGTAGCTAACAGACTTCTTCAACCCTTGAACGTGCATTATTAGGTAACCTGCAAATGGCGCAGGTGATTAGGTATTTTTCTATTTTTTACGGTTCGTACCTCAGTCGGTAAAGTCGGGACCCTTATACGATCACTTTGTTATCCGCCTGTCTGTCGTTCTGTTAAGACCCGTTGTTCTCGGGAACGGGTAGAGTAACCAGCTTGAAATTTATGTCAAATACTAAAGAATTCAGTCTCTTGGCGGTGCAAAACATTTAAGCTTCTAGGTCACTGCAATGAAAAGATATGGTCATTTATGTCACATATTTTGATACTCGCAAACTCACCCATCAAAACCAACGGCTGAACTATCTAGAAGGCGCGCTGGAAAGTAATGCCTCCGAAGTTTTTCCTTGAAAACTCATAAAACTTTTTAAGTAACAGTAACTTTATTAGCCTTTTACATCTTGCTTCTTGCGGGCTCCGAATTGTAGCGTGTAACATAGTGGTGTGTGACGTAACTATGTAGGTGCGTGAGAAAGAGGCTGCTGTAATCGAGTTTCGATTTCTAAGAATTGGTCCACACATGGAGAACACTCTACTTCAGCACGACAATGACAGACCACACACGACCGCTACATCTGCAACACTCCGACGCCATGGGTTCACTGTCATCAGTCATCCTCCATACAACCCAGACATGCCCCATCCGATGTTGATCTGTTTCCATAACTTTAAGAACACCTTCGAGGACTTCACTTTGATGGTGACGAAACAGTGCAAGCGGAGATGAGGTTGCAGCTCCGTCCACAAAGACGAATAATCTACAGTGACGGTATCAACAAACTGGTCTCTAGTTGGGAGAAATGTATCTGTCGTCAGGGTGAATATGTTGAGATATAAATATATAAACATGAAGAACAAAGATGTAGACTGTTGTTAACGTATGCTTCGTTTAAAAAGCTTAAAAGTTATCACACAAAAAATTCAAAAGGATTACTTTTCAGCACGCTGTCATTTATACGTAATCAAGAGCACGAGTCCTCTTCGCACTTGTGCTGTTTCTTCGCCAGAGTACATAAATGACTCCACTCTCAACCTTGGACAAGGAGTCACAGTTTACGTGACCATTATCAGTCTCTATTGTGCTGTGATGGAGCAAATCATAATTAAGCTGTAAAAGATCTTTATTGTCAGCAACAAAAATCATAATGGAATAAATGTGCAGGGAAATGAGTGCAAGAATTCCAAGATCGTCAAAAAGACCTCCGCAAAATGTGCAGTTATCTATACTACTGGCCATAAAAATTGCAACACCGTGAATTCTGAATGCAACCAATGTCAAACTGCTTGTATATGGAAATGATTAGCTTTTCAGTCCAAGCGTACAAACTGGGTATGAGTAACGCAATTTACATTCCGTGAGCATGGAAAGATAAGACAGCAGGTTTCTCATTCTAAAATCGCATTTGAATGTTGGTTCTTTCTGAGAAGATAATATTATGCCACGTGTAAGAATGAGAAACATCTACCAGCACATGCCGGAAAGCGACAGCAGCAGGGCCGTGCCCTATCGAGGTTGCGATTTATCGTTCCGCTATACTGCTGCTCGCGTTGGTCGGGATCACGCGGCTGCTATGCGAATGTGGAATCGGCGAGATCAGGACGGATATACTCGACGCCACGTAGGAGCTCAACCGCCCCAGGAGACTAGCGCCTGGGAGGACAGACTTATTACTCGTTCGGCTGTCCAGGGTAGTAAAGTGGTTTCACGTACCATGAATCAGGAAATGGATTTCTTAACACCGATACGAGTCGACCGTGGTAGCTGTGCGGTCAGCACGGCAGAATGCCAAACAAAGGGGCCCAGGGTGGTTTCCGTGCTGGATTGGAGATTTTCTCTTCCCTGGGACTGGGTGTTGGGGTTGTCCTTACGTCTGTGTCGACATAAATGACATTCCGCTGTTGAACTGACTGAATGGGCACCTTTCAAAAAACAACAAATTGGAAAAAAGGCACCGAGGCAAGTATCCACAAGCACAGTACGACGATATCTGGGGCACTATCGACTGTCAGCAGGTCGACCATTGTTGTGATTTCTCTTGGCGTGATGGAAGAAAGAAGCACGCTGGCAATGATGAGCCCAACGACGACAATGGACACAAAAATTACACCAGCCGGCCGTAGTGGCCGAGCAGTTCTAGGCGCTACAGTCTGGAACCGCGCGACCGCTACGGTCGTAGGTTCGAATCCTGCCTCGGGCACGGATCTGTGTGATGTCCTTAGGTTAGTTAGGTTTAAGTAGTTCTAGGGGACTGATGACCTCAGAATTGTGTCCCACAGTTTTAAAAAAAAATTACACCACGTCTTCTTTTCAGATGTGTCCCAGTTACGTGTACAGCATCATGATGGAGCTATGTGTGTGTGGAGACCCGGAGAACAACGAACGTTCCCTGATTGCATTCATCAAAGTCATACGGTTCCAGCACCTAGCGTAGTTGTATAGTGGGCCATTACCTCTGATTAATAGAGTGGCAGTTTTTACAGCAGCCGTCACATCTCTGACGTGTTAAAGCCAGTGGGCACGCCATGTCTCCAGGGCGTTCTCTTTCAAGAAAATAACACAAGAGTCCATGTTGGCCGTATTGTACCGACCTACCTCGATAGAGAGCATATTCGTCTACTGCCCTGTCCAGCGTGTTTCCCAGATCTCTCCCACAATCAATGCATCTGGTCATAGGTTGCTGAGAGACTGCCACGGACCCACACACCAGGCTCTGCAATTGATGAACTCCGTCATGGAATGGAGTCACGTACCCGTACGTCATCCAGGTTCAGTTTCTATTCGATGCCCAGTCAGGTTAGAGCCGTTGATGCACCAATGTTGGCAGACCTGAGTACTAAATTTCGAACCCGGTGCATCCAGAAATAACTAAAAAATTTAATCACGCATGTTTGTACTACTCTGCATACGCATATTCAATAAAGTTTCATTATTTTCCATCTTTCCTGTTGTTGCAATCTTAATGGCCAGCAGTGTATTGAATACAGTTTTCTTACTGCTCCCTTATGCTAAATAAATACTTTATATACCTCAGATAATAATCCCACAAGGCAAGATAGGGTGAAAATGTGTAAAATAACGACCACTGTTTATACCGCACGATGTTGCCGTGAAGTAACGTTTTTGTTCGTGCATATCGAACATCCTTTACACTATCGGTAGCAGTGTATTTTACATAGCCTCTGGTAATGGCTTTTAACTTAGAGACGATAAATACCACAGCCCTCTCCACAACCTTCATCCATCACAAAACCAAATTAGTAATCCATTACCTAGTGCGATCATATATCTGATTTATTTTATTTATAAGTCTCATGAGATGCTGCTTTTCATCCATGCGATGCCCGTTTGAAAGATTACATGTCACTTGTCGGAAGCGCCGGTGACTTTGATGGAAAGAGGAGTGGAGATATTAGGGAAGGAAATCGGCAATGTGGTTTCAGAAGTGATCCTCCTTCGTTCGTCTTAATCGATTTAGGAAAATCGCGGGGAACTTAAACCTTTAAAACCAGGATGAGGTTTCCAAATCGTTCTAATCGAAAGAGGGTGACCGTGAAATGTAGGTGTTAGCATGTATTTCTGTATTTGGAGTATTGACTGCGTTGAGTGAGAACAACATCTGCTCCTGTCGAATGTCATCAACAGGTCTGCCAATATTTACGTTGCTCTCGGATGGACATATTACCACCTACTTTTCCCATCCCCTCAGCCTATAATTAAACTACTGAAAAATTTCGATTTTGACCCACCATACTAACAAAATGACACATGATCAAGAATCTTAATCCATCACCTCGCCTGCATTTGCCGGTCAAATATTCTTCCATTATCCCGATTACAAAAGACTATATCCGAGTCAAGGATAGCCTCTCATAAATGCGTTAATGGCGAAGACTGCAGAGGCAGATATATAATTGATGCAATTTTGCCTCAGTAAAAGAAGTAGTGAATCAGCACAGCGTCCACTAAAACTGATGAACGTATGGGCTTATCTGAATTTTAATACCGGTGAGAAGTCGAATTCTCCGTGTTTTCAGATAAGTAACAAAAGCAAAATAATTCCTGAGGACTGAACGTTGGATGATGTTGAACATATTTTCTTAGTAGTTGTCTAAACGGTTCGAATGGCAGCTATTTCACCGATAAATCCCTGCTAGTAGCAAATCCGGTGGAGGACTTGCAGTCTAGGAAGGCACTCCGCGAACACGAGAGTGCAAACAACGGCGGCGGGAGTCGCGGCTCTGTCTCAGCGCAGCCAATTAATGGTACGAGTGCGAGCGCACCTTGAGAGAAGCCGAGGGTCTTCTCTACCGGAGAAACAAATAATTAATTAGCACCCACCCTCCTGCACTGAGTGGACAACCTAGTTGCGCTACTACTAACACCATAACAACTCCCACGTGTCCACTTAATGTGACCTGCAAAGAAAACAATGTGAGATTGAAAGCATAGTTGGATGGTCCTATCAAAATCGTCTTGTTTTATTTTTCTGAAAACAGATTTATTTGTGTATGTATTACACTTTCACTGCTGATGACATTGAGGCTAGAACCGACATGGTAGTTCCATTAAGCTGATCACCAATGCTCTACACCAATAACTGCAGTTGGCATGACCAAAATTAAACAAAAAACTAGATATTTTCATAGATTCATTAGTCATAGTGAGAAAAATATCTATGGAAATCAGTTGCACGATTTCTCTGACATAATTATGTTGTCGCAGATACCAAAGGTTTCCACTGGTACACGCATTAACACAGGTAACTGAAATTTACTGTATCAGTATAGCGACAGATATATTGCTTTATGCCATCCTAGGTTCGAGCACTTAAATGTGAGATGGAAGACCCCAGTACATACCAATGGTTGATTTATTGATTTTTGTTCAGTGGTGATAACTTTAGTACTAGTGTTAGCTAGACACCAAAACTGACCATTAGTCAGTGAAAGGAGACATTCCTAAGATGTGTGAAGTGACCCCTTAGTCTGAGCATAACGAAGAGTGGCGGGAACAGCCAGGGTACGAGATATGTTCATAAAGTACGTGTACTAGATTTTTATATTTTTTAGAAAAAATGTATTTGCAAAAATATTACAGGTTGTTGTTGATACACTTGTTGACTATTTTTCCACATAATCACCATACCGTACAACGCGTGTCGTGAGCCGTGCCACAAGCTCCTTTATGCCCACCTTGAAGAAGTCTCCCGTCAGCTCATTCCCGTATTCGGAACTTTTTTCTGCAATTGCTAGACGTTGAAATTTCAGTTCCACTCATGTGTGCCACCAGGGAAGTGAAAAGATGATGATCTGAGGAGCCAGTCAGAGTCAGAGGAATACTGGGTGTGGCTCAAAACGATCCCAACCAAATGAATCCAAGAGCGCCTTGGTGGCTAAGGCTGTGAGAGGACGGGCGTTGTCGTGCAACAAGCACACCCCTCTCGTCAGCATTCCCCTCCTTTTGTTTGGAACGCTCCGTTTGAGTTTCTTTAGGGTCTCACAATATCGTTATGTATTGATTTTCTCCCCCTGAGGAATGAATTCCACCAAAATGATACCTTTTGTATCTTAAAACACCGAGGCCAAGATTTTTTTGGTCGAAACTGTTTTCTTTTAATTTTTTGGCAGATGGGATTTGGTGGGATGCCACTGTGACAACCGTCTTTTGGTCTCAGACCTGAAATGAGGCACCCACGTTTCGTCTCCAGTCCCAAAAGAGCTCAGAAAATTCTCACCTTACAAACCATATCGCTCAATAAATTCGTGAGCGCTACTGGCCCGATATTTCTTGTGCTGCTCTGTCAGCTGTTTTGGGACCCATCTTGCCCACAGTTTCAAGTATCCATGAGTTTCTGTGATAATAGAGTTCTGGAGAGTTGTGGAAACATGGTATACATTTTATCCACTGTCAATTGGCTGTCTTCAGGAACAATTTCTTCGATTTTTTGCAACAACTCATGAGTCAAAATGGAAGGTCTTCCACTTCTCTGTTCGTCATGAACATTTGTTCTGCCTGAAATAAACTCCTTACACAATTCAAACACACTCCTTCGGTTCATAATATCTTCCCGGTCAAGCGTTCTGATTCACGAAAAAATTTCGATAGGTGTTACTCCTTCCGTAAGTTGGAAGCGGATAAGTATGTGGCACGCTCTTGGCGGGATTTCTTACTTATACATTTCACGCAACTAGACTCTACAACGTGAGTTTACATACTACCATGTTCCTGCGACGCTCGCTCTGGTCAGGGGTTACCTCTCTATCACTCAGTGTTGCCAAACCTCAAAAAAAGCCCGTTATGATCACAGTTCACTTTTTTATGAGCATGCATCGTTGATTCGAATGTAAAATCCAGAGGTGCACTTCGTCCATCTCTTTGTAACTATATGGAAAATATTATGATGGAAAGGTACATTATGAAAAAAATTAATCCACTCTTCACCAGAACGCAGTGCAGACAATGTAACATGTGCCAGCACTTTCACTGGAAATCTTTATGAGACACTCAGTGTCTAGCTGACTGCTAAATAACGGTATTGATAATGAGATTTACAATCGCTGAATCCTGGGTTGAAAGTTTTGTGCTCCTATCTCTACAAATCCACATATACCAACGAGCCAAAACACCATTACCACCTGATAATTGCTTAATAGTGCGCTGGTCCACATTTCGAATGTAATACAGCATTTCTTCTGCATATCATGGATTCGAGAAGTCATTGGTAGGTTTTTGCAGGTACGTGATACCAGATTGCTACGGACAGGTCACGCAATTGCAGTAAATCACGGTTCGGTCGTTTGCGAGGGTGAAACTGGTGCCCTCCTAGGTGTGTTCTGTCGTGTTGATATAAGGGAAATTTGATGTTAAAGACATTAGCGTGAGTATACTATCATCCTTCTCAAACCACCATGACACGATTCTGGCCTTGTGAAGCGGACAGCTATCCTACTGGAAGATACTATCGCATGAAGAGATGTAGGTGACTCGCAATAATATTCACGTAGTCCACAGTTATCATGGTGCCTTCGATCACTGTCACAGGTCCAATGGAAGTCCAGGCGGAGCCTCCTACATCACAATATTGTCCTCACCAGACTGTGTCCCTGGACCGGCACATGTTTCGAGCTGGATGACAGCGTATTATAACACGACGTCTAACTGACTTAAGAAGAAACATGACTCATACGACCAGATGATACGTCTCCATTGATCTATGGTCCAGTCTCAATGATCCTGTGCCAATTACAACTGTAGTTGACGGTGTCATTGGGTCAACGTTGGAATACGTAGAGGTCGTCTGATGCAGAGTAACATGTTCAACAATGTGCGTTGAACGGTGTGTTCTGAAACAGTTGTGCCTGAACCGTCATTGTACCTGTCGTTAGGTCTGTTACAAATCGCCGCCTATTCTGCTTTACAGAGCGACCAAGCCTCGACCATCACGTTCTGTGACTGGGCGTGGACGTGGTTTCTTCGTCCTTTAACCACTTGCCGTAGATACTTACTTTAGTAGAACGCGAACAGCTGATCAGCATCGTCGCTTTCGATGTGCTCAGTCCCAGGAGTTGAGCCACAATAGTGCGGCATGGCTTTGTTAAAGTCACTTATGTCAGTGGATTTGCCCATATGCGCCCTCGTATCTTCGATTTTGTCTCGGCTACGCTTATATTCCACTTTCTTCACAGCCCCATGTGCCCTCAACCACACCTGGAGACATTCAGTCTCAAGATGGGAAGTGGTCGTAATGTTTTGTCTCATCAGGACGTACGCCGCAACCCACTATACAGTATGTAAAAAAAAAAAAAAATTTGTTTGTCATCGAAACAAGTTAAAAGGTCAGTAAACCTGGGCTCTAAATTGCAGCCTTGAGTGTATAAGCACTTGTTCATCCTCGGTACTGCGAAACATGTCTCTTACACTGAACTAGTGTTCATAGCTCTTGAGACATTGAGTTCAGAGCCCATGTTTACTGCAAACTTTTTTCGTGGGCTCATCCCAAAACGTGGAAAGCAAAGTTCTGTCAGTTATGAAAAACTGCTCATAGCTCTTCAAGTATGCATGTTAGTCCATGTTTAATCGACCTTTTTTCTTGTTCTGATGGCAACTAGCACCTCTCAAAATATTCGACACCTTTTTTTAACGTCCTGTATAGTGTGTGACTAAGGATGTATCGTATCAGTATTTGTGACTTTTTATCCTATTCCAGTCCCGTAATGAGTGAAAGAACACTTACTGCCTATATGGCTTTGTATGCGCGCTAATAGTTGTTATCTTTTACTAATCATCGATACGAGAAATATACCATGGTGCTAGCCGAGTAATTGCTGAGTCTTCCTCGAACACGTTTTTTTATATATTTTTTTAAGTTATCCAATAGGATAACGCGAGAACAACGTTGTCTTCCCCCCAAAGATTCTCATTTATGTTGCCCGTACATCTTTGTCTCAGTTTCGTAAGCATTGTACCGAAATGTTACGATCCCATCACAGCCTCTCTGAATTCATTCGATTTATGTCATCATGTCCACCTGTTAAGGACTCCAAACGCTGAAACAATACTCTAGAAGTGGTCACACTTGTGTCTTATTTGCACCGTCCCAGACCTCTTCCATCAAGTCTATCATTCGCCTTCTGTAATACTGGCTTTATTGGTTCGTCCTATTTCATATTCTTAGTGTTATCCATAAATATTTAAACCATGTGACGTGCTCCAGATGCTAATGTTTTAATACGATACTGAGTTATTTTTCTTCGTTATGTGCATTATCTTGCATTTATTCACATTTAAGAAGATGAGCTAAATTGAAATTTTATATTTATGATAGTCGGACGATGCTACTTACCTGTAGACAACGCTATCGTCATATATATATATATATATATATACATATATATATATATATATATATATATATATACTCCTGGAAATGGAAAAAAGAACACATTGACACCGGTGTGTCAGACCCACCATACTTGCTCCGGACACTGCGAGAGGGCTGTACAAGCAATGATCACACGCACGGCACAGCGGACACACCAGGAACCGCGGTGTTGGCCGTCGAATGGCGCTAGCTGCGCAGCATTTGTGCACCGCCGCCGTCAGTGTCAGCCAGTTTGCCGTGGCATACGGAGCTCCATCGCAGTCTTTAACACTGGTAGCATGCCGCGACAGCGTGGACGTCAACCGTATGTGCAGTTGACGGACTTTGAGCGAGGGCGTATAGTGGGCATACGGGAGTCCGGGTGGACGTACCGCCGAATTGCTCAACACGTGAAGCGTGAGGTCTCCACAGTACATCGATGTTGTCGCCAGTGGTCGGCGGAAGGTGCACGTGCCCGTCGACCTGGGACCGGACCGCAGCGACGCACGGATGCACGCCAAGACCGTATGATCCTACGCAGTGCCGTAGGGGACCGCACCGCCACTTCCCAGCAAATTAGGGACACTGTTGGTCCTGGGATATCGGCGAGGACCATTCGCAACCGTCTCCATGAAGCTGGGCTACGGTCTCGCACACCGTTAGGCCGTCTTCCGCTCACGCCCCAACATCGTGCAGCCCGCCTCCAGTGGTGTCGCGACAGGCGTGAATGGAGGGACGAATGGAGACGTGTCGTCTTCAGCGATGAGAGTCGCTTCTGCCTTGGTGCCAATGATGGTCGTATGCGTGTTTGGCGCCGTGCAGGTGAGCGCCACAATCAGGACTGCATACGACCGAGGCACACAGGGCCAACACCCGGCATCATGGTGTGGGGAGCGATCTCCTACACTGGCCGTACACCACTGGTGATCGTCGAGGGGACACTGAATAGTGCACGGTACATCCAAACCGTCATCGAACCCATCGTTCTACCATTCCTAGACCGGCAAGGGAACTTGCTGTTCCAACAGGACAATGCACGTCCGCATGTATCCCGTGCCACCCAACGTGCTCTAGAAGGTGTAAGTCAGCTACCCTGGCCAGCAAGATCTCCGGATCTGTCCCCCATTGAGCATGTTTGGGACTGGATGAAGCGTCGTCTCACGCGGTCTGCACGTCCAGCACGAACGCTGGTCCAATTGAGGCGCCAGGTGGAAATGGCATGGCAAGCCGTTCCACAGGACTACATCCAGCATCTCTACGATCGTCTCCATGGGAGAATAGCAGCATGCATTGCTGCGAAAGGTGGTTATACACTGTACTAGTGCCGACATTGTGCATGCTCTGTTGCCTGTGTATGTGCCTGTGGTTCTGTCAGTGTGATCATGTGATGTATCTGACCCCAGGAATGTGTCAATAAAGTTTCCCCTTCCTGGGACAATGAATTCACGGTGTTCTTATTTCAATTTCCAGGAGTGTATATAACGTCCAATTACTCTTACCTGAGGCACACTCAATGTCACTTTTGATTCTTTTAAAGATTCACCGTCTAGTATAGTGTAAAGGATCTACAAGACAAATATTAAATATTCAGCGAATCAATCGCATACCTGCGAAGACGCTCAGCATGACCGTATTTTGGTTATTAGTCGACGATTTGGTGCATTGTCGAATGCCTTTCAGAAATCTCTGAGGACGAAATCTACCTGTTCAGCTGCATCTAATGTTTACAACACATCGTGTGTGCATGAAGTAAGCTGTGTTTCATACGAGTGGTTCTTCCTGTGGGCAAACTTTTTGTGCCCTTGGAGCCTCGTGTAGCATGGGTAAGGTTACCGGTGGTCTCACTGCCACTTGAGACTTACTGGGACGTCGTTATTCCGGAGAAGGTGGAAGAATATTACAATTTGGCTCCACGAAGTTGGTTTAATTAGATAATGACTTCAAATCCACATTGCCTCTACTACTTTTTATTTACGGACAATGAAATGAAGCACTTTAGGATCTAAATACAGGTTAGCAGAGTTCAGCGATAGTTGAATAACATTTCGAGGTTTTAGAAAGGCCGATACTTCACCACAGTGATTGATTTTTTAATGTAATTTAATTATCGGGCACAATCATATTTATTTCTATCGAAATGGCCACTTTCGTCCAGCGTCGGGCCGCCTCAGATCATAAAATACAGACCGTGGTTCAGTCCTACCACTGCGGAAACCACGATGTCAATCACAAAGTGATTTGTTGCAGAATTGTAATGAGACGGACAGAAAACTAAAACAAAACAGAATTACAATCAATCAAAGCGTAAGTTTTATTAGAGAGGAACAGTGCAGAGGCGAAATTCATGTGATATTATTGTTGCAAATAAGAGAACTGAGATCAATGTTGCAGATACTGAAGGCAATTCGTCAAGAAAATAAAGTGCTCTTTTAAAAACAAACAAGGTAACAGCACTAGACACCGACAGAAGACACTGATTCAATCTCCGTTAGCTTACTGCAGAATGTATGCATCAGTTCAGCGTTTTCCACTAAACGTCATTGGGATAGTAAGAAATTCAGGGTTGGAAGACTTCGCCAGATCGTTAAAATGAGAAAAGAACGATAGAATACGTGATAATCATTCGTATCTCAACCATTTTCCATTTCCTGATAGTTACTGTAGAGTTTGGTTCAAATGGCTCTGAGCACTATGGGACTTAACTTCCGAGGTCATCAGTCCCCTAGAAGTTAGAACTACTTAAACCTAACTAACCTAAGGACATCACACACATCCATGCCCGAGGCAGGATTCGAACCTGCGACCGTAGCGGTCACACGGTTCCAGACTGTAGGGCCTAGAACCGCTCGGCCACTCCGGCCGGCACTGTAGAGTTTGCTTCAAGCTCAAATGATTGATGAACAATGAGTGGATAAACTTAGTAGGTCAAGCTTGACAGTAGGGCTGAAAATCGATTACAGCAAAACTGAAATGTATAATCAACAATGCGAAAAAGGAAAAGTAATAATTAACGATGGAGTCATAGAATAAGTTGATGAGTTTTTGTATTTAATGCAGCTTAGTACAACGACGGGATGGACAGCAAAAGAAAGAAACTAAAGAATAAAAATAACCTTCAGTGCTTTTGATAAACTAAACAGAGTTTTCAGAATGAAGCTTCCAATTTGTCTGAAGCTGAAAGATGACAATCGGTGTACATCAATAGTTTTGTCCTTTGACCGTGAGACATGTACTTTTAAAGCCGAAGAAAGACATCGATAGTTTCTCAGCGAACAATGGAGAGATGTATATTGTGTATGTTACTAGAAGAGAGAAGGAGAGAAATAAATGGAACAGAGAAATTTTTGGAATGGAATACGTTGTTATGACTGCAACGGGAATCTAATGGAAGTGTTCGCGAAATGTAGCCAAGCGAATTGATGCTAAATGGACTAAAGCACTTCTTTACTGTATTCATAGGTAACAAAAGAACAAATCGACAGTCATATGGAAGCTCGGCAGATGGCACACAGAGGAAACTTAGAAGCTTGCTTCTGAGGACCATAATACGGTTGCATTGGAAGAGGGACCTGCTCTTCACCTCCCGTATCAAGTAACACCGTCCTTACGACAGTGTCATTTCCATAGCAGATCTTTATTCCAAATGTACAGAAGCTCTTCCAAATATCGTCTGCTAATCTTCATGATGTCTTAAATTCTGTTCTTACGTCTTCTGATCTGCTTCCATACATATCCTACGAAACTTCCGTTTCGTCATGGTTCCACGTACTTCTACACTTTGGCTTTAAATTAACTCCATGGCAGTATCTTACAAGATTCGATTCCTCTTAATATAAATAATCCATCTCCTACGGAGATCTTCTGGACACGAAATATTTGGAACTGAGACGTCTCCATATACTTTTACGGTTTCCCATAATGATTCCACGGTTTGTATTCCTCTGTTATATTCAGTACTCGCCAAGTTAAGGTATTCCGAGGTGGTGGATGTTATAGTTGTGAAACTTTGCATATAAGCTAGATATGGGTGAAAAATTCTATTTCTACCACCATAATGTGCACATAATATACATTGACGGAAAAAAACCGCAACGCCATGAAGGAGTTGTTCGACTTAAACGAAGGTTGGTAGGCGTGTTTCTACATCTGAAAGATGATGTCTAATCACCTTTCGCTCCAGGCACATAACTGTGGCGCAAGTAGAGCCACTATGAGGATACAAATCAGGTTTGCTTTAAATACATGCTGTTACGTTCGTGAGCGTTAGTACCCTTTTAGATTGGACGTGGTGAGTTCTGTTAGTCAAGAATGTCTATAAGAGGACAAAGACACCGTTATCAACACCTCAATGAGTTTGAACGAGGTCGCGTAACAGGGTTACTAGGAGCTGGATGTTCTTTCTGCGATACTGCAGAAACACTTGGCAGGAATGTAGCCACTGTACATGATCCATGGTAGCTGCTGTCACGAGAATGTTAGGTCGTAAGAAAACCGCGTTCCGGACGGCCACGTGGCACTACCGAGAGGGAAGACCATTGTGATCGGCGTATGGATTTGGCGCGTCATACTGAATCTGCAACAGCAATTTGAGCAGCAGTTGGCATCACATTTACACAACGAACTGTTGCAATTCGATTACTTTAAGGACAGCTACGAGCCAGTCGCCCTGTACCGTACATTCCACTGACCCCAAACCACCGCCATTTTCCACTTCAGTGGTAACAAGCGAGAGCTCATTACAGAGACGGGTGGAAGTCTGTTGTGTTTTCTGATGAAAGCTAGTTCTACCTCTGTGCCTGTGGTGGCCTCGTGTTGGTTAGAAGGAGGCCAGTTGAGAGCTTGCAAGCAAAATGTCTGCGTGCTAGACACACTGGACATATACCACGCACCCAGACTGCAAATTTGTACGTCTATCTGGTGATTTGACCTGTTGTGTTGCCGTTCATGAACAGCATGCCAGGGGATGTTTCTAACAAGATAACGCTCGCCCGCTGTTGTAACCCAACATGCTCTACAGAGTATAGACATGTTACCTTCTCCTGCTCGACCGCAAGATCTGTCTCCAATCGAGCCCATATGGGATTCCATCGGACGACAACTCCAGCGTCATCCGCAACCAACATTAACCGTCCCTGTATTGACCGCCGAAGTGCAACAGTCAGGGAACTCCATACTACAAACCGACGTCCGACATCTGCACAACATAACGCATGCACATCAGCACGCTTGCATTCAACATTCTCGAGGTTATACCGGTTATTAATGTACTAGCACTTCATATTTGCAATGATTTATCTCACTCCTGCATTAACCTGTGATCTTACAATGTTAATCACTTAAATATTTTGTCTAATCAAATGCGTTCCCGAAATTTAATTACTCTACATCAATTATTTTTTGGTGTTGCTATTATTTTTTCTGCAGTGTATTATTAGATTCTTGATAGCCAGATGCAGTAGCAGGGATGCCTTTTACGAACTTCAAGGGTTATCGCTCCAAATACACACGGAAAAATAGATAATTGTTAACGGTTGCCAAATGCAAAACAGAATTTAATTTTATTTTCACATCTACGTGACTACTCCGCAATTCACATTCAGATGCATGACAGAGCCACGCTCAGATTACTTCCCAACCGTTCCACCCCCCAAACAGCACGCGAGAAAAACGAACACTTAAATATATCCGTGCGAACTGTGATTTCTCTTATTTCATTACGATGATCATTTTTCCCTACTTAGGTGGGCGCCAACAGAAAAATTATTTTCAGATTCGGAGGAGAAAGTTTGTGATATAAATTTCGTGAAAAGTTCTCGCCGCAACGAAAAACACCCTCGTTTTAATGGCTGCCACCCCAACCCGAGTATCATATCCACGACACTCTCTCCTCTACTTACAGACAATACAGAACGGGCTGATCTTCTATCAACTTTTCCGATGTCTGTCAATCCTTTCTGGCAAGTATCGTACACGCGCACTAGAAGGCTGGCAAACGTAGTACACGTAGCCTCTTTACAAAAATATTGCATTTTCTATCTCTTCTGCCAATAAAACGCAGTCTCTGGTTCGCCTTCCCCACAATATTTTCTATGTGATGGTTTCAAAATGGCTCTGAGCACTATGGGACTCAACTTCTGAGGTCATCAGTCACTTAGAACTACTTAAACCTAACTAACCAAAGGACATCACACACATCCATGCCCGAGGCAGGATTCGAACCTGCGACCGTAGCGGTCGCGCGGTTCCAGACTGTAGCGCCTAGAACCGCTAGACCACACCGGCCGACGTGATGGTTTCAATTTAAGCTGTTCGTAATTGTAATCCCTAGGCATTTAGTTGATGAGAGACTTTAAATTTGTGTGATTTATAGTGTATTATCGTGTAACAGCAATTTAACGAGTTCCTTTTAGTAGTCATGTGGATTACCACACAGCTTTGATCGTTTAGAATCAGCTACCGCTTTCCACACCATAAACATATCTTGCCTAAATCATTTTGCAGTTGGATTTGAGTTTCTGATGACTATACTAGGTTGTAAACTACAGCACCATCTGTAATCAATCTAAGAGGGCTGCAAAATTGTCACCTACACGGTTCAAATAGATTAGGAACTGCAGAGGGCCTACAAAATTTCCTCGGGGAATGTCAGATATTACTTCTGTTTTACTCGATTACTTCCGTCAGTTACAACGAACTGTGACCTTTCTAATAGGAAATCACGAACCAGGCGCGCAACTGAAGAGATACGCCAAAGGTTCGCTATTTGATCAGAAGCCACTTGTGAAGCTGGTCTCAGAAGCCCCTCATGCAAAATCTAAATCACATAGGAAAGCCACAAAAAGACGACTAACATTTAAGATAAACTACTGTATTGTATAGCGTTAATAGAAAAATAAATGCTGTGTCATGGCTAAATGTAGCGAGTCTCCATCTAGAGCGACCCAGGCTGACAGTAGAAATGTACTAGTATTTTCAAAGCCCGCATCTCGTGGTCGTGCGGTAGCGTTCTTGCTTCCCACGCCCGGGTTCCCAGGTTCGATTCCCGGCGGGGTCAGGGATTTTCTCTGCCTCGTGAAGGCTGGGTGTTGTGTACTGTCCTTAGGTTAGTTAGGTTTAAGTAGTTCTAAGTTCTAGGGGACTGATGACCATAGATGTTAAGTCCCATAGTGCTCAGAGCCATTTTTTTTAGTATTTTCAAGTGCTCAATGAGTAAATTCAAAACCCAATTTCTGGGAAAGTCTAGTTGTTCACTTAATATTTCTGGGGTACATAAAACTTAATTATTTCGCAATATGTGTCGCGTCATACAAAAGACCTAGTCGCCCACCGAAAAATCTTTATCAGCTACTACTTAGCACTTCACGCTTCATGGCATGAGTTAAAAGTTCCTCTTAAAACTGCTATTATGTGTACTTTTCAATGTCTTCAGAACATAAAAAATTTTGTCATGACAGGTAGTGTGCTTTGTATAATTGAAAAAAAAACTGTTTTGTAATCTTAGGACTACAGACACTTTAAGAAATGTTATGTTAAATATATGCCCGCATCTCGTGGTCGTGCGGTAGCGTTCTCGCTTCCCACGCCCGGGTCCCCGGGTTCGATTCCCGGCGGGGTCAGGGATTTTCCCTGCCTCGTGATGGCTGGGTGTTGTGTGCTGTCCTTAGGTTAGTTAGGTTTAAATAGTTCTAAGTTCTAGGGGACTGATGACCATAGATGTGAAGTTCCATAGTGCTCAGAGCCATTTTTTGTTAAATATATGTCAATTTTAATCCCGTTTCCTAAATTTTTTCCTTACGCTTCTTTTGTATCTTCCCTCCCCCCCAATCTCCCCTTTTATTATGCCACTTAATGATTTATCATACGATATGTATAACTCCAACATATAATTCATTACATAGTTATTTTGGTAATCTTTAAGAATTAGTTCGGATTCCATGAAACTGAAAGTATCTGACAAATGGAAATGTCAATCAATTACGACAGATTGCAAAAAATTTCCGGTGCCATTATTTTTATTTGTTAATGTCACACTAATTTGATATACAGTAAAATGGATGATAGTTGTCTTACTTGGTTAAACGGACGTATGATATTTTTAAAGGTTACACCTAAGGAAGCAATTTTGGTTTGACCCATTCCTTCCCTGTACAATGCTTGTTCATTCATTCCCTGTTTTATTAAATTTTGCTCTTAACGGCCGGCCGTGGTGGCCGTGCGGTTCTAGGCGCTACAGTCTGGAACCGCCCGACCGCTACGGTCGCAGGTTCGAATCCTGCCTCGGGCATGGTTGTGTGTGATGTCCTTAGGTTAGTTAGGTTTAAGTAGTTCTAAGTTCTAGGGAACTGATGACCACAGCTGTTAAGTCCCATAGTGCTCAGAGCCATTTGAGCCATTTACTCTTAACAGCAGCCATAGCAATACACAGGCGTCACCCGTTCATTAATATAACTATTTTATTTTACGACAACTATTTTAGAAATACCTTTTATAAAATCATATAGAAAATTTTATGTCGGCTTCACTGATGCAATTATTTATACGAGTACGATGAAACTGGTTAAATCATTTACGAGGACGTTCTAAAACGTAATGCCTCCGAGCTTTTATGTGGAAATTCTCAAATTCTGTAAAATAAAACAAGCGTTATTAATATTATACATGTCCACACATTTGCAACCCTTTTCCGCTAGAAAACTCCGAATTGTAGCGTGTAGCGTGGCTGTGTGTAATGTAACTAGGTCGGTGCCTGAGAAACAGCGAGTTTCGAATTCAAAGAGTTCGTCCACACGTAGAGCCTCTTCTCCTACAGTGCGACAATGCCACACAATACACTAGCGCTGTAACATCTGTAACGATCCGACGCCTTGGGTTCACCGTTATCTATCACCCTTCGTACAGTTCCGATTTGGCACCATTCCATTTTCATCTGTTTCTAAAACTTAAAGTGTACCTTCAAGGACTTTACTTTGGTAGTTGTGAAGCGGTGCAGGTGGAGATGATGTTGTGACTCCATCAAAAATGTCAAACATTTTGCAGTGACGGTAACAACAAACTGGTCTCTCGTTGCGTTTTTTCAAATGGTTCAAATGGTTCTAATGGCTCTAAGCACTATGGACTTAACATCTGAGGTCATCAGTCTCCTAGACTTAGAACTACTTAAACCTAACTAACCTAAGGACATCACACACATCCATGCCCGAGGCTGGATTCGAACCTGCGACCGTAGCAGCAGCGCGGTTCCGGGCTGAAGCGCCTAGAACCCTCGGCCACAACGGCCGGCATTGCGTTCGTCACCAGGGTGACTATGTGGAGAAATAAATACGTAGACACGAAGAATAAAGATGTAGAATGTTAATAACGTTTGTTTTACTTAAAGCGATTTAAGAGTCTTCACATAAAAAATTCTGTGGCACCACTTTTCAGAATCCTCTTGTATTTTGTTATCAAACAACTGCCTCATTGCACCACGACCGTATCGCCACCTAGCGGTTTATTCCATTTGTATCATTCTTAATCCCTGAAAGCAGTCTGCACTTGCCTGTTGATAGGGAATATTTACTAAATATCATGTATCCATTTGGACAAGTTTTACTGACTCATAATACTGACATTAGGTATCTGATAAGTTTTAAATAATTTTTTACTTTCCGTGTCATGATTCCACTTGAAAGTGAAAATGTAACATGTCTTGTGTTTCTGTTGACAGCAGATTTTCCTTTGTATCTTAGTTGCCTTTGATAACGACGTTAGTCGAAACGCATACGGTATACTGAAATAAAAAAAATTGTTGTCAAGACATCTCAAAGTGTTTAAGTTATTTACAGCTCTTAGGTAAGAATCTCCCATACAACGAGCAGCTGCATATCATTGCTAGATATGGAGCTATAACGTCAGCATACGCTGAAAGGAACCTAATCGATATACGATCTAGGCTGGAGACTTGCCTTTTTAAAGTGATTTAAGCTGCTTCACTACAGCGAGAACATGTACTTCTAAGTTGTTCCGGTTCTAAGTTGCTCTTGTTGGTAACTGTTCTTGATTCGAGTTCTGGAATATTTGCTTCGTCTTCCTTAGTGAAGGAGTTTCGGAAAATTGTGTTTAGTAACTCTGATTTTGTGGTATTCCTGTAGGTAACATTACTGTTTAGTAACTCTGATTTTGTGGTATTCCTGTAGGAAACATTACTGTTGCTATCGCACAGTGAAGATATTGATTAAGTCTTGCCAATGGTGCCCTTCACTGACGACCAGAATCTCTTTGGATTTTATGCCAAATTTCGAGAAAAAGGTTCGTTGTGGAAACTGTTAAAATATCTAGCACTGAAATCGCACTAAATTTCCATC
This sequence comes from Schistocerca americana, assembly GCF_021461395.2. Taxonomy (NCBI): domain Eukaryota; kingdom Metazoa; phylum Arthropoda; class Insecta; order Orthoptera; family Acrididae; genus Schistocerca; species Schistocerca americana. The sequence goes on from NC_060130.1 coordinate 406,979,476, forward strand.
TTCTGCAAAAGAACCGCCAGTCTCGGAGAATTGGCGTTCTTTTAAATGTACCATGCTTTCTCGTTTGCTTCTGCAGCAGTGTCCATACTTGTTTTGTGTACCATGAGAGATCTAATCCGTCTCTTATTAATTTATTTGCTATAAGTCTCTCAAATCCTGTCGATACTATTTCTCTGAATTTAAGCCTCATCTGCTTTACGCTTACACAGTTAGTTTGGAAGGAATGGAGACTGTCTCTTATCAAGACGTGAAACGAATTTTTATCTGATTTTTATATAGGTAGATTTTTATTTGCTGTTTCTGAATTTGGATATTATGCTACTCAGTGTCGCTAAAACGACTTTGTTGTCACTGTTTACTGTATCCGTGATGATGCTTCCTATTTGCTCAGGATCTGTTGCTAAGAGATCCAGTATGTTATTGCACATGTTTACACTTCGACTGGGCTCGTTAACCAATTTCCCAAAATAATTTTTGGAGAAAGCATTTAGTACAATTTCGAACGGTATTTTATCCTTACTACCGACTTTAAACACGTATTTTCACCAATATATCGAAGGTAGATTTGAGTCGCCATCAACTATAATTTTATGCAAGTTTTCGTTGAACCTTTAAACAACGGTTTCATTTGTGATGGGGGATGGGTAAAAGGAACCACTTAATCATTTATTCCGGTTGTCAAGCACAATCTCTTCCCGTACTAGTTCACAGAGATTCACTACAGGGTATACTACTTCTAACAGCACCAATCACGTCACCACTAGCTGTATTTAATCGATCCTTTCTGGACTCCGTTAGATCCTTGGTAACAATTTCGGCTGAACTTATCTCTGGCTTTAGCCATCTTTCGGTACCTATAGCGATTTCAGCTTCAGCGTTTTCTATTAGCGTTTGGAGTTCTGTTTCTTTCCCAACAAAGCTACGACAATTTACAACTATGGCACCAATGGTCCTTAGGTCTACCCTCATCCAGTGTTTTACGTGCACCCTTTGAGATTGAAACCTCGGTTGTACATTCCTGTGATCCTCTAACTAAAAATCCGTCCAGTCCACGCCCCAAAAGCGGTGAAAGTGAAGGAATCTGAAGCTCACATGGTCACAAAACCGTCTAGGGTTCTGATACCGACCTTCCAATCGGCTCTATATCCCTGGCAACAATGCTACAAATGGCAAGCTGTGCCTTCATCTCGCAAGCAAGACTAGCAGTCTTCACGACTTCAGATAGTCACCTACAAACAGAGAGAATCTCTTCTGATCCAAATCGGCGCAGATAATTACCACCTCCATGAACCATCACCTATAGTTGGCTGCACTCTGTGCTTCTCATGGCATCCAGAAGGACGCGTTCCACATCTTCGATGGCTCCCTCGGTATTCAGAGTGAAAACTGGACTTCTTCTCCTCCTTGGAAGCTACATCCCTACATCGGAGGTCCCAACTACCAATATTCCCACTTCTTGTGAATGCGCAGACCTTGCAGGCCTCTGAGATAGGGCAGGTGACTGCAGCTGGTTCAGGATCTTTATCACCTGCAGACAGCACCAAAAGCCAGTTTGTCAGACAAATTGGTGAGGCCTTTCAGTTGGACCCCAGGAAAGTCTGTCGCTGTATGGAACACTCTGAAATGACTTCTCAATCAATCATAGGTGGGTGGTCAACCTCAGTGAGGGCTGATCACATTATGGGACCGATCAGGGAACACGTGGGGTGTACTGAGGGTTCGCATCTCGTGGTCGTGCGGTAGCGTTCTCGCTTCCCACGCCCGGGTTCCCGGGTTCGATTCCCGGCGGGGTCAGGGATTTGCTCTGCCTCGTGACGGCTGGGTGTTGTACGATGTCCTTAGGTTAGTTAGGTTTAAGTAGTTCTAAGTTCTAGGGGACTTATGACCATAGATGTTAAGTCCCATATTGCTCAGAGCCATTTTGTACTGAGGGTTCCTTGAGTCCTCACATAAGGTCCCCCATAGTGATGCCCATTGGCAACAATCTCAAGCTGCGTGACCAAAGCCACTCAGCTTGCATCCGAAAGCAGCATTTACAGACTATCCACACTGAAGACCATGGAAAACTACACTACACCAACACGCAAGAAATTTATTGTTAAACTAAAAAAGCATACGCGCAAATTTAAACAAGTAACTCGCTTTTAATAGAAGTTCGTAAAATGAACATCCGAACGAACTACTGGCCTGAAGCTGCCAGCGCAGAGGTTGGTGCCTGACTGAGCTCTACAACGACCACCGACCGTTCAAATCAAAACAAATGACAGTGGCGGGACGATGAGAACCGCTTTCAAAACATAATTCAGCTTTTAATGTCAACACAAAATTGTTCTAACTCCAACATAGGTAGGCAAACACTGTGACTGAACGACTGTGTAGAGCCCCAGAAGGTATTCTGTCGGTCGCAGCTTCTGATAATCTTCTCTCAATACTACATTTCACATTCAGTGTCGCCTACTTATAGAGGATGTGTACTCCCCACATGATAAGGCATGAGCTTGATATCCCACGTCGAAACGCTAGTTCTGAATTGAGTAAACCAAGATAATTACTTTCGCCTAAGATCACTGTAACCCATTACCAACATATTACACTTTACTTTTGGGAAACTATTGAACGGATTTGTTTGATTTATACCGAAGCGTGTAACGTAAAACATTCTGTTCAGTATTTAACTTTCAGTTTAGAGAAACAATCTTTTTATCCCTTCCTTTTCTCATATCTTCTCGTATTTATAGTGCTAGCGCCACCAGAACATTCTATAAAGTTTGGTTGCTTACTTCTTTATCAAAGCCTGTATGGGTAATTTAACGCTACGACGTGATAAATACTGCCAATAACGAGTGAGTACGAGAAATATAAGCAATGTGATTGGTTGTATTTTACGTAGTCAACCAGTTGGCGGCATTTCCCTCCGCTAGACGTCGGCTATGTGCTTCTACACTCCTGGAAATTGAAATAAGAACACCGTGAATTCATTGTCCCAGGAAGGGGAAACTTTATTGACACATTCCTGGGGTCAGATACATCACATGATCACACTGACAGAACCACAGGCACATAGACACAGGCAACAGAGCATGCACAATGTCGGCACTAGTACAGTGTATATCCACCTTTCGCAGCAATGCAGGCTGCTATTCTCCCATGGAGACGATCGTAGAGATGCTGGATGTAGTCCCGTGGAACGGCTTGACATGCCATTTCCACCTGGCGCCTCAGTTGGACCAGCGTTCGTGCTGGTCGTGCAGACCGCGTGAGACGACGCTTCATCCAGTCCCAAACATGCTCAATGGGGGACAGATCCGGAGATCTTGCTGGCCAGGGTAGTTGACTCACACCTTCTAGAGCACGTTGGGTGGCACGGGATACATGCGGACGTGCATTGTCCTGTTGGAACAGCAAGTTCCCTTGCCGGTCTAGGAATTGTAGAACTATGGGTTCGATGACGGTTTGGATGTACCGTGCACTATTCCGTGTCCCCTCGACGATCACCAGTGGTGTACGGCCAGTGTAGGAGATCGCTCCCCACACCATGATGCCGGGTGTTGGCCCTGTGTGCCTCGGTCGTATGCAGTCCTGATTGTGGCGCTCACCTGCACGGCCACGGCGCCAAACACGCATACGACCATCATTGGCACCAAGGCAGAAGCGACTCTCATCGCTGAAGACGACACGACTCCATTCGTCCCTCCATTCACGCCTGTCGCGACACCACTGGAGGCGGGCTGCACGATGTTGGGGCGTGAGCGGAAGACGGCCTAACGGTGTGCGGGACCGTAGCCCAGCTTCATGGAGACGGTTGCGAATGGTCCTCGCCGATACCCCAGGAGCAACAGTGTCCCTAATTTGCTGGGAAGTGGCGGTGCGGTCCCCTACGGCACTGCGTAGGATCCTACTGTCTTGGCGTGCATCCGTGCGTCGCTGCGGTCCGGTCCCTGGTCGACGGGCACGTGCACCTTCCGCCGACCACTGGCGACAACATCGATGTACTGTGGAGACCTCACGCCCCACGTGTTGAGCAATTCAGCGGTACGTCCACCCGGCCTCCCGCATGCCCACTATACGCCCTCGCTCAAAGTCCGTCAACTGCACATACGGTTCACGTCCACGCTGTCGCGGCATGCTACCAGTGTTAAAGACTGCGATGGAGCTCCGTATGCCACGGCAAACTGGCTGACACTGACGGCGGCGGTGCACAAATGCTGCGCAGCTAGCGCCATTCGACGGCCAACACCGCGGTTCCTGGTGTGTCCGCTGTGCCGTGCGTGTGATCATTGCTTGTACAGCCCTCTCGCAGTGTCCGGAGCAAGTATGGTGGGTCTGACACACCGGTGTCAATGTGTTCTTTTTCCATTTCCAGGAGTGTATATATCGCAGTTTAATATTGCATTATTTCCTAACCACTACGCAAATACAGACCGAGTTATTAGTATCAGTGCAGTAAACTGTTAAAATTTAACAATGAACAGAAATAAACTGAAGGTCCAACGTGTAGTAAATGTTCTTACAAACTGAGCTATTCGCCTATGAAGGTTCAGGTATCGAGCTCCGGTCCGACACACAATTTTAATCTTCCATGAAGTTTCAAAATAACACACACTTCGCTGCAAAGTGAAAGTTTCACTATGGATACAGGAACTATTTATTGTTTCGATGACGTAGCTGAGAACTACCACTGTTCATTACGTGTGAAAAATTTCGTTTGTTGTAGCTCCCCGAAATCTCTCTTGCAGGCGTGAAACAGTCTCTTCAGTTTTAGTTACGTAATACACCCGCATACGTCTTAAGGATTGCAAAATTTCTGAGATTCCATACCAGAAATGTGAGAGTGTAATTGTAAAAAAGGTGATTTCAGGTTCGTCAACCTTCAAATTTTATTCAAAGAACTTACACATAAAGTTAAGTTATTACACATTATTTAACTCAATTGCCTTCAAATGAGAATATCAAAATAACGACTCAGCGGTCCTGTACAAGGTAAACGACGTATTAAGATACGTTTAGACGTACAAAAAAGAGAAAGATGAATGATGACATACCTTAGGCAGCACCTTGGAAGTTCACCATACGGCAAACTGCATCTGTGAACAAATAAACAAACGATAGTTGTATACCAATTAGAAATATTCCACCAAACCGTCATTTATGTACAAAAGAGCATGATTATCTAATTCAGCACGAAACTTTTTCAGTGTAATAAAGAAAATTTCTGTATATTGTAGTAAACGTCGTACCACTACATTTGTAATGACAACTAATTTATACGGAATTCCACATGTTGCTAAGACGAGGGTGAATAGCCTTTCAGACCATGATGCACAAATTGTAACACTAAAAGGCTTTTGTGCTCAAACAAATGTCAAATATAGTTACAAACTACGTAGGAAACTTAATAGAACGGTAGTAGAGAGTTTTTTTAAAATTCGTCAAGGAACAAGAGTGGCAGGATGTTTATAGTGCCGATAACATAGATGATATATATAATGCTTTCCTTAACACATTTCTCATTCTCTTTGAGAGTTGCTTTCCATTATAACGTTCTAAACGGGGTACTAGCAGTAAAAGGCAGCCTGGGTGACTGACTAGTGGGATAAGGATATCATGTAGAACAAGGTGGTAATTATATCAAAATGTTAGAAGTAGTCACAATCAAGCTATAGTAGCCCATTACAAACAGTCTTGTAAGGTGCTTAAAAATGTTATTAGGAAGGCAAAGGGTATGTGGTGCGCAAATAGAATAGCTAATTCACAGGATAAAATGAAAAATAAAATGAAAACCATATGGTCAGTTGTGAACGAAGTGTCTGGTCAGTAGAACAAGGTCAACCATATAAAGTCATTTCGTAATAAAAGTATTTCTGTTACTGATGAATCAGATATACGTACAGTATTTAACAATCATTTTCTGAGCATTGCTGGTGAATTAAATAAAAACTTAATATCTACTGGGAATCATATAACTCTCCTGGAAAATGCCTTTCCGAGACTGATGTCTGAAATACTCCTCTGTGATATTACAAGGGGAGATTGAGTCAATAATTAAATCACTTAAGACTAAGGACTCTCATGAATATGATGGGAGTGCCTAGCAGAATATTAAAGTACTGTGCTGCACATGTTTGCCCTGTATTTAGCCATATTTCTAATTTTTCCTTTAGGAATGGTCAGTTTCCTGAACGATTAAACTACTCAGTAGTAAAACCGCATAATAGAAAGGGAGAAGAGGATAATGTAGACAATTTTAGACCTACTTCTATGCCATCAGTGTTTGCTAAAGTTATTGAATGGGGTAATTGACCATTTTATAACACACGATTTGCTATCAAATGCACAGTTCGACTTTAGAAGTCGATTAACAACTGAAAATGTTATATTCTCCCTTCTCTGTCAGGTACTGGATGGGTTAAACAAAAGGTTTCGAACGCTAGGCATATTTTCTGATTTAACTAAGGCGTTTGATTGTGTTGATCACAAAATATTGCTCCAGAAGTTGGACCATTACGGAATACGGGGAGTAGCTCACAGTTGGTTCACCTGTTACTTTAGCAGCATACAGCAAAAGGTCACTATTCACAATGTCGAGAATGGCTGTGATGTGGGGTCTGAGTGGGGTACAGTCAAGTGGGGGGTGCCCAGGGATCAGTGTTGGGGCCACTCCTGTACCTTATTTACATAAATGATACACCCTCTAGTATTACCGGCTACTCTAAAGTATTTCTGTTCGCTGATGACACGAGCTTGGTAGTAAAGAATGTTGTGTGCAACGTTGTCCTGGTTTCAAATAGTGCAGTTCATGACCCAGGTTCATGGCTTGTAGAAAATAAACTAACGCTAAATCACAGTAACACTCAGGTTTCACATTTTCCAACACACAATTCAACAAAACCTGATCTTTTAATTTCACAGGATGGGTATATGATTAGTGAAACTGAACAGTTCAAATTTCTAGGTGTTCAGATAGGTAGCAAACTGTCGTGGAAAGCCCACGTTCAGGATCTTGTTCAAAGACTTAATGCTGCCATTTTTACTATTCGAATGGTATCTGAAGTGAGCGATAATTCGACACGAAAATTAAATTACTTTGCTTATTTTCATTCGCTTATGTCGTATGGTATTATATTTTGAGGTAATTCTTCCCATTCTGAACGGATACTCTTGGCTCAGAAACGGGCGGTTCCGGCAATAATTGGTGTAAGTTCACGAACCTCTTGTCGACCCCCGTTCACGAGTCTGGGTATTTTGACACTGGCCTCTCAATATATATATTCCTTACTGCCATTTCTTGTTTACAATATTAGCTTATTCCCAAGAATAAGCAGCTTTCATTCAGTTAATACTCGGTAGAAATCGAATCTGTATTTGGTTCAAATGGCTCTGAGCACTATGGGACTCAACTGCTGAGGTCATTAGTCCCCTAGAACTTAGAACTAGTTAAACCTAACTAACCTAAGGACATCACAAACATCCATGCCTGAGGCAGGATTCGAACCTGCGACCGTAGCGGTCTTGCGGTTCCAGACTGCAGCGCCTTTAACCGCACGAAATCTGTATTTGGATCCAACTTCCTTAACTCTTCTGCAGAGAGGTGATCAGTATATTGCGGCATCCATTTTCAGTTAGCTACCGCTCGAATTCAAAAATCTTAGCAGTAATCCACACGCTTTCAAATCGAAACTGAAGAGTTTCCACATGGGTCACTCCTTCTATTCTTTCTAGGAGTTCCTTGAAAAATTAAGCTGATTCTTGTTGTATTGTTGATTGAGTTTACGTAAACTTACGGCTTGACTTTTTTCAGGTTCATAAACATTTTATTTTTACCTGTTATTACTTTTATGTTGTAATTTCATGTATTGACATGTCCCATGACCTTGAAGATTTGCTCCTCAATTTGGTCCTACGGAACTTGACGGGTAAATAAAAATAAAGACATATCTGTACGAGAGAATGAACGTATCTCTAATTTAATCTGTCAGAAACTCACTCATATCTCTTGTCCAACTGGCAACAGAACTAAACTGTGGGTACTAACAGAAACACCGAAAAATTTTTACGGGACACATTCAGGGCCTGTTTGTTTCTATGCTACCGCCTGTGGTGGTTACATCACATACTTAATCTGGACATGTAATTTATTCATGAACCTTTATTTCTCGTGACTATATGGAATCGGCACATTATACTGTATTTATTTCTGACGACTCATTCATAACTTATCAGTTTTAGAATTGTATGCATGTCTATCGTTTTTATGACGTGTGGTGTTAATCATGAAAACTTTTTGTAGCTGTTGTATGTGTAGCTTTTCTCTTTTCATCCACTGATCATAAGCCGCGAAGACACTGCTCTTCATCAGCAAATGGCCTCCGTCTTCAAGTCTCCTGGAACATTCTTCTTAGTGAAATTCTACACATAATTCTCCAACGCCGTCTTGCAAATGAGACAAGTTTTATGTGATTCTTTTCCATACGCCTGTCTTTCTAGTCCAACGTATGCTCCTTCTTCTCATGATGCTTGCAATATTAAGTCTGCTCATTGAACAGGAATGCGAAATTGTCGGTATTGTGTTTCAGTAGCACTGAATTGTGACAGCTGGGACTTCATTTGGTTTTCCTGCAGTTTTTCTGCTAATCTTTATCGTTATTAATTCTACCATCCTCATGTCAGTCAGTTTCAATTATTACCGTATAATAGTTGTTTATGTGAACAAGGAACCTTGTGCTATTAAAAGTAACTGCACTATATAGTAAATTGGCCTTCACTTCAGGTATTATTTTATTAAGAAGTCATGTCGTCATTATTGTTCAATGAGAACATGCGATTCAAAGTTACTTGGTTATGAAACGAGTTAGCACACAGTTTACAGAGTGTTTTGTAGGACATTTATAAACAAATTGAACTTACAAATTTAAAAAAAAAGCACAACAAATTGTAAGAAGTACGCAAGTAAGTAACACATTACAGAGAAAAGTTACAAACTACTATGAGCAACTATTCCACGAAATAACAAAAGGAAATATTTCAGTTTAGATATGAAGACGTGGGCCTGGTTCCATTGGTCACCAACCGAGATCTTCAATCAGACACATCGGTCGGGGGTTTACCCCTCCACATGGGAACATGCGGGAGTGGTGACTACCCCGAAAACTGAAGACGACCCACGTCAGGCAGCCATCTACAGGGCCATCAGTTTGCCACCATCCTTCTCGAAAGGGCTCTAGAGGCTGTGCGGAAAGAAGCTGACGCACACGTTACTAAAGAGAGTGCAGTATCAGACGAACAGTTTGGATATCGGAGCGGCGAGTCCACCTCTCACCAGTTGCTCTGGCTGGTGGAGCCGGCGACGAGGGCGCTGGAAACGAGTACCTTGGGGCGATGTTTCTCGACATGTCCAGGGAAATCGACTCCGTGTGCACGACGGCCTCTTGTGCAAACTTTTTGTACTCGGGATACAGATGTCACACGCGGTCCTTCTTCGGTCCTATTTCGCTGGGAGGGCCTTCCGCGTGAAAATATCTCGGAGTGATCCTCGACCAGAGGATCCCATGGGCCTGCATGTTGGTGACGTCAGAAGCGCCCTGAATCCTCTGCCTAATCCGCAGTCGTCGCTGCCTCTGCAGCACGGCATTATGCTATGCCTAAAGCCGTTGGCACACGGACCGTGCTGTCCAACGTTAACGTTGAGCGTGCCAAGTTGAACGTGCTGCTAAACACTCATGAACGATGCGACTTGTGCATACGGTACGTGGGCCGGCCGGAGTGGCCGAGCGGTTCTAGGCGCTACAGTCTAGAACCGCGCGACCGCTACGGTCGAAGGTTCGAATCCTGCCTCGGGTATGGGTGTGTGTGATGTCCTTAGGTTAGGTAGGTTTAAGTAGTTCTAAGTTCTAGGGGACTGATGACGTCAGAAGTTAAGTCCCATAGTGCTCAGAGCCATTTGAACCATACGGTACGTGGGCCCCAACGTGGTATACGCGGTCGCAACGCACTCCAGCGGCCGTTGAGGGATGTTTCTAGTTCGTAAATCACACTGTTTACTCAACGGTCGCGCGTAAAATTCCCAAGTTAGCTCTATTAAAACGCACATTTCCTTCATTGTCCACGGAAAGGAAAGTACCATGTCCAATCACTAAGGACACAGGCTCATAAAAGTTCCATTACAATCAGTGCGGTACAAATTTGAAATACTTCTCCGCATAAGATAAACATTATTTCATCATTCCCACATTTTAGTAAAACCCCAGGGCCAGTCTTACTTGATCACTGTTCCTACCCAGTAGCAGAATCTTTTCAACATGTGAATTACGAAGCGTAAAAGGAGCAAAATATCTTTATATAAGTAGCGCAAGCTGTCCTGTAGATTAAGCCAATCGGACAAAGTTACCCCTCAAAAAAAGGTGAACGTATATTTACATAACATCAAATATTATAGTATATACTTATATTAAACTAATAATAAAGTATCAGAACCTAATAAAAACGCGAATATTAGAAAAAAAAATTTGGAAGTGTTACGACGCGAACCACTGCCCCATCAAAAACTCACCATTGGACAGAGACGCTACTCACTTCGCTAAACCAACAATATTCCTGCACATAATCATAATATCTTAACGATTAGTAAAAACGTTAATCGTAGGTAATTATGTTACTAATTGAAATTTAATTATAACAAATTGTATCAAGAACAATGCGTTTTGGGTGGATCTTCAGTGTGTCGCTGCCTTCAAATAGCCTAGTCTCATAATACGCAAGTTACAATAATTCTTTGGCTTCGAATATGATGTTTCTCATTAATTTATTGGATCGAATCGCACAACTAACAACGGGTTTTCCAGTGATTCTCAATTTGCTTGTGGTCAGAAACGGCATATATACATATAGGCTTGAAAGGAATGCCAATATGGCACCTCACAACTCTGTACTGAAGGGAGACAGCGTGCGTGTGACGTAGGTGGCGTTGTTCCATCTCATTGGTCAACGCTCTGACGCACGCTCAGATTATCTGACATCCCAGATATTGCTCTGCACGTTCGGAAAGACTCTCGAACGTGCTATTCCACGCTATGACGTCAGAAACTCGGCACGCTCAACGCTCAACGTTTGGATGCACGGTCCGTGTGCCGACGGCTTAACGCTGGTCAGACCGCGGCCGTGGTGTGGGGAAAGGGCGCTGACTCACGCACTGCGGCGTTGCAGAGGGTGCAGATCCGAGCTCTGAAACCCGCTCTGCGCCCCCCGAGTCTGTATTCAAATCGTATGCCGCACGAGAAAGCGAGCATCACGCATCTGCGGGACAGAATCCGGCAAACTGCTCGAGCCTTCTATGAGAAGTCACGCCAGTCCCGCAATCGGCTCGTTTTGGAACTGGGCCACCAACAACACCGCAGGTCGACCACACGTTGGAACTCACCTCCACACCACCAGAGGCCAATCTTCCTGTTTAAAGTTATTTAAATGTAAATCCAGTATTTCGTATGTATTTCAATATGTTTGTGAGTGTGCATTGGCTTGGAGACATGGCGGGAGCGCTCTAGCCAATCACAGTGCTCGTTACTACAGGAGGCGCCTACCGAAGTCAATTGAGGGACTATATGGAAGTGGGGGAGGAGCATCGGGTGACACAGGACACGGGAGCGCTGGACGGGAGGGCGCCGCGGACGGTCACGGAAAATACTTGGAGAGTGTTGAGCAGTTTGCACTTGTGAGATTTCCGTCGCTTCTGAAGCGAAGACGTAGTATGCGTTTAGACGTGAATATCTCGCGAGCTATGCTGTTTTTCATAACTAATTACGTGAAGTAGGAATCTATTGTTTCCCTGTTATTCAACTTACATTTTATTTAATTGCTGGACCATCGAAACCAATTAGTGTTTCGCAGTAATAAATGGCAATCTTAAAGGTACTTCTGGTATCGTACTCATCATTTAAAGTCGTTAAAATAGTTCCTGCAGATTTTATTTAATTGCAATCTTTCATTTATAAATTTATATTTTACGTTCAAAATTCCCAATTTCCGAGTGATAGGAACGTTCGACCACTCAGTTTATGTGTGTATTCATATTGTATACTGCAGACTCAGCAGTATTTGGCATTCAATGTGGCAACTACGCATCCCGGCCCCTAGACAACGAAACCAGCCAAAACTTTTCATATTTCATCTCTGAGCCTGAGGGTACGTAATTGAGGGTCACATTTTTTATTTGAAAGCCCGCAGTTTTCTGTGGATATCCCTTTCCCGAAGCTAAACTGCGAGTGTGACAACAAATTATATGTTCTAAGATGCGCCACTACTATCTTAAATATCAATTTCTCATAAACTTTCAGAAACATCGACAGCAGAGAAACTGATAGGTAATTGTTTAGATTATATCTTTCTCCCTTTGTATAAAGAGGTGCTACTAATGGGTATTTCAATCTGTCAGCAAACTGACTACAACTGAAGGACAAATAGCACAGGAAAATGGGTACAGAACTAATATATTTGTGCACTGATCTTCATCATCGTACTTGAGATTTCAACATACCCATACTCATTAGAGATCTAATAACTGATTAACTTTCGTATTTGCTTGTTTCCGGTAGCTTTATGTGATACTAGCTACACGCCCGTGCTTCACAACGGAAGTTAAATAATGGCCTTTACATACAGTCGCTTTTTAGGGTTCCGCACTTACTTCGGCGAAAACTGCATTTTTGTAGAATCACATTCATTTGTTAATAAATTTGTTTTTTTCTTAAAGAAGGAATCAATTATAAATGAAACTTATGGAAGGAAGCAAAGCAATTTCGCTAAGTTTTTAATGTACGAAGCGAAATCGGTATATCTGTATATCCTAGTCAAGTAAATTCAATGTTGGGCTGTATTCGTAAAGATAAGATTGCGACGCCTAATTCTGTCATTGCCATAAACTTCCGAAAATTTTGCTGTGATTGAGGTAAGAAAACCAACCGCGCCATCGTCTGGATCTTTAGTGTACTACGAAACTAAAAGCTCCATCTATTGGTTCTTTAGTGTAATATACCGGCGCTAAAGCAAACATCCAAAAGTCTAAGATGAGCAGATTCCTAAAACTTAACGATATTTTTTTGTTGGTCCAATTTTGATGAAATAAAGCCCACGTTACGCTCAAGGTACCTGCGAAAACCCCATAAAATTTCGCCAAGTAGTTTTAAAGAATATGGTGATCAAACAAGCAGACAAACAGAGCTCTGCATATTAATCTGTAGCAATAAAATTTTGTGTCATCTTGTCCACTGTTGACAGCAAGTAATTATTGAAATTTTGCGCAACTTTGATGCACCATTAACAGTTTCATTATCACACAAGATCAGTGCAATATGCTGAGCAAGCACATTCGACGCTGATACCTCTTTCACAACTGTCCGCATAGTTTTGAGTTTGTTCCGAGAAATTTTCATTGTTTTAGACCGTCTGATGACATTCTTCAGCACTCTGAAGTACTGTATGTAGTGAAATTCTGTCCCACACAAAATATAATATAGCTCCCGTTTCCCCCTACATGATATTCTAATACTATTAGTCATGCAAATGATATCCATACAGATGTGTAACTCTCTTGATGCACCACAGGGACGTCACGATACAGAGCTAACAAATATCTGCCTTAGATGAAGCTGGGAGTTTAAGGCATAGAGACGCTACGTCCAAGTCACATAACCCCAGATGCTATCTATTTGTCCGTGTGACAGCATTCTTAAGTTGGTATTACTGACTTCAACCAAGGTTATTTTTTAAACGATGTTAGTGTTGTGTGTAGTTTTATGTTGTGTTGGCTATACACGGATATGGAAACTGCGCCAAGAATTTGATGTCGCTCGATTAATTTATCTCAGATATTAAGAAATTCACGCGACCTGATGCTCTAGACAAGACACGATGCTGTATAGCAAATACCAAGTATATGATCCGCAAAGTCACATAATGCACATATTTACGTTCATGGGGGCTCGTGAAAAGTGTTCAAGAAACTGGACGTGGTAATAGCCAAGCAGATGTTAGGCTGATACGATGATTCACCTTATTTTAACAAATCTTGGTTACTCAGTAGTTAGTTCAGGAGCAAGTTCGAGGCGAATTATGTACAGATTCGGTATTGGTGAAAATTCATGTTCTGTGAAACTGAAATGAAACGAGCGGTAGCCGTCTACTTCTCCCAGATTTTGAAAATCAGAATAATTACGAGATTGGAAAAAGAGCGTAAATGAAGTGCTGAAATCACTAAAGGTAACTCGAGCATGGGTGTTACACTACTTACACGAATTGCAAAGGGTAATATTCACTCAAACTACGCCATTATCTAACGTGAAGCGGTTTAGTATAAAGTACTGCGTTTCTTAACATTACAAAAACAAATTAGGGCTACATGTCACAAGACAAAATTTGAAATCAACAAAAGTGTGTGCTACTTTTACACAAAACACGGAAAATTCATTTTCCTTCCCCTAAATTTAGATAGTAGTCGAATAATCAGTCACAAACTAACATATCTTCATAGGCTAAGTATAGTGAATTCGTATGACTAGATTGACTGCGAGTATCTCACGAGGCGTGTCGAGCCGCCTGTTTGCGAGTTGTTTCAATTGAACGGCTCTTTGGCGACTAGCACACCCATATCCGACCGCAGTAATCCTACTGGGGAAGGAGACTTGCAGTTTAAAGAAGAATTCGAACCAAGCGCCATTCTTGGCATATCTGCATATCATTGAGAGGTGTAGGCTAGCGTAAAGGCAGACTGAAAAATTACGGTGCTGATCGGAATTCGGCTTCGCAACCTTACGGTCTCGACGCTCCCACTTTACCACTAGACCACAAAGTCCGACGCCAACTCACACAAGTACTACAGCTCCCCTCCATTTCACAACATTACATTAACAACACCTAAAAACCCCAAAAAACAACAATATATCATATATAACTACTAGACAGCGCATTTAGCTGCTTTTTGCTTCTGAATCTGTTACCCAAAAAAGTAAATTGTAGAATGAGTTTCTTTTTAATTGAAAAAAACATGACAAGAATTCAAAGTGATGTTCACAGGCAACAGTGCCGAATGCCGCAACTAAATTCTTAGTCCACTGAGGCAGTTGCGCCGGCCGGTGTGGCCGTGCGGTTCTAGGCACTTCAGTCTGGAACCGCGTGACCGCTACGGTCGCAGGTTCGAATCCTGCCTCGGGCATGGATGTGTGTGATGTCCTTAGGTTAGTTAGGTTTAAGTAGTTCTAAGTTCTAGGGGACTGATGACCTCAGATGTTAAGTCCCATAGTGCTCAGAGCCATTTGAACCATTTTTTTGAGGCAGTTGCAAACCGCTGGCACAGAAACTGCTCACTTACAAAAGGCGAGGATACGTCTGGTGCAGGAGATAATGTAGATAAAATGAGACACCATTACTTCATAGTTGCAGTTAATTACGTGTACGATTTACATTATAATCAAAATTATATAAACAGGTGTCCTCTTTCGTGCAAATGTTCACTACTGTTTGGAGAAAGTGAAACACCAAGACCAAGAGATGTGATCACAATGAAATTTGTTTCACTGGTTATGGATATTACACAACACAACTGATTAGCGTAATAGACCTGTACGTGCACTATGACTGGGGAAATTCAGTGCAGAGTAGTGCTACTACATGCTGCGATCAGAGCCGCTAGACGGCGAGGAATGGAGTCAAAGGGCGCCTGAATATGCTGCTGGGAAACACTCTGCCACGAAACATCAACTGTGGCTGCAGGAGGACCTGAACGAACAAGCTGCCGACCACCATATTCCAGACACGTTCAATGGGCGACATGTCAGGGCTGGCCAGGGATGCAGTCGTAACAGTCGTTCTTTGAAGGAACCGTGCATATCTCTCGCCGCATGCGACCGGGCGTTGTCCTGCTGAAATATGACCAGTTGAGCGACCTGCAGCAGGGGCATTGCAACGGACTATAAAACTTCATTGATGTAGCGGTAGCTCTTCAGATTGCCCTCAAGACGTAGGAGGTGTTATAGGCAATGGGGTCTCAGACCAACACGCTTGGTGTTTGTCTACCATGCCTTTCCAGAATAGTCTGGCCGATCCCTTTCACCATGGTGGCATCGTAAGTGTTTGCGGCCATCACTGTAGGACAAGTTGAAGCAGAACTCGTCCGAAGATACTACATTTTTCCAGTCAGCACGCCAGTATCGGGGTTCACTGCCCATTAGTCTGCGGCGTTGGTGCGTTCTGCTCAATGGAAGCCGACGAAATGGCATGCGTTCCGCAAGTCCAGCCCTCAAAAGACGACGTCGAACCGTCAGTGCAGTCGTTCCCAGACCCGTTCCAGTTCTCAAAGAGTCGGCCGGTGTGGCCGTGGCCGTGCGGTTAAAGGCACTTCAGTCTGGAACCGCGTGACCGCTACGGTCGCAGGTGCGAATCCTGCCTCGGGCATGGATGTGTGTGATGTCCTTAGGTTAGTTAGGTTTAATTAGTTCTAAGTTCTAGGCGACTGATGACCTCAGAAGTCAAGTCGCATAGTGCTCAGAGCCATTTGAACCTTTTGAGTTCTCAAAGACCGCCCCAACATTGTGAACGAAGCTGTTATTTTCTGTTAAGGCCAAGCGGGGAAGATGGCGGACATCTCGCAGTGTGGTCACAACATTGTGTCGTTCAGTACCCTGTCGGCGCTGTGTACTGCCCTCTTCTCTCCACTGGCTCTACGTACACCTCACTGTTGAAGCAGTGTGCCCCGTACGAGTCGCAGTGTTACGGAACAACAGACCTGCCTCGCAGAGACCAATCATTTTGCCCCGTACGAACGCACTCACATGACCATATTCCACCCTGTGATGTCGGCGAGGCGTAGTGGCACTTAGTTACACGTTTCCACTTCGTATGACGGCTCCACACGATTGAGCGTTGCGTATCGCTGACCTGTCCAGACACACAAAAGAGGGCGCTTTTGTGCCTGCGTACACATCACCTCTCTGACATTTAAATCGCTTATTATGGTTCTACTGTTCTACGCTTCCTTTTATCGTGATGCGCTGTAGATCACTGCTTCTAAGTGTTTCACTTTTTACAATAAGTGGTGTATATATTCTGTACTTCAGTTTCGCGTATTCTCGGAATAGCGTCCAGAAAAACAAACTACATTTCTGAAATTTAATGTACGTGATATTTTAGCCTCTGGCAGTTGGTCAGAGACTTCCTATGCTCGTTAAAGTTTTATAAATTCTATGTCGTGGAAAGCTGAAGGAAACTTTGATATAATACAGGTCGTTTGGGGAAGAGAAAAAATAAAAGTTTTACAACTTCTAATTTTTTTTCCCAGCAGCGTCATAATATTTATTCTCCCTTTTCTTCATTTCCAGTGAAAGACGACACTGTATACAAAGATAAAGGAGCTTACTGTTTGGATTAATAAGACGATGTAGTGGCATCCACCGTGATACTACCACTTTCTAGTTACATTTGATAACAGTAGCGGGAAGTACTGCAGTCGACAATTAGTTCTGAATAGAAGACATCGTAAAAACGAATATCACCAGTGAACATTCTTCTGAAACTGAGGCTGACGAAGGAAATGTTGACTGCCGGTACCGTACGTGGACGACGTTTCGTAGTTACAAAGAAGATGCCCCACTGTACCCAAAACTGTCAGAATGCTGAATTCTTTTCATACGTAGGATACTCCCTCGAAGCCAGAAGTTACTAAGAAAGCTGACTGGTAGCTGCAGCTTGGCATCGGCCCACTTACAGCACCAAGTAACTCACGCGCGGGACAAAGAAATACGGTCCTCCATCGCCGTTTTTCGCATTCGAGGGCTATCGATTGGCAAGTTCCTGGATGCACTGCGCACACCGAGTTGTGGGAGGCTTTTTCAAGGAAGCCAGACCATGTCCACTGCTTCTTAGCTGCCAAAAACGTTTTAACATTTTCAACAATTACAAGTTCAAATTATTATAATAAGGGAAACAGAAATTTAAAAACGCCGATTTTCATTTAATACGGGTTACGAAAATTGTGCAGTGTGCTGTATTCTTGCAATAATTATGGTAATCTGTAAGTCGTGAGTTACCTAAAACGTACACCAAAAATATTGCGGAAATGGGAAGCGCTTTTGATGTGCGATTTTCACAGAATGGATTGGCAGTCAGGGGCTCTTATTTTTAACCAATAAACAGATTGTAATAACACTTAGGAAGTGTCTTTTTGTGCAAACATGCACTTCTTTTCATGGAAAAATGTCTGTTGACATTAACAAACTAAATGAAGTGTAAATTAGAATGTCAGTGTGTTTGTTGCAGGCTTCTAGTCGGAGTGTTTACGAGATAACGTATTCTGAAAAATTCTTACAGCGACACTTGTACAATACCTGTGGCAGCATAGACTAAAGAACAACACAAGTGCCCACACTAGTTATGTGGATTCTGATCAGTAACTAAACAAATGCCCATCACAGATTGTGTTTAAAATTACTACCGGCAGGCCGAGCGGTTCTAGGTGCTACAGTCTGGAACCGTGTGACCGCTACGGTCGCAGGTTCGAACCCTGCCTCGGGAATGGATGTGTGTTATGTCCTTAGGTTAGTTAGGTTTAATTTGTTCTAAGTTCTAGGGGACTGATGACCGCAGCAGTTAAGTCCCATAGTGCTCAGAGTCATTTGAACCATTTTGAACTACCGGCAGCGGCAATACACGCTTCCAATCTGTTATAGAACGACTACGGAACGCGTGCTAGCATTTCAGCGGAGATGTCCGAGCAGGCTTCAGAAATACGTAGTTCCATATCACCGTGTGTAGTTGGTATGCCTTTGTAGGTAGCGTTTTACAGCTTTCCGAACAGAAAACTGTCTGCAGGTGTCAAATCTGAGGAACAGCCAGACCAATGTATAGGTCCTCTGCGTCCAGTCCAAAGGTTGGGAAACAATTCATGAAAACCTGCTGTAGTACGCCGTGCACTATGGGCTGGACAGCCATAATGTTGATACAACAGGTACCTCATAATCTCCAGACAAATTGTAACGTGCGCGTGGGGCACACAATACTCATTAAAGCCTGTACTATGGTAAGTGGGCGGGGTTCACTTTACGAGACAGGATTTTCGTATAGATATTGACCGCGTGTACCTGAATGGTGGCAAATCAGACTTACACCCACTCTGTAATAACAATGATCCGTCAAGTAAGTTCAAAATGCAATTACACGTCAGTATGTACCAAAAGCAACACTGAAGATGCTACCAATTTGATAATAATACGGTCGCCAGCCTAATTAGGCATTAACTGAGTTTCTTCCCTGTACAAGTTGATGTATATTCATGCAAAACAACACGTAGTAACATTGCATAATATAGTAAAATTTTAGAACCAGAAAATCTATTGAAACGATAGTTTCACGTTCTGTACTGATATGGAAAAACCATGAATACATAACACTACACTATAATGTATACTACAAAGCTTCGTACTGTCTATTGATCTGATTAAAATCGGGCATAGGTTACCCTAGAAATAGCACTTTCGCGCCACACACAAAATGTCGATTTTGATAAAGATAAAACACTGATAAATTTTGACTTATATATTGACCTTAACTTATGATGGTCAAACCAATTCGGAACACTTCAGAATTCAAATGAGTAAAAAAAAAAGGGGGGGGGGACCCTGAAACTGTTATGATCACTATATTAAAAAAATTGATCACTGAAATTATCATGCGTTCAAGATTTCCAGTATATGAGTTACTACTCTTTTTATCTTATTTACTTCTCATTTAAATACCTTTATATCTGTCTCGAAATAATTAAACTTCATTACTATATCAATATTAAAATTACCTTTCAACTTCATTAGACCATCGTCATTCATTTACTGGTTCATTAACAAAACAGTTCTTTAAACACCATTCTAACATAACTAGGTCTGCAAGTAATTATTATTCACAAAAAATTTAATTTTTCATTTCGGGACACTCGGATTGCACATTTGGAAAGGACCCTGTCTAGGTTAGTTGTGAGGATAATTAAATGAGGAGAAAGTTCTCGTAAAATTTAGGTTATTATTGAACAGTTCACTCTAAGGTCCATACGAATACAGTACTAAAGGTTTCTACCTGCTTGTATCGATGCGGCAGTTGGCGAGCGGCGAGATGGCGAAGCACAGAGCACACATACAACCACAGCTATGGCTCTTGACGTATCGGCACTTTAATTCTTCTTAGCGTCGCAATACTTTTCCATTTAGTGCCTGTGGAATTTTGCCATGCTGTGTGGGCGTTGGAACAGCATACCCGAGGCTCAGTGAAACTACGTCTTCCAGGTGAGCTTCCTCGCTCCAGAAGGTGTTGCTCAGACCAATGCCAAACTCCGACTACAACTGCTGAGCCCGTTGTGCCGTACCGTGCCGTGCGCATTTTCCCGCGCTCGCCTGCCATCCACCTTTTACCGCTCCCTTACAGATAGGGTATTCACCCGAGGTTTTGCATTCTACATATCCTAACACATTGCCTACGTATGGACCAGATCCACAGTTATAATTTTAACATCTTACAACAGTCTCAACATTTGTTACATTTCAATTCTGTCACAATATTACTGGACATTTGACATAAACATTAATATTCACATTGAAACTTAGTTACAGTTTTCTTAACATAATAACACTAAACAAAAAAGAAATGAAATCAGAACATCAATTACACTAGTTTATCGAAAAATCAGATGGAAAAAAAACTTTACTTATATGTACAATAGTACAGCGTTGTTGTTGTTACAAAATGTCTTCTAGAATTCGTGGAAGATGGTCTGTTACGAGGCTGCGACACTTGTGCGCGTTCAGTGTTTCGTCTATGAAAAACGTGATTATGAGATGACGGTCCATTATCCCACTCCACACGGCTACGCTCCATAGAAAACGTTTCAGCGGTTTACCTGGCCATGACTGGAAAATGTGGCTGACCATTAAACATGATACGTGACAAATCTGGAGTATCATGTCTTAATGCCCACGTATAGAAATTAATGCAGGTCTAATAATCGTTTCCGTATAGTTCTTGATGGAGAGAGATGGCTAGAAGTGGAACCTACGTCGATGAGTAATACAAACAAACATAACAAAATCTTACCTAGTGACTACGCACGTTGAATGGCACAAACAAATGTCGGTGTGGAAACGTTTCAAAATGCGGTACCTCGTATATGGCTCGCACTAGAATCCTGCAACAAACACCACTGACATTCTAATTTACTCTACTCTTAGTTTGTTAATGTCAAGTCATCGTTCCATTTAAAAGTGTATGCTTGCACAAAAAATACGCTTACTGAGTACTATTACAATCTGTTTATTAGCTAACAGTATGAGCCCCTGACTATCAATTCATTCTGTGAAAAGCGCCCATCAGTAGAACTCACCAATTCCGCAATATTTGCGGTTCAAATTTTAGGCGATTCATCCTACATAGACAGAGAAATCTCCATAAGTGTCACATAGATGCTACAAAACTGGGATAAATGATTTCGCACTGAAAGACATCTGCAGCTTCAAGAGTAAGTTGTAGACGAATGTGTGTATATGTTTTCTTTACAATATCTTAAAAAGAATATCCATTGAAGTATCTAACGGCTGTACATACGACATCCATCTGGTAAATAAAATAAGTGGTGATGGAGAAAAAAGAAGTTGTGTTCACAAGAATACCTGTAGTAACCTCGTCATATAGGTTTATACGGATTTACAGACATATTTTTTTTTTTTGCTTTACTCCTGTTATGAGCTAACCACATACTGTAGTTTATCATTATAAATTTGTCAGATATTTTGAACAAATGGCGTTCCTGACCGTATTCTCGAATCCGTAAAAAAGTCAAATAAAGGTAAGTCAATAACAAAACAAATATTTCTTCAGTATTTTACAATACAGTGATCTGACACATGACGACTATTTAGATTTCAGTTTATCTTTATAAGTACATTACTGATCTTGAGAGCAGTTAGTGAATAACAGAGAATGGTATACATTTCCAACCAAACCAATAGACTTCCACCCTTGCGCCGTAGCAAGCGTACTGTAGTATTGTCTGGTTTAATGAAGACACAAGTAATCTATGGCCTACACGAGGGATAGCTAACCTTAATTATAGTACCATCGACCAATTTTTGCACCTGTCCAGAGCAACTTACTTTCTTGTCGGAACCCGGTGCAACTTCTACTGCAGTCTTGGACTTATTATATGCTGGGTAAACTATTGATTTCACTGAATAAGAGCTTCTCCTCCGTTTCTAAATAGAAACCACAGCAGTTTTTCTGGAAAACTAAGACAGTGAAAAGAATGGAAAACTGAATGACAAATTCCGTCTCCTTTCTTAGAATAAAGTACTTAATTACGCTGAGTAAATTACGGAAGACGGTTGTACTCGTATTATCAGGGCTTCACTGCGATATGAGAGTGCTGGGAAGGCGTATCTGTGTGAGGCTATAGTGAATTTAAATGAAAAAATGGCACAACGGTCTGAGCCTTTTTTTAAGTTTTCATATAACTTACATACGATATCGCAGTGCAGTATCTTCCCCCTTTTATTTTCACAGCAGACATAGGGTCCTCAGTTGTTTGTTTATTGTACAGTTAGTGCTGTGATTGTGGATGAGGCGAATTACTTAAGTTTTGAACATCAATGCCTGCTAGCACACTAGATTGCCCGCCTCCTGTGGCTGAGTGGCGACGGCACGGTACCTCAGCGTGTTCGGCCAGAGAGCCAGTTGGCCTCTGTAATAAAAAAAAAAAAAAATGAGTGGAAGGATCAACAAGCGAACTTGAACGGATGTCATGTGACGTCCGCAACAACCAAACACCACAAAAAATAGAGGTCAGCGCGACAGAAGGTCAATCCTAAGGGCCCGGGTTTGATTCCCGGCTGGGTCGGATACTTTCTCCGCTCAGGGACTGGATGTTGTGTTATCCTAATCATCATCATCATCATTTCGCGCAAGTCGCCGAAGTGGCGTCAAATCGAAAAGACTTGCACCCGGGAACGTTCTACCAGACTGGAGGCCCTAGTCACACAATATTTACATTTCAGCATTAGATTTACAGGAAACAAGAAATATTTCTAAGATATTGACCGAGGCGTGGAAAATATGTCATCGGTTTTGAGAGTTTTGCGTTTGATCAGATGCAAGAAATAGGAGTAGCTTAAAATTGTTGCGGATTAAACAGGCAGTGCTAATTCTATTTAGTGACCTGGAAACAACAACAACAAACGCACAACAACAACCACCTCTCGACTAGAAGGGACACGTTTTTTACTTGAAGAAAATCCTCCTTTGTGATAAACTAGTCTTATAAAAAATTGGTATATAGATCGGATATTACTGATTTGTAAAGGAGTCTATGTAGATTATGATTACATAAAAAGGATACTCTTCAGCTTTTAGTCGTTTAGTCTCGTTCTGTTCCCTTTGGAGAAAACCGACGGTTAAATATCCGATATACACTATTCACATTCTTTTGTCTGTACCACTCTCTTTTAACGCCATTGTGGGCACACCGCATTCCAATTTATTTTTATTAGATTTCAATTTCCATCTTGGTAGCGTGTTTTAACGATTTCGAGTTTTTTCTTTTCTGTTTTTTTTATGTCCCTAAGCGTGCGTGCGTGCGTGTGTGTGTGTGTGTGTGTGTGTGTGTGTGTGTGTGTGTAATAAAATTCGTGGTTACAAATATGTTGGCGCTAGTCTGAATGCACTTGCGCGTTTTCCTGGCTTGATGCATGCGTAGTGCACAGCTCACGTTGATAACTCTTTGGAATGGACAAACTACATTTAAATTTTCAGTACTGCTCTTTATAAAACAAATTAAATAATCTTCTAGCACGATATTTGTGTACACTATTTAGTACCCACAGGTACCCTTGACATGGCCGATTTCAGTCCATGGATTAATGAATTCAATAATCTTAAATTACTTTAATACACATCGGTATGTGGGGTTTGCCAGTTTGAGTCCGCGAACCAGGAAGAAGAAAATTACATTCAAAGTATATTGTGGTTCCCATTTGTTCAGCAAAGTGATAATAGTAGACACTGTTTAATGTATCTAAAGTGGTCCTTCACCTGACAGTGCACATATTAACTGTTGCCAAACTGGACAAACATATTTACATGATTTCTGTAACTTAGGCACCACTATGTTAGTCTTGTTACATTTTTAATAATTTGACTGTAGCACTAGCAATGGCGTATCATATACTTGCACTGACAGGGCGCCAGACATTTTGTATGTAAGGCCGTTTTCGTGGCACCGATATAAGTATTCTTGGCTAAACACCATCCAGCCACATGTAGAGTGAAGTTTTAAATAGACAGGAAGTGTACATCAACTTCAGATTCGAATGGGATAATGGTTTCAATTTAGATCAGTGTGCTATAGCTCCCGTTTCCACGACTTGTGACACCGTTGTCAGGACAGGTAACAATGAAGGAATTCTTTCAGCAATAAAAACAATTATTTCCGCTGCCCCTCGTAATACGTGACCCATGGGTTCTACAGTTGGCAAATTGACGGAATTACAGAGTAAGCCACAGTAAATATACCTGTCAAAAATTTTCTGTTGTCTTTTTCGGACTTAGTAATAGCTACAAATACATGATATTCTGCTATTTGATAGCATTATTTCAGTGTGTGTCATTCTCAGTTCCACGTTCTTATTATTTCAGACAAATCTGCATACTTGAAAAACAGACTTCTGATGAAAGTCAATAGGTATTGTCCGGCTTGAGTCTGCGAATATTGTTTCAACTTCGTAACTTAAGCATGTGGATGATTCTAGTTAGTGCTTATCCTCCATGAGATTTTTGTTAACGGGAAGTATGCGTTGAGAAAATGGAAGAGAGTGAAAGCTGTCCGTGGTATACAGGGTGAGTCACCTAACGCTACCGCTCGATATATTTCGTAAACCACATCAAATACTGACGAACCAAATCCACAGACCGAACGTGAGGAGAGGGGCTAGTGTAATTGTTTAATACAAACCATACAAAAATGCACGGAAGTATGTTTTTTAACACAAACCTACGTTTTTTAAATGGAACCACGTTAGTTTTGTTAGCACATCTGAACATATAAACAAATACGTAATCAGTGCCGTTTGTTGCATTGTAAAATGTTAATTACATCCGGAGATATTGTAACCTAAAGTTGACGCTTGAGTACCACTCCTCCGCTGTTCGATCGTGTGTATCGGAGAGCACCGAATTACGTAGGGATCCAAAGGAAACGGTGATGGACCTTAGGTACAGAAGAGACTGGAACAGCACATTACGTCCACATGCTAACACCTTTTTATTGGTCTTTTTCAATGACGCACATGTACATTACCATGAATGGTGAGGTACACATACACACGTGGTTTCCGTTTTCAATTACGGAGTGGAATAGAGTGTGTCCCGACATGTCAGGCCAATAGATGTTCAATGTGGTGGCCATCATTTGCTGCACACAATTGCAATCTCTGGCGTAATGAATGTCGTACACGCCGCAGTACATCTGGTATAATGTCGCCGCAGGCTGCCACAGTACATTGTTTCATATCCTGTGGGGTTGTAGGCACGTCACGGTACACATTCTCCTTTAACGTACCCCACAGAAAGAAGTCAAGAGGTATAAGATCAGGAGAACGGGCTGGCCAATTTATGCGTCCTCCACGTCCTATGAAACGCCCGTCGAACATCCTGTCAAGGGTCAGCCTAGTGTTAATTGCGGAATGTGCAGGTGCACCTTCATGCTGATACCACATACGTCGACGCGTTTCCAGTGGGACATTTTCGAGCAACGTTGGCAGATCATTCTGTAGAAACGCGATGTATGTTGCAGTGCTCTCCGATACACACGATCGAACAGCGGAGGAGTGGTACTCAAGCGTCAACTTTACGTTACAATATCTCCGGATGTACTTAACATTTTACAACGCAACAAACGGCACTGATTACGTATTTGTTTATATGTTCAGATGTGCTAACAAAACTAACAGGGTTCCATTTAAAAAAACGTAGGTTTGTGCTAAAAAAACATACTTCCGTGCATTTTTGTATGGTTTGTATTAAACAATTACACTAGCCCCTCTCCTCACGTTCGGTCTGTGGAATCGGTTCGTCAGTGTTTGATGTGGTTTACGAAATATATCCAGCGGTAACGTTAGGTGACTCACCCTGTATATCAGACTCTACTGGAGTAGAACCAAAGTAACTGCAGAGTGTTTATGTACTAAAAGCAGTAACACTAAAACAGAAGCAACTCTTTTTCTCCATTTTTGGTTTCAGATGCAACCACTGAATCTCTATGTTTACGACGTGGTGTTTGTTTATTTCCTAAAAGAATTTTTTCTTCGCAAAGACAAGTTCATTCTCCACTCTAATAGTACAAAACATTCTATAAAGAAATTTTGTTGATAGAATTCGTTTCATTACAGTGCCGAGCTTGCGTAACAAAAATACAGTTCACTGTGTTTCCTGTTAAATTATAATGTCATAATCCCACATCAGTTTGTTTTCAAACTTCCGCGCGCAGAAGATATGAGATAGCTTGGTAAAAATTTGTCTTCTGCAATGCGATTAGTTTTTATTTATTTACAATAAAGGTAATTATGCCTGAGTTCTTATGCCTATATCGACATGCAGACGGGCAGTTTCTGTTCTGCTCTCTTGCAGCTCTACGTTACCCACTTGGCACTGACATAGCTCTTTTAATAAGAAAATCATTGTTATAGTGTCTCCGAACCCTCGCTTCATTAAAGCGACAGGGCAGTCTCAGCCCAAAAGGAAGCTAGCGTTGTCATGTTAAAGTCACATGAATTAGCGGGAGGATTGCAAGCACCAATAAGCAGCTAGAATTCTAAGAGGCCTGCGAGAAAGTAACGTTCCCTGGCACGCTAATCTCGTGCGCAGCTGTGGCCATCAGCCTCTCCCTCGCATTCACCCCGGAGGGGGACGGTTGCTCGGCAACTGGTCGATGCCAGGAACACCAGCGTTTTGGACTGTTCACTCTTCCTTGAATAGCCTATGTGGAAATTATTCAATACCAGCCTCTTAAGTATTTGCCTGAAATTAACTTATAAATCCTACATTATATAATTCGCAGAACATCCATCGGTAGGCCTGTAGCATGCATCTCGAGACATAAGTAAGATACATGAACGAGACTTTAAATAGCAGTCCACCAGAACACGAGTCTAGTGCCATAACTACAAACATTTGTCGATTTCATTGCATGACTTCTAATAGAAGTCATAAGTGCGCCTGTATATGCACAAACTGAAATAGCCACTAAACTGAAATAAAGGTATGGTATTGCAGAATTTTCGAAGATGGAAACAGGCTACGAAAAACGAGGGAATTATAAAGCTCATATATTCTGTTTTCATCATTGGATGCGTGGTAATCGACAATGGTGCTTTATAAATTTCTAACATAACGATGTACTTTGCAGTACTCTAACTCTGCAATATACCAACTAAGATATTTACAGGTTTTGTTGCGCCAAAAAATCACGAGCTTTGAGTAAAGCTGGCTTGCGTAACATCAAACCGAATCAGGCGCTGCTCGAATCTACTGTACATGCTGTATCACGCCTTAGTGTGTATTCTGTTGAGCTTACAGTACCTGCCTAGGGAAAATTTGATTCTCTGTCGCTGCCTAGAAAGCACAACACAATAAAAACGAAATTACAAATACACGCAGAGCAAAATTTACACGTTTCCGAGACAGGTGGCGTAAACGAATTCTCTCCCTTGAAGTTACTAACTTCAGCAGGGACAGCAGAATCTTCCGACTACAAAATAAAAACAAGTACGAAAACTTGGAGGATGTTAACAATATTCTCGGACGTAATTCTTTTCTTTACTTTTCTTCCTAGATTTTGTTTGTTTGAGCGTTAGCATTTTCATCATTGGGGGCCACAGGATATGAAGTAATCGAGGTTACGCTACGGAACATCTCAATGTAAACGTTATTTAAATGTAAAAACTGCCCATTACTTTCAGTTAAAAGCAGACTCACTCGACTAGACGGATGTCGTAAGACAGCAGATAACTGCCAGCAGACCGGCTGATGTCCGGTGGAAATATTCCGTGCGTCTGTAACCTGAGATAAGTTCCCGTTACTGTGCGACAAATAAAGTGTAAGCAGTTGGAGCGTACTGGGACGCTGATAATAATAAACTAACGATCTCCATTTCAATATAGACCAGGCTTGTAGTAATAATAGGAAGCGAATTCATGGAATTGTATATTCCGGTTAACGTGACTGGATTCCCGACTTTCACTTAGGAAAACTTACATGTACAACTGTAAAGTAAACATGGGTATAGTGACAGGATTTGGAAGTGGAGAGGGGTTGAAATACGTGGCACCGATTTATGTTCGGCATCGTTTACTGAAATAAAGTAAGGCGAATTCAATGAGATGCAACGTAACATGTTTAAGGCTGATTTTTTTTACCCAGATCTGCCTCAAGTGATTTCACTACCTACAGAACGACGAACATAACGAAAATAGCAATTGGCATTCGAGAAATATCCACTTATGAAAATATGCAACACATTGGGCAAGGACGTGGAAAGAAGTCAGCTGTGTCGTTTTAAAAGGAACATCTTGGCGTTTACGTTCTAGTGACAAGGTATACAGCGGAAACATCTTGATCTGGATGACCGCCCCGAATTTTGAACTTCGGTACTCCCACGTGAGACATTGTGTTTCAAACATTGCGTCATCTGTCTCTGTCGCAGTTTAGAGATAGAACTAACTATTCTTGCATAGTGACAGAGTACAAACTCAGGCTCCTTGACATTGTAGAAAACATTCAAGAAACTGATAATCTAGGGTTCAATTAACGCAATATTCAAGACTGCATTACGAAAGCCCACGTAATTCCTAAAATTGGATGATCAGAGAAAAGTTCAAAGAGTAGTCTTCTTGACTTACGAATAAATTGCTTAAACAGTAATTCACTGCTAAAGAGAATTAAGGGGACACAATTTTGAGTGTCTGCCATATTCCCTCGAGCAATAATTGCGAACGGTGTATGGTACCAAATTATATCTTTATCTTTCAAAAATTAAGTACACAACAAAACATCATTACATACTCGTTCGTTTACAGAACAAGAAGTCAAATGTCCTACAGGTGTCAACAATAAAGTGGAAACAATGATTCATCCCGGTATCCTGGGTGATTTTCATTGGACTTTGAGCGCCACAACGACGCGTGTGCCCTCCGTGAGATTTTATCACCATCTGATACCTGCGTATAATGTTCCGTATAAGTCTACAGAGATCACCCTGTGGTATCAGATACCATTCTTCATTGAGAGCCATTGAACGTTCTTGGAGAATATGTGGTGGAACAGGACGACCACGAACACATCTGTCAAGCGTGTCCCACACACACTTGGTAGGGTTTAGATCGGGTCTCACAGTTGGCCCTACCATTACTTCAATGTTCAAAAATGGTTCAAATGGCTCTGAGCACTATGGGACATAACATCTGAGGTCATCAGTCCCCTAGAACTTAGAACTACTTAAACCTAATTAACCTAAGGACATCACACACACACATGCCCGAGGCAGGATTAGAACCTGCGACCGTAACGGTCGCGAAGTTCCAGACTGAAGCGCCTAGAACCGCTCGGCCACACCGACCGGCTTTCTTCAATGTTCAGGCTTCGCAAAACATCCCAGATGACGCTCACCACATGGGCCATGGCATTATCGTGCATGAGCGAAAATCAGGGCTACCACCGTATGCAGCAGCTACCGCATGGTCGAACAGGATCTGTTCGATGTACTGCCTTGCGATATTGTGACCATGGACAACGAGAAGATCTTCAGGACTATCAACACTGATGCCTCCCCTCCCCCCCCCCCCCAGCCGGCCGGAGTGGCCGAGCGGTTCTAGGCGCTACAGTCTGGAACCGCGCGACCGCTACTGTCGCAGGTTCGAATCCTGCCTCGGGCATGGATGTGTGTGATGTCCTTAGGTTAGTTAGGTTTAAGTGGTTCTAAGTTCTAGGGGACTGATGAACTCAACAGTTAAGTCCCATAGTGCTCAGAGTCATTTGAACCCCCTCCCCCCAAACACACACACACACACACACACACACACACACACACACACACACACACACACAGTCACAGAACCTTGGTCGAATCTGTCGATTTCCCAGAAGCGTTTTGTACGTCTCCACATACAAACAAGGCCATCACTTTGCGTCTGAGGAAATCTCGTAACATGTTGCTTACCGTCTGATCGGACAAGAGGCTCCGGTAGCCCTTCTCAGATCGTCTTGCATTGCTCAAGCGTTAGCCGTACGACGCCGCGACGCAGACGTGGTCAGATATCGGTCTTCAGATGGGAATGTAATGCGTTGGCGACCTTCTCCAAATCGCCTTCAGTACTGACCTGTCTCCCTGTAGTGTGTTCATAAGCTATGGATGACAGGTGGAGAGGTGGAGAGACGTTGGCGTCTGTAGCAACACGACGGGAAGTCCGTCCTTCTTGCATCAAACAGACTGCCCTTGCAACTTACACTGCCTTAAGATGTCGCATGTGCTTGGTTGAATGCAACGTCCGCAAATGGCAACCGCCGTCTGCGTACCTCACTAGAGAACACTGAGACACCCGTACTTACTTCCGTCTGAGGGGTCACCACATAATGTAATGCATAACACAGCCGGTGGATGTCGAATGACTTTTTTGTTGCACACATTGAAACCGACGATATCAAGCTGTGCAGTAAGACCACAGGTACCACCTGCATAAAAATATATTTAATATACCTAACGTTAATACGCGTGTTCCCGTAATTCCTTTGAGCAGTGTAACAAAGCTGTCTTACTGTCAAAAGTTTAAATTACATATGAGGGATAATGTTCGATTGTAATGCACGAGTATCATGAGTAAAAATACTGGAAACAGACCGAGACAACTCTTTGAGACCCTCAGTGCACCAACAAACTGAAAGCCAATGGGAAAACAGTTCCAATAACCGTTACGCTTCTCCCTTCTTCCTCTTCATCACTGCTAAGATTTGTTGGTAACGCGATTCTCGCAGGAGTTTTTTTACCGTTAGCATTCGTTAGCAGTTCCAGCAGTTGTGCTTGGCATAAAACTGAGAGTTGA
The DNA here is from genome assembly GCF_021461395.2 of Schistocerca americana. Lineage (NCBI taxonomy): Eukaryota > Metazoa > Arthropoda > Insecta > Orthoptera > Acrididae > Schistocerca > Schistocerca americana. The sequence continues at coordinate 407,010,633 of NC_060130.1, forward strand.
AAGGAATCATTTCGAGTAATTTCTATTACTTAAAATATAAATAAAGTGTTTCATCGTAACGTAGATAATATCACCTCTTGATATTGTTCATGGGCTGCATTATTGGTTTTCCTCTCTCTTGCGTTTATCTGATATTTTCCATTTCCTTTACTACACTGAGTACGTTAAATCTTCCATGAGTTAAATGTTATCTAAAATTCGTGTTACGACTTACAAGTCTTCAAGGCAAACTGTGTCTTGTAGTATTTAACACTGCACACCCCAACTGATTCGCTGTTTCCAGTTATACCCATAATTCTTCCTTTAAATATTTCGCTCAGCAGATATTGACGCACACGATTGTTTCTATAAATACTAATATACGCACAATTTTCGTTATGAGTGTTCAGGACAAACTACCAGTTTCATTACAGGAAGCGTGAATTACATAGTTACGCTTAAGCTGACTAGTAATATGGTTCACTGAATACGGAATCAATTAATTCCCTCCTCTATCCTTGATCAACTAAGAGCTCCACGTCTCCAATTTTAGTCTCGTGCGATTCCAACGTCGACTTTATGAGAAGATACAACCATTAGAGGTGTCAGTGTCGACGGCTCTTTCAAATCCGCCTGCGCGAGGCTAGAGCTACGAGAGTAAGATGGAATGATCACCTGTGTAGCTTCTGCATTGGAGCCGCTCCAATTAACAGTGAAACTGACAAACAGTTCTTTAATAACCCAAAACGTACATACAGAATATCATCGTCGTGTCCTCTGTCATTGTGATATTAAACGTTACGACACATTACTGATCAAATTGCTTCATTTTTCGCTTTTTATTTAATTTGTGAACAAAAAATCATCTCCGCGGAAATGGTTCTTTCCCTGTCTCATCTTCACCTCCACCAATCTCTTTGCTTGATTTACGTGTAGGCACTGTGTGCATTTTCCTTCACCTTGTTTCCTTCTCCCTCTTCATTACATATGTATAGGGTGGTATATAGGTGTGGATCAAGTTAAAAAAATTTGGTGCATAAACGGAAATATAAAGTCAACTAGTATGCGATGGAAGAGGGGAAGCCTGTGAGCCTATGTTACCAACATGACGGCTATTTTGAAAGCCGCCATCTTGGATAAAAACTCGTAATTTTGGTATGGAAAGGGGGTCATCTGACATAACAAACTGATAGAAAATCACGCGGTAAAAACAATGGTATCTTTCATTTGAGCATGGATTAATTAATTCTCAAATTACGTCGCATTTTACATACAACAATTCATTTTTTCCTTGTCATTAAACAGTCTCTCACTGCTGGAATAACTGCAATTGGAGTATAAGATATTCGAAAAATCTGAATTCGGAACCGAAAATAAATTTTAGGGAGCTTCCTTGCACGTGATAGTCTATAACTGAATATAGGTTTCCTGTTGTTTGGGTAAGAATCATTTCTTAAAAATGGCTTCATCACATGAGCTGATAGTTTGAGAGGTTCGTTTCCTATAATCACGCATGCTAACACCACCTCTACTTTGAGGAGGCTTAAATTGTTTATTTTTTATTAGCTTACATGTACTTGACCCCCCCCCCCCTCCCTAATTATCTACAATTATCCACCTTTATCTACCATTATCTACCACTACAAATTTGCAGTTAACGTCGATAATAGCATTTAATTGCACAGAGAAGAAAATCTTTGCTCTTGAAAACTTGTGAGTCACTTTTTCCCGGACAAAATGTTCTAATTTATTTGCCACACTTCGCTCAAATCCAATAGAGAGAATTGTTGTTTACTTCAAATTCTTTGGCTATTTGATTTAGGTGTTCTACTATTTAAGTGAATAAAAAAATAGACAGAAGTGATTCACTGCATGTTTTCAGCACTTATTTCAGAATGTGAATTATGTAGTTATGCGATATGTGAAATTTTAATGAAAAAGATGTATAGCTTCTTCCAGTAGCCAAGAACAAGAAAAAAAATCAGTATAGCCATAAAGTGTAAGTCTACAAATATAAGTGATATTTTGTCGTGTGTATGAATACACCAGATGTGTCTTCTAAGAGTCTTGACACGCATTTTCTCCGTTATTTCGGCAGATATTTGCAGCTTCGTTTTCGCAGTCTGTAGCTGGAACCAATTAAATACTGCTCACCTGATGTTTGTGTACGATGCTCAATGTCACCAGAAAGCGTTGGTTTGTTTTGCATTACAAACTAAATGAATTTTAAAGCGGAATTTTACATGCTCATTCGTTAGAGCCGCCCGAATTAGTCTATTGCTATATTTGTTTTATCAGTATGTATTAACATCGATAGTAAAATACGAAGAATAACCAGTACTCCAGCAGTGACTCGTATGCCGCCGAGCATCTCGCTGGTGTCTGTTACCGCCATGCAACAGCAGCATGCACCAGTGCTTGCTGGCGTATAGGTTATTATTCGTGTTTTACTATCCCTGTTAATACATATCGATAAAAGGAATATCATAATTGACTAATCCGGGATCGCTGTACTGAATAGACACTTAAAATTTCGCTTTAAAAATTATTTTGTTTGTAGTAGGAAAACACCGACGCTTTCCGTTGACACTGAGAGCTACATGACACAACTGATGGGCAGTATTTGTTTGGGCCGACTCGAGCTAAACATTGCAAAAACAAAATTGATTTTTTCTGCCCAAACACCAGATAAGTTGTGCTTGACTTCTCTTGGGAGAGACACCCTGTGTATATGAATATTTTTATAATATTGTTGTGTACATTGTCTTTGGCGTTCTCTTTTTATTTTAAAAATGTGTTTCTTGTCGGAATCAGATATGTTTAACGAACGTGACTATATAAATAAAACTGAAAACTGTACTAAATATCGACGTGAGGGATTTGTTATCTCAAAATGTGTACTTAGTCCGTTCAAATCAACAGGTCCAGACATCGAATGTAGTTAAAGCGGGTGGTGCCAGTTTCTGAAAGAAGGACAGCGACATAATACAAGAAGCTTGTACGATCTAAAATTTCAAAAACAAACGATACATTTATTTAAATGGACTGATTGAAAGGTGTGTAGCTGCGTTGCATCGACGACTATCTGGAAAACCATAACCAAATATTTTTCTAAGTATATACTTCGACACAGGTAACAGTACACGCATAAAAATCGGTCATAAAGCCTACATTAGATGCAAAAACCAAAAAGTTTCAGATGGCTCTGAGCACTATGGGACTTAACATCTGAGGTCATCAGTCCCCTAGAACTTAGAACCACTTAAAACTAACTAACCCAATGACATCACACACATCCATGCCCGAGGCAGGATTCGAACCTGCGACCGTAGCAGTCGCGCGGTTCCGGACTGAAGCGCCTAGAACCGCTCTGGCACCCCGGCCGGCAGCTGCCAAGCAGTTTCACATTTTGAGGTTGCTATTAGCCTCACAAACATTTAAGCCAATTGAAAACACTTAAATGAAATGGCAATTGGAGCTACTCATGATGGTCGGATGTCAACAGTGAGCTTGTTTATAAAACTGATACGTGCGACTGTAGCAGTCTGATAGTGTCCACCAGAATCCACGTTCAGAGTCTATCGCTGCCCTGCATTGCTATTTCATCGGCCTGTATGTTTACATGGACTTGCACAAGTTTGAAAGACTACCGCCCTGCGCTCCGCTTGTTCCTTTTGAAGCAGCGCGGACTGACTGAGAGTCACGTTTTTACAAGTTAAACAAGCGGCTCGTAACGTGCTATTCTACGTATGGCTCGAGTTATCTAGCTGCAGTCTTGTTAGCCGCTGCACTGCAGTCGCACCTGGGGTGTCATTTCGTTCAGGTATTAAGTTTAAGACATAAAAAACAAATTAAAAAGAACTGGAGTGCTAGACCCAGATAGCGGCTCTATCGGTGGCACCCTCGCCTTCTCCTCTCTCAGCCGGTAATACCCCAAATTACTAAATGGCCCATTATTCAAAATATACAAGATTTAAACTTAAAACTAATATTTGGAGGGAAGCGCCGTTAGGCGCTAGTCATTTTGCTACCTTACAATCTAACCTTCTTAGTAAATTAAACACCACAATCAAAAGAAAATTTTGTAATAATCATATGATTGTCACTTTAAAAAATAAAAACATGTTGGAAAATTAATGTAAACATTTATGTCACCTACTGACAACTTTGTTTGCTTTAATGGTGCACTCGGAGCCTCACGTTTCTCGCATCACTTCTGGATAACTGACGAATTTATTAATGCCCATTTTAACTGCCAATGAAACTACGACTAAATAAATCTTACAGCAAAGCATCAGCTATGCAGGAAGATAGGAATGCTGTGTGATTATACACTCCTGGCTTAATAATACATCAGTCTGCGTCCGTTTATTTCTGGGCCCTAGACCTGTAAAGGGGGAAAATGTTACATTTTTACTAACCCTTTAAGAATTTTACTGTTCCACATTTTATTCAAAGGAAGTCATAATTTACAGATTATGCATTAGTTAATTAGAAGTATAAGGTATCCAATGGTATGTCACCAAATAAGAACAGAATCGCCCATTTTACACCATATACTGACAATACCATATTGGCGGAAACCGCGGATTACTACCAACTGCCATCGTACATTTTACAAGGGTATAGTAATTTTGGGTTAATTATGAGATTACGTGATATCGAACCCTGACGTCACACCGAAACTATTCGGCTTACAAACATATTCTATAGGGGTAATGCAGGAGTAGGTTTAATAATGAATAAAAAAATAGGAGTACGGGTAAGCTACTACAAGCAGCATAGTGAACGCATTATTGTGGCCAAGATAGACACGAAGCCCACGCCTACTACAGTAGTACAAGTTTATATGCCAACTAGCTCTGCAGATGACGAAGAAATTGATGAAATGTATGAGGAGGTAAAAGAAATTATTCAAATAGTGAAGGGAGACGAAAATTTAATAGTCATGGGTGACTGGAATTCAAGCGTAGGAAAAGGGAGAGAAGGAAACATAGTAGGTGAATATGGATTGGGGCTAAGAAATGAAAGAGGAAGCCGTCTGGTAGAATTTTGCGCAGAGCATGACTTAATCATAGCTAACACTTGGTTCGAGAATCACAAAAGAAGGTTGTATACATGGAAGAATCCTGGATACACTAAAAGGTATCAGATAGATTATATAATGGTAAGACAGAGATTTAGGAACCAGGTTTTAAATTGTAGGACATTTCCAGGGGCAGATGTGGACTCTGACCACAATCTATTGGTTATGAACTGTAGATTAAAACTGAAGAAACTGCAAAAAGGTGGGGATTTAAGGAGATGGGACCTGGATAAAATGAAAGAATCAGAGGTTGTACAGAGTCTCAGGGAGAGCATAAGGGAACAACTGACAGGAATGGGGGAAAGAAATACAGTAGAAGAAGAATGGGTAACTTTCAGGGATGAAATAGTATAGGCAGCAGAGGATCAAATAGGTAAAAAGACGAGGGTTAGTAGAAACCATTGGGTAACAGAAGAAATATTGAATTTAATTGATGAAAGGAGAAAATATAAAAATGCAGTAAATGAAGCAGGCAAAAAGGAATACAAACGTCTCAAAAATGAGATCGACAGGACGTGCAAAATGGCGAAGCAGGGATGGCTAGAGGACAAATGTAAGGATGTAGAGACTTATCTCACTAGGAGTACGATAGATACTGCGTATAGGAAAATTACAGAGACCTTTGGAGAAAGGAGAACCACTTGGATTAATATCAAGAGCTTTGATGGAAACCCAGTTCTAAGCAAAGAAGGGAAAGCAGAAAGGTGGAAGGAGTATATAGAGGGTCTATACAAGGGCGATGTACTTGACGACAATATTATGGAAATGGAAGAGGATGTAGATGAAGATGAAATGGGAGATATGATACTGCGTGAAGAATTTGATAGAGCACTAAAAGACCTGAGTCGAAACAAGGCCCCCGGAGTAGACATCATTCCATTAGAATTACTGACAGCCTTGGGAGAGCCAGTAAGCAGGTGTTGACAGATGTGAAAATTACCGAACTATCAGTTTAATAAGTCACAGCTGCAAAATACTAACGCGAATTCTTTACAGACGAATGGAAAAACTGATAGAAGCCGACCTCGGGGAAGATCAGTTTGGATTCCGTAGAAATGTTGGAACACGTGAGGCAATACTGATCTTACGACTTATCTTAGAAGAAAGATTAAGGAAATCAAACCTACATTTCTAGCATTTGTAGACTTAGAGAAAGCTTTTGACAATGCTGATTGGAATACTCTCTTTCAAATTCTGAAGGTGGCAGGGGTAAAATACATGGAGCGAAAGGCCATTTACGATTTGTACAGAAAGCAGATGGCAGTTATAAGAGTCGAGGGGTATGAAAGGGAAGCAGTGGTTGGGAAGGGAGTGAGACAGGGTTGTAGCCTCTCCCCGATGTTATTCAATCTGTATATTGAGCAAGCAATAAAGGAAACAAAAGAAAAGTTCGGAGTAGGAATTAAAATCCATGGAGAAGAAATAAAAACTTCGAGATTCGCCGATGACATTGTAATTCTGTCAGAGACAGCAAAGGGTTTGGAGGAGCAGTTGAACGGAATGGACAGTGTCTTGAAAGGAGGGTATAAGATGAACATCAACAAAAGCAAAACGAGGATAATGGAATGTAGTCGAATTAAGTCGGGTGATGCTGAGGGAATTAGATTAGGAAATGAGACACTTAAAGTAGTAAAGGAGTTTTGCTATTTGGGGGGCAAATTAACTGATGATGGTAGAAGTAGAGAGAATATAAAATGTAGACTGGCAATGGCAAGGAAAGCGTTTCTGAAGGAGAAAAATTTGTTAACATCGAGTGTAGATTTAAGTGTCAGGAAGTCGTTTCTGAAAGTATTTGTATGGAGTGTAGCCATGTATGGAAGTGAAACGTGGACGCTAAATAGTTTAGACGAGAAGACAATAGAAGCGTTTGAAATGTGGTGCTACAGAAGAGTGCTGAAGATTAGATGGGTAGACCACATAACTAATGAGGAGGTATTGAATAGAATTGGGGAGAAGAGGAGCTTGTGGCACAACTTGACTAGAAGAAGGGATCGGTTGGTAGGACATGTTCTGAGACATCGAGGTATCACCAATTTAGTATTGGAGGGCAGCGTGGAGGGTAAAAATCGTAGAGGGAGACCAAGAGATGAATACACTAAGCAGATTCAGAAGGACGTAGGCTGCAGTAGGTACTGGGTGATGAAGAAGCTTGGACAGGATAGTTTAGCATGGAGAGCTGCATCAAACCTGTCTCAGGACTGAAGACCCCAACAACAACAACAACAACAAAATACCCACTGATGATGCTGAAACTTCAGCGAAACATGTCTAAGGGAATAAAAATAAAATTGTGTTTTGCTCATGGGCGACCCTCGCTAAAAACAAATCTATTTGTAAGCAAACACGGACAAAAGAGCTTCAGCCTCAAGATGATAGTCACACTTCAATTGCTTCTATTCTCCTCGTTGGGCATAAGTGGTCTGCCGTAAAGCCCCGGCAAGTGGCGAGTTCCTCGCTCTGAGTCAGCCATCTCCTGTCTGTCTGAACCTGACAGTTAACTGTCTCGCCCATCTCACAGACTTACTCTGTCCACTACACCTTACAGCGCTCCCCTAGCATAGTCCCGAATCACTTCAGCAACTGACTACTAAAAGTGTGCATTAACGTACACGATCGAGTGGCGTATTACGTTACCGAGAGCACATTTTTTCAGCAATAAAAAAAGAAGGTTCGATTGCAAAATCTCTTCGACAAAGAAGTTATTGTAGGGGAGGGAGGATGTAGTCCATTTTAAAACGAAAGGGAGGAGGAGTTGGTTGCTGTCAATTGAAGGCACCAACCCAAAATTTGTCTGGTGCGACTTATTCAGTGAGGCGCTGTGCCCCAGCAAACAAGCTAAAAATATTTGTCAGCAGTTTCATATATAGGTTATGTGTGAGGAAGGCGGACGTGCAGAGAGTAATGTTTCATATCAAGTAAATACTTCGCATACGAGACAACAGCCACCAGTAGGAGCTTTAATTCGTTTTAAAACCTGACACTGGCGTCTAAATAGCGACTCCTCTACACAGGTGATAGCTTTGCCTACTTTGGTCGTTTATTTAGTTTGACAGTCGAGAGCTAAGTACTTTCCAGCTCTCTCCAAGCCTTTGCATATTGTAGTAAATTATTTATTAGAGGAGTTCCGATTCAGGACTTTCGGATGTCGAAAGAAACGTGGTTTCTATTTTGAACTTATTATTGAGCTCATTGGGTATGTAACAGATAAACGTAGATACTTGATCGTTGGTTAAGGGGAGTGTGTAGGACTGAAAAACAAGGGGATAGGAGGGGAACGACAGAGGTTGGCTGACCGAACGTGCCCTTCACGTCGACAGCACAGGAAACTTGTCGTAGAGCACGAACCACACTGTGAAATATGGACGAACATTACAGCAAACAACTGAGACACTAGACGCAATTCCAGAAACTTAAAACAAGCCAACGCACATGCTACACGAGATTTTTCCATTAGTCATAGAGCAATAAATAGGAAAGTGAGCAATTCTGAAGCGCAACGGTAATGTGAAAGCTGTCAACAGTTTGTACAGAAATGTTTGTGCATACAGACGCATTAATTTGCGAACCGCTGCTAACTAATTTACGTTGTTTGTATAAGAGGAAACGCAGCCAAAGGGTTAAAAGGCAGTCTCCATACTCACGCACACACCCCTTCTCTCTGTCTCTCTCTTCTCTCTCTCTCTCTCTCTCTCTCTCTCTCACTCTCTCTCCCTGTCTCTGCAAGCGAGCGTGCGCGCACGCACAAACTGCGCAGGTCGTGACGACAAAACACATGTTAGGACATGAGACACTATTTTTCCAGCTCAAGTAAACATGAACACCAGTTGGTGTTTCAGAACTACGCTTACTTTCATTATGATTTCAAATCCAATCAGTAGCGAGATAGGGTACCGTACATTCCACTTTCCCATCGCTAGCAACGTCATTAGTGACGAAACACAAATTCCGGATGGAGACGGGAGAGGCAGTCCTAAAGCGTGATTCCTCGAAATAACGAACAAGTTAAATCAGAATATAAGACCAGAGTTCGACCCTGGATCATCTCAGCAAGGAATTCGGTGTGAACCTGCATTACATCTGACTTGTAGCTGTTGATATGTGATCACATATAAGTAACAGTACAGCTATTTTCAGTACGCACTGAAGCTAGAGGTCCTGAAGGAGAGTCAATCATGTGCTCGTATCTCAGTCTCGCGGCTGTTGTGTACGTGGAGGAGTATTCACACAGTAAGCTACCAACTGAGGTAGTCCGCAGATGTAGGCTTCATTTCACGCAAAATCTGATTATGTAATGGGGAATAAAATGTTTTTAAGTCTTCACAATCCTCCTCACACAATTTGTCGGCAATTGTAGCTGTAGTTCAAAGTCATCATGTACAACTTAATGAGGAGTGGCGTTCGTATGTGTTAAGGTTGTAGACAATGCCATGGCAGTGTTCTACAGACCATAACGCTGTCCCCATCGCCTTGTGTGCTCCATCACCGATAGCAGAGAGTTCGTTCCGCGATGTCGCTCACTGCAGAACACCAACCAACGTGCGTCCTATGACGTAGAAAGCGTGACGTACTAGAAAGGCTTCCTGTCAGCAGTTATTAACAGACAACTTACGATACCCTGCGGAAAACTTCAGAATATTCCTTCGATGTACACTCGCTACAGTGCATAGGTACCAACATCGTTCCTCTGCTTCGAAACCAAAGATGTTTGTTGGCCGGTTTACTTGAACAGTAAGCTCCTGTAATGCAGCATTTCGCCGGCCGGTGTCGCCGTGCGGTTGTAGGCGCTTCAGTTTGGAACCGCGTGACCGCTACGGTCGCAGGTTCGAATCCTGCGTCGGGCATGAATGTGTGTGATGTTCTTAGGTAAGTTAGGTTTAAGTAGTTCTGAGTTCTAGGGGACTGATGACCACAGATGTTAAGTCACATGGTGCTCAGAGCCATTTGAACCATATTTTGCAGCATTTCATTCGCGTCAGACAACGTCGTAGTCGACGCTCACCTGTGACAGTTTTCACGGCGGTATTCTTCGTGGTATCATTAGTCCGCTTTCCCTACAATTGCACGGGAACCACTAAAAAGCTCCGTCGTTTTGGAAATAATGCCTCCACCTTTTGCAGTTCAGATAAATTGTATTATATGCCACGACAGCAGTGAAATAACTGCTTATTTAACACACTAGTATTATTGTATTGGTTGTTCAATATGAGTGCCTAGCTTGTTATTTACTTACGTCTAACCTATTGCCGTGTCACGTTTTGTTGGTATGTGTATGCAGCTAGAAGGGCGAGTGGTGGGGAGACTTGAAAATAACAAGTGTGACTGCACTGACCAGCCAATAGTGCCACTCACTCAAATCCGTCTCTCGTGGCGCCTCAGCGCACGCACGGAATATTTCGTGATGATTTTTTTCTTATAGCACATATTCCAATTGCATTTTGCCATTTTAGTGCTCAGGATGCGCAGGAATTATGTCTTGGATAACTGAGAGCGTTAAGGTTCCTTGCAAGTTAATTTGTCGTGAAGATTTCAGAAGCAGCAACAGACCTCCCAAGTGGAGCAAGCCCAGCGTTGACAGTTGCGAAGAATAATAACAGCTGCAGCATGTGGCGTGGGACAGAGACGAGAGATGCAGCTGTTTCTCCCATCTGCTTTCTTAGGTGCTAGTCGCTGATATTCGCGTTACAGGAACGACAGTCCGCTCCTCCACCGCCTGCTACCCTACCTTAAACAAGTCCTTGTCTTCAAATAACGAAACGACAACTGCCGTTCGTCTTTATTATACCTACTACTATGTAGAGGGATACTGATCTGGAAAGCTCTTCCGTTACTATGCATTTGTGATAAAATAATATGGGGAGCAAAACACCATTCAAGCCTACATTGTCGGCCGAAGTGGCCGAGCGGTTCTAGGCGCTTCGGTCTGGAACCGCGCGACCGCTACGGTCGCAGGTTTGAATCCTGCCTCGGGCATGGATGTGTGTGATCTCCTTAGGTTAGTTAGGTTTAAGTTGTTCTAAGTTCTAGGGGACTGATGACCTCAGTTGGTAAGACCCATAGTGCTCAGAGCCGTTTGAACCATTTGAGCCAAACCTACACTGGATGATGTGCTGAACTAGAACGAATCCGATCCATGTCAAACACACTTTCCTTAAGCAAGCGCTCAATAACGCGTTTCGTTACTCAAGACTGTATAAGATGAGTCAAATGCAGATTCCTGCAACGTCCCGGTCAACAATTGCCATTTTCGACGTGCTATCAAAAGTGCACGTTAGTCGAAACTATCCGTCTGCCCTAAGCAGCTAGTGAGAAATATTCCGATTGTTTCGCACTGTAGATGACTTAACTTCAGTTTTTTAACCTAGAAAATTATGTGTTGCTCGAATTGATCTACAGCCGCCCACCGTTACTACTCTTGGCCCTTTGTTGCATAGGGTGTGCTCTCAAGACTCGTCGTTGTCAGCTCAGTTAAAGGATGCAACCAAATTTCTGTAAGTGGACAACAACTAAATGTTGGTGACGTTGATTGGGCAAGCTTCTATAAAATACTGCAGTGAAAACATACAATTTATTATAAAAGTTTATACAGTTGTATCATAATTAATGGTGTAAACACGATACTAAAAGCAAAAAAGTATGAGTTACAATAGGGTCGAAAATGCTTACATTAAGAGCTAAGAGCAATTTTTCATCTTAGATATTGTGAAGCAAATCTCTTCTACTGAGAGCTCTATGCTTTCCATGCTCCCGCAATTTATTTTAAAAATTTTGACATTTAGAGTCTCTTCACATTGATCGACAAAGCCTCCACTCGGCTGCAAACCAAGGTTGCCGCTCAATTCTGGGTATGATACAACAAATTTTAAGCTTTGCTTGCACCTTACGAGCAACGACAGCATGCAGGTGACTGCAATCCGCCCCCCCCCCCCCACCCGATAGATACGGGCAGGGTCTTCTCCACATCTCGGAGGACTACTTTCCAGTCTTCGACGGTGTTTTCCTCAGGGGCTTGATGACGCGTTCAAAATTGGAGCTTCCGATAACAAGTAAGTTCTTCCCCCTGTACGTCTGCCCGGACCGTGCTGAAGAACCGGCACTTGTCCTCTCGGTGGGCGAATGGTCGTGGCCAGGCAGGCACTCCTCACTATCTCGATCCGCCTAAAGTTACGTTGTGCAAGACGCGACAGTTGGCTGCGACTGCGACGCTGCCCCCTCCTCTTTTCCCACCCTGGCAGACGGCGACACGGCCGCAACACGACAGGAGTCGTCGCCGTTTCCCTAGCTCCGGTCGGCGGCGGCGGATTCAAATACACAAGAAAGATAAGAATTCCGATTTTCTTGCTGTAAAAAATACTGTATGTTAATGCAACAAAGTTACATCGGCTCCCAGAGTTAGTTTTTCGATACAGATTCTCCTTTTACTTTAAAAAATTGAAAAGTATCTCTTCCGGTATTGCGTGTTTTTTTCGCTGTATATTACTTCTCTATCAATTGTGAGGAAAGTAAAAGGCACAAAAAATTGATGTTTGCGTATCTTACAGTTTCACATCACAGCTTCATAATGAGGTGTCTACTTTTCCGATATTTGTCACAGTTATCCCGATACTTAATTTACAAGTAACCTATTGCATAAAATTTGAATTGTGTACAGTGAAAAATGTGGTCGCTGGCTACTTTACGTATGGTTCACGTTAGGTCATACATCGTTGCCGATGAAAAGAAGCTAACATATCGAAATTATTTTTTAAGTTGAGATCAGATTGATATCGATCTCCGTTTCCGAGATTTGGGCTCATATATCTCCGGGAGCGTCGCGACTAGCCGCCAGTTCTGTCGACGCGCAACGAGAATCGTGTGGTCATCACACGACAGAGAATGCATTTGTTTTGTTTCGCTGACACATTTGGACCTAATGAAACCATTTTATGTCATATTCCTCCGGTATGAGTTACTAATATTTCTCCATATGCTCTTGACAATTTCATTTAAAATGCCACGAAACGTAGGTTTCTTAAAGCCAAGTGATCAAGCAGAACCCATTTTCTTGGTTTTGCTGAGGCATCTGAACCTGTTCCAAGCTTTCTTTCTCGTTTATTTCTCTGATACGAGTCCCGAATATTCCTCCATCTGTTTTTGCACATTTCACCTAAAATTCCAATGAAAGATAAGTTTATTAACAATAAGCGCACGCTAGCTTCATTGCATTGTTTCAAGTTCTTGACAACAAGATAGGGTTACACCTTAAACATCTCTAGAATTTTGATTCTGAACGTCTACAGTATACACTGGAAGAAATGTGGAAGAAATAATGTCCGTGCTTGTTCACAAAATTTCCCCAAATTATACTTGTCAGTTTCTCCCATGCAGAAACTTTTGGAACAAGCTAAGGCAACTTTCATAGCCGACTGAATCTTTATTCCCATCGAAATGAACTTCCATATTCTTGTATTCTGACAGCATACATCGTTATGGAGACATCAACATTTAATCCATTTAATCTTGCCAAGCTGCACTCAAAAGATGACTCAGGGTTTACAAAAGACGAATTTCAATTGTGAACTGTGTCAGACCAGAAGGGCCTTGTAAAACAGTAGTGCACTTTTGGCACAAGTTTTTTGAGCACCATCTTCTACCAATGAATTGAAGTGAATGTGACAAATTACTTGTTGCAGCATACTGTTTGCGCAATCTGTTCAGAAACGCCTTCCTCAAAAACGAACATCTATTGATTACAGAAAGCTGTACAACAATCTGGCGGTGGTTTTTCACAACTAGAAGGTATCATCAAGACACCAATCTACCGTTTACTTTCAAAGTGAAGGTATTGTAAAATGTAACTTTCTCGTTGTACGTTAGATTGTTCATTTTATAATGTATTTGCCGTTTTCAATTTTTATCGTCACAAAAAAGAGTAATGCGAAAATTGACCTTCAAGTTCATTTTCATCATTCTAATTCTACATCTGCATGGATTATACTGATTTTCATAACAGGCCTGAAAAATTTGCATTAATGGGAAAATATTATATAATTCACTCACCTGCCAGTTTCAACTGTGCACCAATTTCTTCCCAAATTCTGTCTCTGAACATAGTGTCTCTAGATTTAGGGTTCTTCAAATCGTAAAGGCAAGGCTGTTGCGAGACCAGCTCACAGAGCATCACATCCTGTGAGTGGCTCATTTCAGTTTTCCTTGACTGGCTCGACATCTTCTCGCAGCCGTACGTCTTTGTGTCGTGCGACTTCCGTCGCAACACTGCTCACTGGTGCAGTGCTGCGACAGCTGCCGCAACAGTCGCGCGTCGCATCCCAAACTCGAACTGCGCATGCGCCAGCGGACAACTTCTGACGTCACGTAGCGACCCGTCGCAGTCGCTGGTGTGCGTCGCGTCTTGGACAACGTACCTTAAAGTTACGTTGTGCAAGACGCGACAGTTGGCTGCGACTGCGACGCTGCCCCCTCCTCTTTCCCCACCCTGGCAGACGGCGACACGGCCGCAACACGACTGGAGTCGTCGCCGTTTCCCAAGCTCCGGTCGGCGGCGGCGGATTCAAATACGTAAGAAAAATAAGAATTCCGATTTTCTTGCTGTAAAAAATACTGTATGTTAATGCAACAAAGTTACATCGGCTCCCAGAGTCAGTTTTTTGATACAGATTCTCCTTTTACTTTAAAAAATCGAAAAGTATCTCTTCCGGTTTTGCGTGTTTTTTTCGCTGTATATTACTTCTCAATCAATTGTGAGGAAAGTAAAAGGCACAAAAAATTGATGTTTGCGTATCTTACAGTTTCACATCACAGCTTGATAATGAGGTGTCTATTTTTCCGATATTCGTCACAGTTATCCCGATACTTAATTTACAAGTAACCTACTGCATAAAATTTGAATTGTGTACAGGGAAAAATGTGGTCGCTGGCTACTTTACGTATGGTTCACGTTAGGTCATACATCGTTGCCGATGAAAAGAAGCTAACATATCGAAATTATTTTTTAAGTTGAGATCAGATTGATTACGATCTCCGTTTCCGAGATTTGGGCTCATATATCTCCGGGAGCGTCGCGACTAGCCGGCAGTTCTGTCGACGCGCAACGAGAATCGTGTGGTCATCACACGATAGAGAATGCATTTGTTTTGTTTCGCTGACACATTTGGACCTAATGAAACCATTTTATGTCATATTCCTCCGGTATGAGTTACTAATATTTCTCCATATGCTCTTGACAATTTCATTTAAAATGCCACGAAACGTAGGTTTCTTAAAGCCAAGTGATCAAGCTGAACCCATTTTCTTGGTTTTGCTGAGGCATCTGAACCTGTTCCAAGCTTTCTTTCTCGTTTATTTCTCTGATACGAATCCCGAATATTCCTCCATCTGTTTTTGCACATTTCACCTAAAATTCCAATGAAAGATAAGTTTATTAACAATAAGCGCACGCTAGCTTCATTGCATTGTTTCAAGTTCTTGACAACAAGATAGGGTTACACCTTAAACATCTCTAGAATTTTTATTCTGAACGTCTACAGTATACACTGGCAGAAATGTGGAAGAAATAATGTCCATGCTTGTTCACAAAATTTCCCCAAATTATACTTGTCAGTTTCTCCCATGCAGAAACTTTTGGAACAAGCTAAGGCAACTTTCATAGCCGACTGAATCTTTATTCCCATCGAAATGAACTTCCATATTCTCGTATTCTGACGGCATACATCGTTATGGATGACATCAACATTTAATCTTGCCAAGCTGCACTCAAAAGATGACTCCAGGATTTACAAAAGACGAATTTCAATTGTGAACTGTGTCAGACCAGAAGGGCCTTGTAAAACAGTAGCGCACTTTTGGCACAAGTTTTTTGAGCACCATCTTCTACCAATGAATTGAAGTGAATGTGACAAATTACTTATTGCAGCATACTGTTTGCGCAATCTGTTGAGAAACGCCTTCCTCAAAAACGAACATCTGTTGATTACAGAAAGCTGTACAACAATCTGGTGGCGTTTTTTCACAACTAGAAGGTATCATCAAGACACCAATCTACCGTTTACTTTCAAAGTGAAGGTATTGTAAAATGTAACTTTCTCGTTGTACTTTAGATTGTTCATTTTATAATGTATTTGCCGTTTTCAATTTTTATCGTCACAAAAACGAGTAATGCGAAAATTGACCTTCAAGTTCATTTTCATCATTCTAATTCTACATCTGCATGGATTATACTGATTTTCATAACAGGCCTGAAAAATTTGCATTAATGGGAAAATATTATATATTTCACTCACCTGCCAGTTTCAACTGTGCACCAATTTCTTCCCAAATTCTGTCTCTGAACATAGTGTCTCCATATTTAGGGTTCTTCAAATCGTAAAGGCAAGGCTGTTGCGAGACCAGCTCACAGAGCATCACATCCTGTGAGTGGCTCATTTCAGTTTTCCTTGACTGGCTCGATATCTTTCTCGCAGCCGTACGTCTTTGTGTCGTGCGACTTCCGTCGCAACACTGCTCACTGGTGCAGTGCTGCGACAGCTGCCGCAACAGTCGCGCGTCGCATCCCAAACTCGAACTGCGCATGCGCCAGCGGACAACTTCTGACGTCACGTAGCGACCCGTCGCAGTCGCTAGTGTGCGTCGCGTCTTGGACAACGTACCTTAAAGCGACGCGAACGGGCTACAACCTACCCCTCACCCTGAGATTAGTGTGGTCTCCCCTCTCATCAGTTGCGCAAGAGAGCCCGTGGCCGTAACAACTGGCGCCTGAGGTGTCCAATGCGACGCACCCATTTCCCCGCAGCCTCTACACCCCCTGGCAGCTTCCTGCAGACGGCTAACGGTGGCCAACAGCGACTTCAGCTGTTCGTGAACAGACTCTGGCCAATTACTGCTGCGTCCGCACACAGCACACACTCTCCCTCTCCGTCCTTCTAGCAACATTCGAATGAAAACAATAGATAAAAATTAAACAGAAATAAGCCCTGTTGTCCTTTCAATCGATTTGTGCTGTCAAACTTGTTAAAAACACAAACGCAACCTACTAGAAAACGCTGAACCTACCCCTGAAATTAGTTCTCTGTACACTGGGAGACAAGCAAATGCTGGTACAGGTAGTTATGCTACTATATTGAAAATTACGCGACTATGTCCTTTCCTCTACTGCCGGCCGGTGTGGCCGAGCGGTTCTAGGCACTTCAGTTTGGAACCGCGCGACGCTACGGTCGCAGGTTCGAATCCTGCCTCGGGCATGGATGTGTGTGATGTCCTTAGGTTAGTTAGGTTTAAGTAGTTCTAAGTTAGAGGGGACCGATGACCTCAGATGTTAAGTACCATAGTGCTCAAAGCCATTTGAACCACCCTTTCCTCCACTCGATGGAGTAACCGAATGCCTTTGGAACAACTGTGGCAGTGGGGGTTAATGTTGCTGCCTGTCTGTACTGTTCTCGTCCAGGAATGCTGCTGCAGAATTTGCAGTAATGCACCATCCCATGCGGAACTTAGTTGTATACTGCTGTCCCGACTGACAATATTGTCTGCGGAAGGAAACAATAGTTTCGCATTCTTAAAATACAGGGCCATTCGCAGTAGCATTGCCCACGACATTCCACTAAATACTCACAATTAAGGAAATTCAGGCCCGTATCAGGTATCAAGTAGGACTACGGACGACTTGCATTTGTAGTATTGGATGGGAGTTTGGTCGACGGTACACAGGCCGTACGCCATGCCTTATGCCGTCGTGTAGAATACGGAAGAAGCTTTCACTCTGGGGAGGCGTACAAGTCCACAGTATCAACCAATCGCACGTGTTCGACTCTGAATGAACAAAAGTGCTGTGTCTTAGGCTCTGGCCCTCATCGATCGAAGAATCAGTGGAAATAAGGGTAAGCGACGATCATTCTCAACTATGACTGGTTTCTCATAAAATTCTGGCATTAGGATAAATTAGAGAAGAATACACCTGGGTGTGGGAGGCTGACAGAATGTGCAGGAGCAGCATGCGATGCTCAGACCCGGCACTACCAGAGCTTGGCTTCTGTCCAGGAGATGACGAGTAAGGAATTTGTCGAAAAGATGTATCAAGGTGACGCTGTTACTCGAACGATAACTCGAGCGATTTCATCAGCCGTATTCAAGTAAATATAAAATGTAGCAAGAAATGTTTAAAAAATTATGTGAATCGTACTTTGGAGCCTCTACGACATTCACTTAGAGATTAAACGGTTTTATGGTTTCGTTTCTGAAAACGATAAAGCAAAACAAAACAGAACAGTTTGTTTTTATTTTAGTGCCTGGCAACTTTCGATTCTAGTTCTATTTCCGTAGTGGGGGGGATGTAGGATATTCGATCTTTGCTTTAAAGAAGAGAGACTCAGGGAAACCACGAAGACAGACTGTTTGCGGTTTGCAATCGGCTATTACCAAATACAATCCGCCTCCGAAGCTGAGTGGTCAGCGCAGATGGTTACCATGCCAAGGACCTGGGTTCGATTTGCGGTACTGATGGGAGGACTTGTACGGGGTGCACTCAGCCTCGTGATGTCAGCTGAAGAGCTACTTGACCTCGAGTAGTAGTGGCTCCACGGCCTTGATAGTCTGCATAATTGCCGGTAAAGCGGTGAGCAGACCACATGCCCCTCCACAACGCATCTGCATGTCGCCTCAAGGCAGAGGATGCCACTGCCTCCGGTAGACATCCCTGGGGCCTTTAACGCCTGGCGAGGACCTCGTTTATTACCAAACACGAGATGAGTGAGTAGTAATGAATATGTAGCGACAACTGAAAATTTGTTTCATATCGTAAATTGATCCTGGATTTCCCGCTTATCGCGAGCGGCCATGCCATACCATCATTTTTAATCCTCCTCCTGTCTCCCCTTATCGACCAACCTGTCAGTCTCAAAAAATGCCTTCTACCACTAGCTTCTCAAGCTATAATCTTCAACGTTTCCTCTTCCCCCTTTTCTCCTCTTCTGTTTCTTTTTGGATCTCACTTTTTGAAATTAAAATTCTTCATTCTTAAAGTGAAAAAAATAAAAAAGTGCAAAAATAAAAATAATTAGGATATTCTTTCTGGTGCAGTAAATATCAGTATCACTCGAAGAGCGTTGTCGGTCCTCGTTGAATCTCAACTTGCATTCTTTCGTCAGTACAAACCGAGAGAAATGATCAAACATTTTTGGGACCACTCTACGTATTTTCTGTCACATCTTTGTCGCTCCCGCAGATAAGATTATACGTCCAATACGTCCTGAGTGGGTCGCAGGTTCGAATCCTGCCTCGGACATGGATGTGTGTGATGTCCTTAGATTAGTTAGGTTTAAGTAGTTCTAAGTTCTAGGGGACTGATGACCACAGCTGTTAAGGCCCATAGTGCTCAGAGCCATTGGAACCATTTTTTTTGTCCTCAGTGGCTGGTGACTGTATTTATCGAATAGCGAGTGAAATGAGCCACGTACCAAATGTGCGACCTCTGTTTGGTTCATGGGAACATCTGCCAGTCCGGCTGGATAAATGACATTCAAGTCTGTGGTAATTAATGCCAATTTCTTCCTTGTCCACGACCAAATTGCATTTTGACTGGAATAAATGAATATATGTGCGAGGGTATCCTGTAGCGACTGTTTTTGCAGCGAGGGTCTAGTGTTAAACAGATGTTCAAATGGTTCAAATGGCTCTGAGCACTATGGGACTTAACATCTGTGGTCATCAGTCCCCTAGAACGTAGAACTACTTAAACCTAACTAACCTAAGGACATCACACACATCTATGCCCGAGGCAGGATTCGAACCTGTGACCGTAGCAGTCGCGCGGTTCCGGACTGAGCGCCTAGAACCGCTAGACCACCGCGGCCGGCAAACTGATGTTGTACATCTTCTATCCAGTTGGAACCTTCCCACAGGTTACAGCCAACCAAGTGGATTTGACATCTGACGGCAAAAATATTTGATTAACACTCCGCCAAACATTGCTGCAATCTGTCGACGGTTAACTTCTGTAAAGTGAGTACAGCGGTGAGAGATGAAATGAATGTTGGTATAAAATAAATAGCTGTTAATGGTGGAGGATCTCATCCCCCATGCAATTAGCCATAATGAAATACGACTGCGCTTAAGGGAGGGTGGCGCAGGCAGATGATGGTGTCTGAGAAGGCCTCCAGGCATAACTCAATCTTTCAATGTTTCTGATGTTTCCAGCTATGGTTTCCGAACACTTTTGCCAGAAGTTCTCCCGCAACGATCGGATGACAGAATGATTTAGGCGACTGTTAGCGACAAGAAAGATGTCCCTGTTCGATTCCCAGCCTGGAAAAAATTGTCAATTTTTATCTCATATGTTTTAAATAGTAAGTGTGATATTAACTTAATGTCATTGCGTATTCATTGTTTCCATCCCCATCTATCAAATCATTTTATTTCAGTGAACTGAATTCATTTTAAATAAAGTTGAGGCGAGTCTCACGAGAAAATTGAGCTTTGTTTGGCGAGCGGCGCCGCGTCTGCTTAACAACTTCCCCTCCAGAGCAAACCGCCTCTTCGCCAATCAGACACAGGGATCGGCCGACTTCTTTTCACGGCCTGTCCGGGCTGCCGAGTAAACAAACCAACATTTCACTCCAGGAGGGATCTGCAATGAACTGCTAGTTCGTGACCCGCAATGATAGAAGAAACAGCCGACTTTCAGACGAGGTTTTTGGAGCTTTTAAAATAGCATAGCGATATTTAAACAGGACGCAACTACCAGTATGGAAAAGAAACAAAGCTATTTACGTAGTTAAAATATAAGAAGCGCTCCATATGGAATGTTGCGTAGCATTAATAGAATATCAGCTTCTAGTCAGATTTAGAAATATGGAAAGTAGGGAAGCGGAAAGCAGATTCCTCGGACTGAGTCATACGAAAATAATCCATCTCAGGCAAGGGTATCAGGTAAAAAAGCAGGGAATGAGAGATATCACTTTCTTTATTAATTTGAACAGCTGACGTAAACAAAACTACGAGCGTCGTCTAGAGAGAAAAGAACGTTCTTGCATTACTGAATAAAAACGGAAGATACAACACAAAACTTGGTCTACAAAGTTACAGTACCCTACCATATTTTTCAATGTAATCGTCATAGCTATCAAGGCATTTATTGTAACGTGTAACCAATTTTTCAGTTCCCATATTGTACTCCACTACCGCCGAAGATTTGAGACAGCTTGTTTGAGGTCTTCATTGTTTGGAAACTTTAGTTGCGGGAGTAAGTGAAAATCACTTGGTGCCAGGTAAGACGTTGCAGTTGTTCCTGTGTTCCTCCTGTGCCGTAATGACTTACGTCGTCCCACTCCGATCTTCGTCGTGCATACTGAGTCTTTCTTGATTAAATGCAATGCACCATCTCATCACTGTGGTGGTGGTGAGTTCCTATGGGACCAAACTGCTGAGGTCATCAGTCCCTAGGCTTACACACTACTTAATCTGACTTACGCTAAGGACGACAAACACACCCATGTCCGGGGACTCGAACCTCCGACGGGGGGAGCCACGTGAACCATGGCAAGGCGCCTCAAATCGCAAGGCTACCCTGCGCGGCTTCTACATCTACATCTACATGACTACTCTGCAATTCACATTTAAGTGCTTGGCAGAGGGTTCATCGAACCACAATCATACTACCTCTGTACCGTTCCACTCCCGAACAGCGCGCGGGAAAAACGAACACCTAAACCTTTCTGTTTGAGCTCTGATTTCTCTTATTTTATTTTGATGATCAATCCTACCAATGTAGGTTGGGCTCAACAAAATATTTTCGCATTCAGAAAAGAAAGTTGGTGACTGAAATTTCGTAAGTAGATCTCGCCGCGACGAAAAACGTCTTCACTTTAATGACTTCCATCCCAACTCTCGTATCATATCTGCCACACTCTCTCCCCTATTACGTGATAATACAAAACGAGCTGCCCTTTTTTGCACCCTTTCGATGCCCTCCTTCAATCCCACCTGGTAAGGATCCCACACCGCGCAGAGGACGAACGAGTGTAGTGTAAGCTGTCTCTTTAGTGGACTTGTTGCATCTTCTAAGTGTCCTGCCAATGAAACGCAACCTTCGGCTCGCCTTCCCCACAATATTATCTATGTGGTCTTTCCAACTGAAGTTGTTCGTAATTTTAACACCCAGGTACTTAGTTGAATTGACAGCCTTGAGAATTGTACTATTTATCGAGTAATCGAATTCCAACGGATTTCTTTTGGAACTCATGTGGATCACCTCACACTTTTCGTTATTTAGCGTCAACTGCCACCTGCCACACCATACAGCAATCTTTTCTAAATCGCTTTGGAACTGATACTGGGCCCGCATCTCGTGGTCGTGCGGTAGCGTTCTCGCTTCCCACGCCCGGGTTCCCGGGTTCGATTCCCGGCGGGGTCAGGGATTTTCTCTGCCTCGTGATGGCTGGGTGTTGTGTGCTGTCCTTAGGTTAGTTAGGTTTAAGTAGTTCTAAGTTCTAGGGGACTTATGACCACAGCAGTTGAGTCCCATAGTGCTCAGAGCCATTTGAACCAACTGATACTGGTCTTCGGATGACCTTACTAGACGGCAAATTACAGCATCATCTGCGAACAACCTAAGAGAACTGCTCAGTTTGTCACCCAGGTCATTTATATAGATCAGGAACAGCAGAGGTCCCAGGACGCTTCCCTGGGTAACACCTGATATCATTTCAGTTTTACTCGATGATTTGCCGTCTATTACTACGAACTGCGACCTTCCTGACAGGAAATCACGAGTCCAGTCGCACAACTGAGACGATATCCCATAGGCCCACAGCTCGATTAGAAGTCGCTTGTCACTGTAGACCCGTTCATTGCACTATCACAATAAACATTCTTTATCTGCCTACAAATTTTAATAGGCTGAACCTTTTGTGCATTAAGAATACGAATGGTATTACGTCTTCGCATTTGGCGGGACTTCAGTTCGGTGCCGCCATTTCGAAAGGTTACAGAATAAAGACGCCTGCTCGCCCTGCACCAGAATTCGGCTCACGCTGAGACGGGGAAGGCACCAACTGACCACGCTTGCGATCGCGGTGGTGGGGTATCGGCGCTGGGCGTGAGGCGCAATCGCGTTTTACATTCTGGACGGTCCTCGTTCATAATCATTTCCTTCTTCAGGTTATTAAATAGGCAGGACTACCGTTTGGGAA
This sequence comes from Schistocerca americana, assembly GCF_021461395.2. NCBI lineage: Eukaryota > Metazoa > Arthropoda > Insecta > Orthoptera > Acrididae > Schistocerca > Schistocerca americana. The sequence continues at coordinate 407,033,874 of NC_060130.1, forward strand.
TGTGGTTTTCAGTCAGGTGGGACGAGGTTCCACGCTCCAGGTGGATAGTGAGGAGAGGGAGCTGCAGAATTGACAGAAAGACAAAATGCGACGAGTGCGAAAAGGCTTATCCAGACTCATGTACAGCGATTATCCATACTGAAATAGTTGAAAGTCTTTGCTGTCAAGGGCGTTAGTTAGTTATTTGTATGTTCCATGTGTCATACACAATTACTTCTCGCTATGATATGGAACGAGTAGTTTTAAAATTGTAGGGACCTTCCTCAGTGAAAATGATGAACGTTTTAGGACCAATACTGTTCCTGATACACATCAGTAACTCTCCCAGTACTGTCAGTCATGGGGAAGAAATTCTCTTTGCTGATGACAGCAGTATTATAGTCACTGAAAAACCAAGAGAACTTGCAGAGGAAGCAAATGAGACCGTCAAGGAAGTGTACAATTGATCAATAGGCAATAAAGGACACTCAACTAGAACAAAATTAATGCCAAATATTATTTTTTACACAGGGAAAATGAAACTGTTAAATTATCTATAGATGGCACTACTATACGCTGTGGAACTAAATCAAAATTACTAGGAACGATTACTGATTCTCACATGAAGTGGTGTGAACACCCTAACACACTTGTAAACAGAATGTTATTAACATATTATGATCTTCGTGTCCTGTCATCAGCTGTAAGAGGTCATGCGTTTCAGTTACATACTGTTCATGTGTTCACTCAGTCCTTAGCTAAGCCATTATTTTCTGGGGAACAAGTGGACAAAATACGAATATGCTTTTCAAACTGCAGAAGACGGTCATAAGAGCAATAAGCAGAAAGATCTGTTCAAAATACTGGGTATTTGAACTGCACCATGTGAGTTCATTTACCAATAAAGTTGTCATATCAACAACAACTTTCATAATTTCTGCATACACAGCTCTGTTCATCACCCTACAACAATACCCAGACTGAACTTCCATTTACCAATAAAGATTAAACATAAAACACAAAACAACTTTTTCTAGCCGACCGCTGTGGCCGAGTGGTTCTAGGCGTTTCAGTCTGGAAACGCGCGACCGGGTCTCAGGTTCGAATCCTGCATCGGGCATGGATGTGTGTGATGTCCTTAGGTTAGTTAGGTTTAACTAGTTCTAAGTTTTAGGGGACTGATGACCTCAGCTGTTAAGTCCCATAGTGCTCAGAGCCGTTTTTGAACCAGCATTTTCTACCTAGGAATGAAACTGTACAATAAACTGACAAAGGAGAGTAAAGAAATTACCAAAACAAACTTATTTAAAAAGGCGATTAAGAAGTACCTGATGAGCAATAAGTTAGATACATTGAAGGATTACTTAGGTAACATAAAGTAGGGGTTTGGTAAAAAACGTAACACAAATAAATAATAATAACGAAAATAAAACATCTATCATTCCACATAACATTCTCAAACCATACTGATTCCTTCTTCTTTCTGGACAAACACTCTCAAATCTATGCAATCTATAATACTAACATACTATCATCTTTTTTTGCCCACCATCTCATTCCGTATAGATGGATGCTGACTCAGTTTTTCAGGCCAGCAAATGTGAAGCTACAAGCACACAAAATGTTCATAACGTCAGCTGATAGTTTGTGTAGCGTTATGATAAAAATGTGTGTATAGTGTGGGTTGTATATGCTGTGACTGGAAGTGAATGAACAGTGTAGCATTATCGTCTTACGCTGTTAAATAACTTATTTGGAAAACAGTATTGTACACTGCGGATATACCGAATGAGGTAGCACTGTTTTAAATAGAGCACCCTTGTATTCGGGAGGGTGGAGGCTCCAGTCTTCATCCAGCCATCCTGAGTTAGGTTTTTCTCTGGTTTTCCTAAATTATTTTACTCAAATACCAGGATGAATAGAACGACAACGTCTACTACTACTCCTACTACTACTACTACTACTACTACATTGTTATCTCTTTGCTTCCTCTGTTGCACTAGAGGGTGATCGGAGACATTAATGGAATGAACTTGCGGTGGCCGACTGCTTTCACTTAACGACTGAGAGCAGCGGCGTTCGCGTAGAGTTGTCAGTGCTAAGAGACTAGCAGCACTGCTTGAAATAACCGCAGAACTCAGTGTGGCATCTACTACGAACGTAACCGTTGGGCCAGTGGGGCGAAATTCAGCGTTAATGGGCTATGGTAGCAGACGACCGATGCTAGTGCATTTGCTAACAGCACGACATACCCTGCAGCGCCCCTGCAGGGCTCTTGACCATATCAGTTGGATCCTAGACGACTAGAAAATGTGGTGTGGTCAGATGAGTCCAAATTTCAGTTGGTAAGAGCTGAAGGTAGGGTACGAGAGTGGCGTAAACTCCACGAAGCCACTGACCCAGATTGTCAACAAGGCAATGTGCAAGCTTGTAGTGGCTCCATAACGGAGTGGGCTGTCTTTACATGGAACGGACTAGGTCTCTGACTGGAAATGATTATGTTCGGCTTCTTAGAGATCAATTGTGACCATTCATGGACTTCATGTTCCCAAACAACGACAGCATTTTCATCGATGACAATGCGCCATGTCACCAGGCCATATTTGTTCGCGGCCGGCTGAAGTGGCCGTGCGGTTAAAGGCGCTGCAGTCTGGAACCGCAAGACCGCTACGGTCGCAGGTTCGAATCCTTCCTCGGGCATGGATGTTTGTGATGTCATTAGGTTAGTTAGGTTTAACTAGTTCTACTTTCTAGGGGACTAATGACCTCAGCAGTTGAGTCCCATAGTGCTCAGAGCCATTTGAGCCATTTGTTCGCGACTGGTTTGAAGAACATTCTGGACAAATCGAGAGAATGATTTAGCCACGCAGATCGCCAAACATGAATCCCATCGAACATTTATGGGACGTAATCGAGAGGTCAGTTCTTGCAAAAAATCCTGCACCAGCATCCTTCAGCAAATATGAACGGCTATGGAGGCAGCATGGCTCAGTGTTTGTGCAGGGAACTTCCAACGACTTGTTGAATCCATTCCACTTCGACATGCTTCACTACACTGGGCAAAAGGTGGTCCGACACGATATTAGGAGGTATCCTATGAGTTCTGTCACGTCAGTGTATATCACTGCGGTTATTTATATTTTTAAGTTTTTGTTATAACAAAATAACTTTGAATAAAGTGTTGCAATCCACGTATTTTTAGCAACAAACCACCTACACTCCTGGAAATTGAAATAAGAACACCGTGAATTCATTGTCCCAGGAAGGGGAAACTTTGTTGACACATTCCTGGGGTCAGATACATCACATGATCACACTGACAGAACCACAGGCACATAGACACAGGCAACAGAGCATGCACAATGTCGGCACTAGTACAGTGTATATCCACCTTTCGCAGCAATGCACGCTGCTATTCTCCCATGGAGACGATCGTAGAGATGCTGGATGTAGTCCTGTGGAACGGCTTGCCATGCCATTTCCACCTGGCGCCTCAGTTGGACCAGCGTTCGTGCTGGACGTGCAGACCGCGTGAGACGACGCTTCATCCAGTCCCAAACATGCTCAATGGGGGACAGATCCGGAGATCTTGCTGGCCAGGGTAGTTGACTTACACCTTCTAGAGCACGTTGGGTGGCACGGGATACATGCGGACGTGCATTGTCCTGTTGGAACAGCAAGTTCCCTTGCCGATCTAGGAATGGTAGAACTATGGGTTCGATGACGGTTTGGATGTACCGTGCACTATTCCGTGTCCCCTCGACGATCACCAGTGGTGTACGGCCAGTGTAGGAGATCGCTCCCCACACCATGATGCCGGGTGTTGGCCCTGTGTGCCTCGGTCGTATGCAGTCCTGATTGTGGCGCTCACCTGCACGGCGCCAAACACGCATACGACCATCATTGGCACCAAGGCAGAAGCGACTCTCATCGCTGAAGACGACACGTCTCCATTCGTCCCTCCATTCACGCCTGTCGCGACACCACTGGAGGCGGGCTGCACGATGTTGGGGCGTGAGCGGAAGACGGCCTAACGGCGTGCGGGACCGTAGCCCAGCTTCATGGAGACGGTTGCGAATGGTCCTCGCCGATACCCCAGGAGCAACAGTATCCCTAATTTGCTGGGAAGTGGCGGTGCGGTCCCCTACGGCACTGCGTAGGATCCTACGGTCTTGGCATGCATCCGTGCGTCGCTGCGGTCCGGTCCCAGGTCGACGGGCACGTGCACCTTCCGCCGACCACTGGCGACAACATCGATGTACTGTGGAGACCTCACGCCCCACGTGTTGAGCAATTCGGCGGTACGTCCACCTGGCCTCCCGCATGCCCACTATACGCCCTCGCTCAAAGTCCGTCAACTGCACATACGGTTCACGTCCACGCTGTCGCGGCATGCTACCAGTGTTAAAGACTGCGATGGAGCTCCGTATGCCACGGCAAACTGGCTGACACTGACGGCGGCGGTGCACAAATGCTGCGCAGCTAGCGCCATTCGACGGCCAACACCGCGGTTCCTGGTGTGTCCGCTGTGCCGTGCGTGTGATCATTGCTTGTTCAGCCCTCTCGCAGTGTCCGGAGCAAGTATGGTGGGTCTGACACACCGGTGTCAATGTGTTCTTTTTTCCATTTCCAGGAGTGTATTTCTCAGCGGCGATTACTTTAACAGACATTGTAATACCAGCATCCGGTTTCGGAGTGGTGCCAAGTGCTGCAGACGTCGACAATACTACCTTGGCAAAGGGCATGGTGTTTATTACGCAGTATTTTCGTGGGCTACCACGTAATGCTTTACAATATTACTTGTTTATAATTCTAAAAACACTGACCCTTATTGAAGATATATACGTTATAGCTAAATGAGCAAAGCCGAACTGATGCATCAATTCCAACGTTTTCAACTCAAAATAATATGAAGATATGTAGCACAGACTACATACATCACTTAAAGTTCTGACTGTCAAAATTTATTTTTAAGGAAATGAAAATAAGTTAAACGTAATTTTACCATAATTGTTGTATATAAACAGAGAACATGCTCATTTTTGACGGTCTCGTATCAATCTTGCAATTCTGTCACTCGTTTGTTATGTATTCTACCTGGCACGTTCTACGTAGTGCAATGCACCTGGTGTAGCTCCATTTTAGTTTCCCGCTTCTTCCACTTCCCGAATTCTGAAACCATCTTTCTCTATGTGCTTAGGCACAATGTGCAGAACTATACACGATAAAATAACGGACAGCACTCTCACTGCAGCAATCGTATTGTTGTTTGGCTAATTGAAACAGTTTCACTTGTCCGAAACGACGTTGAATTACAATTTCTTATTTGAGACGTATTTGTTGTAACTCGTTTGTTGCGAGGTTGTGAGGCTCTTCAAGGAGTCGTAAACCATTGCGCTATTCATTAACTCGCATCTTCAAGAAGGAGAGTATTTACGCTATTACCAGCGGTATACAAAGGAATTTCTCCATTTCTTTGAATCATGGACAGGGGATGGCCAAAAATGTGGAAACACCAAAAACACAACATATTATCATGCCTAATACGGTGCAGGAACCCAGTTGGCATTCAAAACAGCATGCAAGTGTCTCAGAATGGATAAGGTTTGGTTTTCAGGGGAATCTTATACCGTACTTCTTGCAAAATCCTGGGAAGTTCAGGGAACGATAATTGAGGTGGAGAACGATCATACGAACTTATCTGAAAAGTTTACCACAAAGAGCCAATAATATTGAGATATGACGACTTTGGTGGCAATGGAATACGCGAAAATTAGTGCTCTTGCTAACAAAACCAGTTCTGGACGATGGTAACCATGTGAACAGGGCCCTACCGTTGTTGTAGATAGCGTCACGATTGGCGAACAATTATTGTGCGTTGAATGGTCCTGATCATCCAAAATGGTCATACAATCCTTGGAAGTAATACGACCTTGCAGAGAAACCTTGGCGCCCATACAAAACCACGGTATGGCTGCCCATATCATCAATAAAGCCCCGTAATTTTTCACTCTAGTGACATAAACTCGGCCAGAAGTTAGAAAAAGTGCGAAACAAGACTCATCCGACCAATGAGATTATTCCATTGCTCTTCAGTACCGATTTTAAGGCGTCGGCCTTATGTTCTCCTGTTACAGGGATCTGCATGACTGATGAGTGGTTTTGCAATTACAGCTGGTATTGTAATTCCCTGCTTCGTGTTGTTTTGGTGTTGACAGGGTGCGGAGTGATTTTTGCAGCTATGGTCCCCCTTATATTTCGTCAAAATCCTCTTCAATCACCGTCTGTGACGATCACTCAACACACACTTTTGTCCGCGGTGGATTTAGCGGATGACGTTTTTCCGCTTTCCATGTATGCGGTATAAATTGTCGATTTCGTGTCTCTTGAAACACCAAACATCGGCTCCCTTTGTTACGGAACTAACCACAATTTTCTCACGTTGGAATGCATTTAGTTCCGACATGCACTTACAGCTACGCAGAAACTGTTGTGACCACCACTGCACTTGCGACATATTGAAGTCATTTCACAGGTCCAATGAATAAAAAACCCTGAGAGATTTTTGTCTTATGTAAAAACGATAAGTGGTTCGAAATCTTTTATTCACTGCCCAAAAATAAATAAATAAATAAAAAAATAAAAATAAAAAAATTAAAAAAGTTCAAATGTCTAGTACCTACCGCTGCGTAAGCCGAACACGCACCAGAACAAATGGACGTGGTCAGCCCATAGAGGGCTCCGCCTCCGCGGCGGCTATTCCGCGCAGCGAGGGCGCCACCGCTACGCCACGTGCAGACAGCGGCCAATAGCCGCTCCCTCCGGTTTCGTATATAGGGACCCGCTCTGCCTTAGTCCAGTCAGTCTGGTACTCTCTCTGGATTTAGTTTCTATCTCGGCGGTACTGCGTTCTGGTCGTTGCTCGTTGTTGACATTTGCCTGGCTCTGGTTCTGAGTGGATTTACTGTTGGTGTTTGGTGTTGTGGTTTCCACAAGCCTCCGTTGTTTATCTCTTCCTTGTTGTGTCGGTCATAGTCGGTTGTTGTCAGTTGTCGTTGGTCTGTCGCCCGACTCGTCCAGTGTTTACCCCGTGGTGCGTGCTCCATCGCCGGCGGTTCCGATCCGCAGCCCAAGGCGTTCCCGCAGTTGGTTTTGGTTACTACAAAATGTGTGTGAAATGTTATGGGACTTAACTGCTAAGGTCATCAGTCCCTAAGCTTACACACTACTTGACCTAAATTATCCTAAAGACAAACACACACCCATGACTGAGGGAGGACTCGAACCTCAGCCGGGACCAGCAGCACAGTCCATGACTGTAGCGCCTAAGACCACTCGGCTAATCCCGCGCGGCACACTGCCTCAGAGACCATAGTGTCACCGAAACGGAAGATAATAGAGAGGGGGGCCAAAATACTGAATTCGGTCTTCCAAAAATTTTTTCACTTTGGGAGATCGTAATACAGCCCCCCATTTCAATCATCGTACGAACGCCAAAGTGGCAGATATTGAGATAGCCGATTGCGGAATAGAAAAGCAATTACAATCGCTTAGTACTGGAAAGGCATCAGGGTCAGATGAGATACCTATAACATTCTATAAAGATTGTACGAAAGAACTTGCTCCCCTTCTATCAGCAGTTTATCGTAGATCGCAAGAGCAACGAAGGGTACATAGCGACTGGAAAAAAGTGCAGGTAATTCCCTTTTTCAAGAAGGGTCGCAGGACAGATGCACACAATTGTAGACCTATGTCGTTGATCCCAATCTATTGTAGAATTATGGTACATGTTTATGATTTTAAAAAATTGACATTTTTAAAGAACGAAAGTCTCCTTTATAAAAACCAATATGGATTCCACAAATAGATATCTTGCAAAGTTCAGCTCGCTCTGTTTCTCCATGAGATCCGTAGCACTGTAGACAACGGCGCTCTGGTTGATGCCGTGTTCATTGACTTCAGGAAGGCATTTGCCACTGTCCCGATCTGTCGTTTAGTGATAAAATCATGAGCGTATCGAGCATCGGACCAAGTTTGCGACTGAACTGAAGACTTCCTTGCAGATAGAACTCAACAAGTCGCTCTAACGGAACAAAATCGGCACATGTAGACGTAATTTCCTGAGTGCCCCAAGTGAATGTGATAGCACCGTTGTTATTTACAATATATGTGAATGACCCAGTAGAAACAGTCGTATGCTGCTGAAGACTGTTCGCAGATGATGTGGTTGTGTATAAGAAAGTAGCAACGCCAGAAGACAGTGCTGATTTGCAGAATGGCCTTCAGATATTGATGACTGATGGCAGTTGACCCTGAACTCACAAAATTTAACGCATTGGGCATACATTGGAAAAGAAAGCCACTACTATACGACTGCACTATTGACAAGAATCTGATGGAAACAGTATCTGCCGTAAAATATCGAGGAGTAATCATCCAGAAGACCTTAAATGGAATGAACACATAAAAACAATAATAGGAAAAGCAGATGCCGGGCTGAGATTCATAGGAACAATTTTAGGAACTGTAACTTATCCAGGAAGGGAGTGGCTTATAAGGCGCTTGTTCGACCGATTATTGAGTATTGCTCATCAATATAGGATTCTAACTAGGTAGGACTGGTAGAAGAGGTGAAGATCACACGAAGAACAGCACATTTCGCCAACGGATCGTTTAGTCAGCGCGAGAGCGTTACCGTGATTCTCAACGAACTCCTCTGACAGGCGCTACAAGAGAGGCGTTGCGCGCTACGGAGAAGTTTACTACGGGAATGTCGAAAGACCACTTTCTAGAAAGTGTTGAACAACATATTGCTTTCACCCACATACATGTCTCGTAATACCCACAGCGATCAAATTCAAGAAATTAAAGACAATACAGAGGCTTACCGACAATCATTTTACCACGCGTCATTCACGACTGCAACGGTGTAGGGGCGATCAGTTAGTGGTACCAGAAGTATCGTCCGCCACTCACCATTACGTTGCTTGCAGAGTATAGTGTAGATGCATATTTCTTTCCAACCCCCGTACAAGTGCAAAGCAGTTGTCATTCCGAAGATTATTTTGAACACAATGGTTCTGTTGGAGGTTACTTAAACAGAAGAAATAGTGGAATCTGCAGTTCAACACGGATTCCAAACCACGATGTACCTCGGCATTTATCGCATCAACAAACATTGGCAGAGGTTAAAGGAGTGATAAGCAACAGATATTAATCCGAGGATTGACCGGGGATGAACCCAAGACCTTTGAATTTGTTGCCTGGAAATTGACCACCTTTTTTCTTTTTCTTTTACGCATTTCCCGTTTATCGCGAGCGGCCTCCTTAACAATGTTTTTTTTTAATTTTTAAAACTTCTTATCTTAGGTTTTATTTATCTATTTTTGTATTTTCTGTTTGTTAGGGCCACAGTCAGCTACACTTTGGAGGAGACTAGGTGCGCAGGGATCGAATCCCGAGGCAAGGCCACGATGTCTTCCCCTTCCCCGCCGCCGTGCTGCACCCTCACACCACTCATATTAATTTTACTTACTTATTTATTTCATTTTTGTGCGCATATATACGAAGGAAAACAAATTAAAAGAAGTCCACCCATCCGGAACCCGGAAATCCCGCAAGGGGATATAGGATGACAGAACCAAGGTGTAGGCACCTACCACGCCAGAAACACGCCAACTGAGTGGAGACGTGGTAAAAACGCCGTTAAGATAATTGGCAAAATACGCGCGATAACGGGAACTGCGCGCAACCGCTGCATGTGCAGTCTGCAAGTTTTGCCAAAAATCAAGGTGCGAGTGAGGAGCATCTCCATATAGATGTGCCAAAGGCCAGCCCTTTATCCACAGAACTGCCGGAGATTTTGTTGCAGGAAAATATTCCACCGCTGGGTAAAGAAACGACTCGGGGTCAATAACATGCGGCAGCACACGTAGAAAAGACGCGACCATTTGTCGCCCCAACAACCAGATATCCGCAACGGCTACACAGCTGAATCGGTGATGATCGTCGTCGACACTACGACAGACGGCGCAGAGGGAGAGTCCGCCAGACCTATGGAATGGAGCCACTGATTAGCTGGATACTTTCCACAGGTTGCATAATACCAAGTCGACCTGATATGTGTCAGAAAGAAGCTGTGGTCAATGTGCCGCCAAATGACAGTCCACCGCAACAATGGTAACTTGCGTTCTACGACTTTGCAGGCGACACCACGCAAGAAAAGGCGTAGAAACTCTTCGCCCGCGGCAGGCGGGTTCGTGGGAGTTCGGGGCGAGCATTACTGAGTTCCACAATGAAGGCCGCGATGCGTGCAAACGCGGGCCCGATGCTACCGACCGGGACCGGAGGTGAGAGGGATACCGGCACAAGAGCGGCAAGTAAATGGTGCGTAATGGAGGCCTCGACATCGCGCCATTGTTTGTGCATCGTGGTCATGTAAAGTGCTGCCGCACGACAGCGGACGTTCGTAAGACTAAGCCGTCCTGCCCGTGGAGGGCGAGTGGAGTGTCACAGCATACTTTAAGATGACCCAGTCGTCAGAAAAGATCTGAATGCCACTTTAATACAACACCCTGTCGTAATCGCAACGGTAGACTGCACAGTATGAACCACTCTGGATGCTACATAGGCGTTCAGGTAGGCAACACGCTGCAAAAGATGGAGGCGGCATAATGAGCTGTGACTGATCATCATGCGGGTAATTCTCAAAACTTGACGAAAGTTGCCCGCCACTGTTTGGCATGTTGAAGATGTAAAGGTTATCGCAAGATAGCGGAGATTTTAGACACTGGGCAGGGGCGCCAGATCTTCCGGGGGTAGCCCGCGACCAATAGACAGCACCGTGGATTTGCGCACATTCATCACACTTCCAGTCGTTCGCCTGCGAGCCGTGATGGTGTCGAGGATCCGTGCGACCTCCTCCCGAGAACGAACCAGCAGCAGGAGATCATCTGCGTATGCACGATATCAGGAGGTGTAGCCGCCTAAGGAGAGTCGAGACAACTGCGTCGCCAGCAGGCTTATGAGCGGCTCCAGCGCCACTACATAAAGGTACCTAGAAAGGGGACAGCCTTGTCGGACCGACCGTTGAATCGGTATCGGACCCGCCACACGCCCATTGACCTGGGCCAACGAACGCGCGCTGCTCAAGAGCGGCCGAAGGACACTGAACCACTGAGACACAACGCTGAATAGATCGCTGTAATAGTAGTATTTTTGCGGTTTTGTTATAACAATACAACTTTGACTCAAGGATTGTAATACGGTGTTTTTAGCAACAAATGTTCCGTTCCGATGAGACTAATAGACTTTGTAATACCAGCCTCCGGTGTTGGAGTGGTGCCAAGTGCTACAGAAGTCGCCAGTTCTACCCTGGCTAAGGGCATGGGGGTTATTACACAGCGCTTGTTTTCGTGGACCACCATATAATTCTTTACTACATTCTTTGCTTATAATTCTAAAAACGTTGACAGATATTGTAGATACATACACTGCAGCTAAATGACCTAACGCCGAGCTGATACATCAGTTCGAACGTTTTCAATATAAAATAACATAAAGATATGTAGCACAGTCTACATATACCAGTAAAAGTTCTGAATGTCAAATTTTGTTTTTTCAAGGAATGAAATACGAAACGAAAATAATATACGCATAACTACAGTATAAAAACAGCGAATATGTTCTGCCTTGACGATTTTACATCAATCTTGCTTACAGGGACAGTATGAGAACAGCGAACATGCTGAGTTTTGACGATATTGTATCATTCTTGAATTCTGTCCCATATTTGTTGTATCTGGCTGACACGTTGTGCGTAGTACAATGCATCTGGTGTAGCTTCGTTTTCGACCCCGTCTTCTTCCACTTCCAGAATTTTGAAATTTTCGTACTTAATGCTCTTAGCGATAAAATAACAGGCAGCACTTTCTATACGGCGAAACCTATTTTTGATTGTCTAGCTAAAACATTCTGTTTCACGTGTACGAAACAACGTTCAATTTGCGATGCATTTGTTGTACTCCTCTTATTGAGCGGCTGAAGGATTTTCTTAAGGAGCTGTAAACCATTAAGCTACTCCTTAATTCGCATCTTCAAGGAGGAGAGCAATTCTACAATTTCCAGCCATTACTTGGCATGCATCGGATTTTATCCAAATCTTAGAATGATGTACCTAAACAGCACAGTTTACACTAACACTAGTGAACCATTCTTCAACACTGCAAGTAGCATGAATATTAGGCTGTTAATTGCATTTCTGTTGATGTAATCGTCGTGTTTTCATCAACACATCCGAAAGAATGCAAGTACTGATAGGTGTGTCTATTAGAACTTATAGGAGCCGACCTCGGGGGAGATCAGTGTGGGTTGTGGAGAAACGGAGGAAAACGCGAGGAGACACTGCTGCCTATCTTAGAAGACTGACTGAACAAGAGCAAACTTACGCTTACAACATTTGTAGATTTAGAGAATTCTTTTTACAGTGTTGACTGGGATACACTCTTTGCAAGTCTGACGGTTCAAATGGCTCTGAGCACTATGGGACTTAACTTCTATGGTCATCGGTCCCATAGAACTTAGAACTACTTTAACTTAACTAACCTAAGGACATCACACACATCCATACCCGAGGAAGGATTCGAACCTGCGACCGTAGCGGTCGCGCGGTTCCGAACTGTAGAGCCTAGCCGGCAAGTGTGGCCGAGCGGCTCTAGGCGCTTCAGTCTGGAACCGCACGACCGCTATGGTCGCAGGTTCGAATCCTGCCTCGGGCATGGATGTGTGTGATGTCCTTAGGTTAGTTAGGTTTAAGTAGTTCTAAGTTCTAGGGGACTGATGACCTCAGATGTTAAGTCCCATAGTGCTCAGAGCCATTTGAACCATTTTTTTGTAGAGCCGTAGAACCGCTCGGCCACCCCGGCCGGTAGTCTGAAGGAAACGAGGGTACAATACAGGTACCGAAATATTATTTACAACTTTTACATAAACCAAGCTGTACTTTTCGAAGGACATGACAAAGAAGAGTAAGAGGCTGTAGCCTGTCAGTAATGCTATTAAATCTTTACATTGAGCAAGCAGTAAAGGTAACCCACGAGAACTTACTAAAGGAATTTAAGATTCAGGGATAAGATATAAAAAACTTTGGGGTTTGTCAGTGACATTTCAAGCCGCTCAGAGACAGCAAAAGACTTGGTCAAACAGTTGAATAGGATGGATAGCGTCTTGACTAGAGGTTATAAGATGAACATCAAGAATAGTAAAACAAGGATAATGGTATGTAGTCTAATTAATTCAGGAAATTCTGAGGGAATTAGATTAGGGAATGAAACGGTAAAATTAGTAAATGAATTTTGCACTTGGGCAGAAAATAACTGATGCTGGCTGAAGTAGTGGAGATAAAAATGCAGACTGGTAATTGCAAGAAAATAATCCCTGAAAAAGATGAATTTGTTAATATCTAACGCAAATTTAAGTGTTAGGAAGCATTTTCTGAATGTATTCGCCTAGAGTGTAACCTTGTACGTGAGTGAAACGTGGTCAATATGTATTTCAGGCAAGAATAGAGTAGAATTTTTTGAAACGTGTTGATACAGAAGAATGATGGAAATTAGATAAGCAGATCTAATAACTAATGAAGAGCTACTGAATCGAATAGAGGAAAAAAGAAATTTATGGCATATTTGCCTAAAAACCCATCAGTTAATAGGACACATGCTGTAGCACCACGTAATCTTTAGTTTGGTAAAAAGAGGAAAGTAGTTGGTGGTGGTGGGAGATTTGAGGGTCAAATGTGTAGAATGAGGGGAAGGGATGATTACAGTAAGAAGTTTCAAAGAGATTTAGGTTGCAGTAGTTATTCGGAGCTAAAGAGGTTTGTACATGACAGACTTATCAAGGAGAGATACATCGAAGTATTCTTCGGAATGATGACCACAACAACAGTCGATAACATCAGGATATGTGTAGAGTTTTTGTCATATTGCCTGTGATGTTGGTGCAGTCAATTTGATCAAATGCAAATCTTTATTTTTATTGCGACCGCCACTGCCCGTAAGTACACTCCTGGAAATTGAAATAAGAACACCGTGAATTCATTGTCCCAGGAAGGGGAAACTTTATTGACACATTCCTGGGGTCAGATACATCACATGATCACACTGACAGAACCACAGGCACATAGACACAGGCAACAGAGCATGCACAATGTCGGCACTAGTACAGTGTATATCCACCTTTCGCAGCAATGCACGCTGCTATTCTCCCATGGAGACGATCGTAGAGATGCTGGATGTAGTCCTGTGGAACGGCTTGCCATGCCATTTCCACCTGGCGCCTCAGTTGGACCAGCGTTCGTGCTGGACGTGCAGACCGCGTGAGACGACGCTTCATCCAGTCCCAAACATGCTCAATGGGGGACAGATCCGGAGATCTTGCTGGCCAGGGTAGTTGACTTACACCTTCTAGAGCACGTTGGGTGGCACGGGATACATGCGGACGTGCATTGACCTGTTGGAACAGCAAGTTCCCTTGCTGGTCTAGGAATGGTAGAACGATGGGTTCGATGACAGTTTGGATGTACCGTGCACTATTCAGTGTCCCCTCGACGATCACCAGTGGTGTACGGCCAGTGTAGGAGATCGCTCCCCACACCATGATGCCGGGTGTTGGCCGTGTGTGCCTCGGTCGTATGCAGTCCTGATTGTGGCGCTCACCTGCACGGCGCCAAACACGCATACGACCATCATTGGCACCAAGGCAGAAGCGACTCTCATCGCTGAAGACGACACGTCTCCATTCGTCTCTCCATTCACGCCTGTCGCGACACCACTGGAGGCGGGCTGCACGATGTTGGGGCGTGAGCGGAAGACGGCCTAACGGTGTGCGGGACCGTAGCCCAGCTTCATGGAGACGGTTGCGAATGGTCCTCGCCGATACCCCAGGAGCAACAGTGTCCCTAATTTGCTGGGAAGTGGCGGTGCGGTCCCCTACGGCACTGCGTAGGATCCTACGGTCTTGGCGTGCATCCGTGCGTCGCTGCGGTCCGGTCCCAGGTCTACGGGCACGTGCATCTTCCGCCGACCACTGGCGACAACATCGATGTACTGTGGAGACCTCACGCCCCACGTGTTGAGCAATTCGGCGGTACGTCCACCCGGCCTCCCGCATGCCCATGCTCAAAGTCCGTCAACTGCACATACGGTTCACGTCCACGCTGTCGCGGCATGCTACCAGTGTTAAAGACTGCGATGGAGCTCCGTATGCCACGGCAAACTGGCTGACACTGACGGCGGCGGTGCACAAATGCTGCGCAGCTAGCGCCATTCGACGGCCAACACCGCGGTTCCTGGTGTGTCCGCTGTGTCGTGCGTGTGATCATTGCTTGTACAGCCCTCTCACAGTGTCCGGAGCAAGTATGGTGGGTCTGACACACCGGTGTCAATGTGTTCTTTTTTCCATTTTCAGGAGTGTATAAGGGACGATAAAAAAAGTTTCCGTTTTTGGGTGTTGTAGCGTATACGTAACCAACGCGACTTCCCGCGGATACAGAAGCACCGACATGTAGGCAAGGAGTTAGTGTGGCCTTCAAACGGAAGCTTTCTGATCGTCACCTGTAATTTAATACTATGCTCGGAGTGACACCGATGTCCTCTGCAACACCACATTGAAAACAACTGTCTCCTATTTACCGTAAGAAAGTCGTCTTTTGCTGTTCGTGATTTACAGTTTTACTTCTTTTTTTCTGTTAGTTCAAACAAGGTAATAATCAATAAGCTATTTTGTACGTTCTTCCGTGACTCGGTGCACTTCTCTATAATTCAGAAGATCAATAACCTGTGTTTCTGTAGCACTTTCTTCTTTGTGAAGGAAACACCACTGCCATTTGTGACTCACACTCTTTTGCTAAGACACCAAGCGACATCACAAGTCTCACTTCCACGAATTGCCGTTTGGTTTCATTAATGCGGAACGCGAGTCACTTCACAGTCAGCGGGAGGGATGGGTCGCCGCTTATTCGTGGCTCACACGTCGCTCGACACGCGCATGTTCAGTGGTGCACATCTGAGCTCCAGCTGATAAAACGGAGGTTTCAAGCAGCGACTCAGTTTACTGATACTGCCCTCCACTGTCTCAACAACAGACCGTTCTCGTTTGGTCAGTAGAAGCAATATAATGGGTTAACGGTCTGTTGACGATGAGGTCATAAGAAAAAGAGGAGAAGCTCACACCGAGCACAGGTAGGCTGCGCTCTTTTGAATGTTTATGGAAGCTATGGAAAACAGTAATCTGAATTACAGGACTGTGACTTCACCGTTCATGCAGAACGCGAATGCGGTGCCACCCCACGCCGGAGTGGCCGAGCGGTTCTAGGCGCTGCAGTCTGGAACCGAGCGACAGCTACGGTCGCAGGTTCGAATCCTGCCTCGGGCATGGATGTGTGTGATGTCCTTAGGTTAGTTAGGCTTAATTACTTCTAAGTTCTAGGCGACTGATGACCTCAGAAGTTAAGTCGCATAGTGCTCAGAGCCATTTGAACCATTTTGCCACCTCACGAGATTCGTTCGGTAGAGATTCACTGGCGCACTCTCGAAATTGTAGCTGAATATGTGGGAAAGTCGTATGAAACAAAGAACTGAGCAATCCTTTACGATAACATATGCAATATTTCATGTAACTGTACGTCGGACATGAACTGACATCTTTTCAGTTTTAGAAATAAAATACTTTTATCTGTTGTTCTGTTTATTAATTTATTCTCTACATTTCAAATATCCTGCAAATTTTAAAACTAATATATGGTACTGCTTGTATGTGCCTCCAGAGTAACATGGAAATTTCGTTTTGTCCACAGCGTGAGACTGCAGCGCTATGATTGAAGTCCCTCTGCTATCTCTATCGTCCGCGTCGAAGCCGGCCGAGGTCACCGTCGGTAGATTAACTTGCCGCTAATTATCCTTGTCTATTAGTGGAATGCCCGCTGAATTACTAACTCTGTGACGACGAGTCTATCCCTGGAGTTAATTCCAACTAAGCCCAGCGGTGGTGATGGGGGTGGGGAGGGAGTTATGCACCTATTCTAAGGCTAGCACATACCGAGAGGTCGGCAGAATATCTCTGTGGATTGGGGAGGGGAAGAGGCAGTTCCTGCCGCATCGACCTCCGAAGCCGCTGCGAGGTTCTAGACTCAGGGTCACTTAGCACCTACAGAGATGCAAATTTCCGACCTTTGCACAATGGGCACCAGTTCCACCTATGATAAATACAGAAATACAGTTGTTCAAATGGTTCAAATGGCTCTGAGCGCTATGGGACTTAACATCTGTGGTCATCAGTCCCCTAGAACTTAGAACTACTTAAACCTAACTAACCTAAGGACATCACACACATCCATGCCCGAGGCAGGATTCGAACCTGCGACCGTAGCAGTCGCGCGGCTCCGGACTGAGCGCCTAGAACCGCGAGACCACCGCGGCCGGCTAAAGAGTTGTACTTTCGCATATGTGATAACTGGGGAATGGACAAAGGAAACTGAAAATGAAGTCATTTATTACTTTCTTATTATCTCTTACTCACCTCCGCACCCGAAGTCGCTGAATCACGCTTTTGTGGTGGCGTCTGACTCGGAGGGGAGTCTGTTCGAAAACCGGTGGCGCAAAATTTTGGCTGCCAGTATTTGGCCGGGAGGGTAAGAGAAGTAATGGCGGTAAGTCCCTGATCACCATTCTTTGAGTCAATGTCCAGCATTAAATTCTAAAGCTCTCCACAGTATCTCATGAAGTGAGGGTATCTGACACTTTTGATGGTGATCCGTCCTCGGAAACGGACGTTAAGTTCGGTGGCCTCCACTGGTGGTAATCGAGAGGTGTTGGCTATACTCTTATGCCGGCACTGGGTTTCACCCTCTCCCTTCTCTTCATCCATAACATCACAAACCATTCATTACTATGTGCAATCACTCATCAGAAGCCTGCCGGAGTGGCCGTGCGGTTCTAGGCGCTACAGTCTGGAACCGAACGACCGCTACGGTCGCAGGTTCGAATCCTGCCTCGCGCATGGATGTGTGTGATGTCCTTAGGTTAGTTAGGTTTAATTAATTCTAAGTTCTAGGCAACTGATGACCTCAGAATTAAGTCGCATAGTGCTCAGAGCCATTTGAACCAACTCATCAGAGTCTTGCGCACGATACAGATACACACTTGACACTCACATAACAGGTCGGAGGAACGCACCGGCAAACCGCCTCTACTAGGACCTTGCCTAGAACGTCAATGCAGGATTCCTGCATCTGCTCTCCTACGCCCTTTCCCTAGGTGTGGAACTACTTTGACTTGACTTATTATCTCTTGCTGTAGATGATGCAATCTTGTAGTTTGCTGCTGCCTGCAATATAAAACACACTTCAATCGTTATTTGAGTGAAATGCGTAATTCAAGTACCACCTACAAAATGTGTTGATGGATTGCTGTTTCTTCTTGAAATAGATGTAGCTCGTTTCTATGTGACAGGTAATGTGAACATTTGTATTATTCCTCGTATTCGTCGCATTTTACTCTACGATAAAACAATTTGTGATACAGGTTATCCAGGTTATTACTCTAGGATAAACATTAAAAATAGGATCAACGTTATATAAAAGATACTTCAGGAAGTTGCACGCTTTAGGGAGTTATTTCATGCACTTATTCGCTACACTAAATGACCGACTGAACCTGTCCAACGACTGTGTAGATAGAGAATAAACGGTGACTTACAATGCACAAAGTATTAAAAGCATTACACAAACAGTACCATAAACATGTGGAATTATACAACAGAATTGGTTCTGTAAGAACTGTGTTATAAAAAGAGCAATAATTATATACTATTGAGAGGTGTTACTATCTAAGTACTTACTACTTTTGTCTTTGTCGTTAACGCATGTTTCATCGAAAGTGACTGCATACCCTCTACCGTGGTATTGCAAACCGAATGACTGACGCAAATAACACTTTGATTCTATTTTAAACTAGCTATTATTGCAATGCAATTGCTAAATATGTGCAGGGAATGGATATAAATCGTAATCTCCTTCTCCCCTCACTCTCCGTCCATGTCCTCCTCCGCCTTTTCTTTGTCCACCTCCTCCTGCTCCCCCCTCTATCTGTCCATCACGTCCTCCTACCTCTCTCTGCCGTGGGCCTTGTTTATTGTCATTGCAAACGAAACCTTAATTGGGAATTGAAGTCGCTGAAAATGAGCGGGTAAATCGCTTGGGATCATAGGTATCCATGGTATGTGAGATCTCTCCAGCTGCTGGGTGTGTGAGGATAGTATCTTCAGTGAAAGTATTTCACATTGTTTTAATCTTTGAACAGGTAGAGTTACAAAGTTGTGGACGATTCATATGCCAGAGCACTATTCTAATAAAAACCTGATAAGCCACTAATTTATCTTCCCGGTTTTCTGTTAAAACCAACTGCGACGTTTTCCGTTAAATATATGTAGCCTAAGTCAGTCTAAATGCTGCATGGGGGCTTAATTAAATATGATTGAAAATACTTTTGGTTTTTAGTGGCTGTAAGTCCGATTACGCTGTTTCGTAAACGGTTGGCCCTGACTAGTATTATTACGCTATCTGACTGCAAAGAACAACAACAAAGAATGAAATGAAAATTTTCATAAACACAGTTAATTAATTAAGTCCCCAGCAACTATAAAACCTACGAAACCAATAAGCACAAGAGTAACTGTTCTGTATGTGGGAGTGTGACTCAACGTACACATCTGGCACGGTTCTTCTTCAACAAGACAAGAAATTTTAAATACCATTATACTGACGTGATAAAAGAAAATTACAAATACTACAATTGCGTAAGGAAACCAGAATTAAACTCTAATACAAGAACACACGCTAGATGCTTTGTTGACTGAACCTGTAATGACGCATTATTTAAAACATGGAATTAATGAAAAAACACGCAATATTATACCTTCATATATATTGACGAAAAGCACTCTGATCATTACAGTATCTTCATTAGAATAACATCTGCTATCTCTCCCATCAAATAACTGGATAAAAAATGGAACAAACACTCCTTACTACAACATCTCGACAAGCCTTGCCCACTAGCACATCTCAACACGAACTGTCTTCTACGAGCTCTGCCCACGCACTGACTTCTACGAGCTCTCAACAAGCACTGACTGACTGACTACGAGCTCTAAACACGCACTGTGGAGGCGGCTTAATAGTACTCTTTGGCGCAATCTCTGGCGCAGTGGCTCAGTGTAGCCACCTTTCGTATGCCCCTCCTCCACAGGCCAGAATTTGATGGTATTTTTGCCAGCATTGGTGGTGAAAATACCACCAAATTCGTCCAGAAAAATACAGACAAAAATAAAAGATAATATTAATACCTAAATATCACATAATTAGTTAAAATTTTGGCTTTGCACTGACCTTTCAATAACCTAATATATGAAACACAGTAAGCAATACAACTTCTTTTCATACATGTGGCTTTACATAAGAGTTCACACAATACACAAAAAATCAGTTTATACAAATGTTCACATAAAATGCTTTCAATGATTAGTTTATACAAAAAAAAAGACACCAACAGGTGACATCTTTTCAGTAGAAGCAGTCTATCAGTGGCACCCAGTAAAGTTTAGCAGGTACACCCAGCAACAAGTCACATTAGTTCAGTATAAGCAATCCATCAGAGGCACCCAGCAATGTTGAGTAGGTGCAGACAGCAACAAGTGACTTCATTTCAGTAGAAACAGTTCATCAGTTGCACCCAGCAATGTTGAGCAGGTGCAGACACCAACAAGTGACATCATTTCAGCAGAAGTAGTCCATCAGTTGCACCCAGCAATGTTGAGCAGGTGCAGACACCAACAAGTGACATCATTTCAGTAGAAGCAGTCCATCAGTTGCACCCAGCAATGTTGAGCAGGTGCAGACACCAACAAGTGACTTCATTTCAGTATAAGCAGTTCATCAGTTGCACCCAGCAATGTTGAGCAGGTGCAGACACCAACAAGTGACATCATTTCAGTAGAAGCAGTTCCATCTGTGGCACCCAGTAAAGTTGAAGAGGTACACACAGCAACAAGTCACATTAGTTCAGTAGAAGCAGTCCATCAGTGGCACCCAGCAATGTTGAGTTGGTGCAGACACCGGCAAGTGACATCATTTCCATAGAAGTAGCTTCATCTGTGCACCCAGTAATGTTGAGCAGGTCCAGAGAGCAGTCTATAATATTCACTATCACTAATCACACTGGTCATCAGCAGAAACTAAACATGTCCTAGTGACACCAATCATGTAGATGAAGTACAAGTAACAGTCCATAATATTCACTATCACTGATCACTCAGTTCATCAGCAGAAATTAATCATTCCTAAGTGTCACACATTACGTTGATAAAGTGCAGGTAACAGTTCATAATATTTACCATCACTAATCAGACAGTTCAGGCATGAACAATAGTTTGAATACACATACAAATGCTTTTACAATGCTCTTACACTAAACATACAATTTCTAATAAACACACAAATGATGTCAGATAATTGTCATATTAACTATTACAAATACACAAATACCAGTAAACCTATAATATTTATGGGTGTCAGTGCAAGCCACTACAAACAAATAAAATAATATTTACGAGATAGGTGGGTAGGATTAGGAAAGGAAAACACACAAAACACACTCATTCATCTTTCGTCCACATTAAGTACTACTGTGTAATTGAATAGTGTTAACTGTGTAAATGTAATTCTGTCAAAATCTGATGTTCATCATGTGTATCAAGTAGTAGTGGCAGCAATGTATAACAGTCAATAATAGTCAACGTCATAGCCATGATGTCAAGACCAATGTTTGCCAAGCCAGAGCAAATGTACTGTTGTTGAACAACTGTCAGTGAGCCAAGATTTGCAAATACTTCCTCTCTTCAAAAAAAAGTATATACTGCTTAGTGATTTAACAAAGTGTGTGTATAGACTATCTTCCTTCTACTTTAGTGTTCTAGTCTGCTATCTTCATCCTCCTTGTTCCATAAGACCAACAAAAGAAATATGCATCTCACTTACTTTACCTCTTATCCACCAAAACTCCAATAATCATCAACTTCACACAATCTCAATAATACCTCAATAATACCTCTTCAATGCGTCGATACATATAAACCTTATTACCAATATCATTTCACTTCCATAACAACTCTTTCCTCTAATCAGTCTCCTCGAACAAGTACAGATAAAATCCTAATGCAAACCTCATCACCCCATACAATCCGAAGACACATTGTCAACACACAACCTCTGTGTAATCCATCTGAGCCAAATCTTCTACTCATTATGAATTATAAACAAAAGAAATGCATACATGACCTCTAACAGACTTAGTTCGAATAACTCTCAGTAATTAAGTACGATTACGGAATGTGAATGGTCACAATATTTCACAGTGTGTACACCACTTCAAGAATTATGGCAGAAGCAAACATGTGGAGTATTTCTTGTATCAAGTGTCACTTCCTATTTCAATTGCTCACGAAAAATGCAGAGTAATGACTGTCAATGGTCTAAACCTAGTTTCGGTATGTCATGTCGTTAGCTTCTTTCCTATTAGCATAAATTTATACAGCTTCCATAAAACCTCAGCTCATGTGACTTCTATGAAGTTTCTTGTACTAATGTCGTTCGTCGAATTATAGCAGTTCATTTTCTTATCTTAAAAATATAAGGCACTGAGCGTAAGCAAAACAAGCAATAGCGAGTAAATATACCAGTAGAGAACAGAATGTCAACAAGTGTATGCAGCACCATTCTTACAACGAGGCTCTGCCAAGCAAACAATCTATAATTAATACAATAGTGTGACCTAAACTCTATGTTTGTACACAGTATATCAGCATTTCTATATACCAAATTAAAGAGTAGTTATGACAACAACAGATACGTATAAATATGCAATCCATACGCAAAGTAGTAAACATGTCATTAGCATCATATCAGCATAAGCAAATAAATGTTCATATGTCATCTTAATAAGCAAACATGAAGGCGCAAGCAGATAAATCACAAAGTATAACTTACATACCTAAACACATCAGCACAATAAATCAGGTTACAATTATAATTTAAATAAATAAGCACAGCAGGCACATAATTAAAAAAAATATGACATCAGTGAAAAAGCATAGCAGCCAAGCGATGCATAATATATACAAGTTACAACCCAGTTCATTAATAATCATTGTCAAAATCAGTTAACGTACGCAAGCACGTCACTTCACAAGTAATTTCATAGAACATGAAATTTAGCACAAAGTATGAATCACGTAATCGCGAGCAGCAAATTACGTCTAGAGTACGTACCTAAGTGGAAATATGTTACCTGAAAAATGAACTCAATTAACAGTTACCTTTTTAGTTTATTAGTTTCTTCTTCGAAATTACATTCTTCCTGAAAATTTCTCGATAGCAAGTCCTCTTAACGTCGGAGACACACAGAATTTACCTGGAGTTCTTAAATATTTTATACAACCGTATCCTGAAAAATACTGAATGTTAATAACATAATTCATCAAGTCACTATAGCTTTATACTGAATTTAATCGGAGAAATTAAACTGTGTATTTGTTTACGGCTGTCAGTGCATTCACACTGAGCGCTCGATCAGCTGTAGGCGCGTGACGTAGGAAGCAATTGTTCGCGGTCAACGACTGCCTTGTGCGGCGCGCAGACTTGACTGTTGCTTTGAGTATGTGCCTCCGCCAAAACACAGCGCGGTATCATTGTACTCTCCGCATGTTTACATGTAGCTGTGAGTTTCTCTAACGTATGCCATTCCACAAAAATTTTTACGTTAGATATATGATGTATTTCTTTAGAGCGTCGAGATTTAAGAGTTTCTACTTCGACAGTGTTATTATGAATAATTTTACGAATTCTATATGGACCGTTATAAAGCAGAAAAAATTTGCGACACAAGCCTTTTCCTTTGTGCGACAAACGATGAGACCTAATTAACACCTTCTGACCAACTGACAAGATTTTTGAACGACCAGGACGCTTAGCTGATCCCTCTCTTCTAGCAGCCGCAGATGCAATATTTCGTAGAGCCAGGTTGACAACTTCAGAATGCCGCAGTTTCCGTGAAGGCGGAAAAGGAACGATTTCAGATATGCGATTTGTCGGTGCCTTGTTTTTTAATATCAGTATAGGCGATAAAGAAGTTGAATCATTAGGGAGTTCATTCAGAATGTTTTGAAAAATATGAAGATACTGATCCCACGTTCTGTGATTCTGATGACAATAAAGACGACACAATTTATTGATTTCCTTCATCCATCTCTCTGAAGCGTTAGATTGAGGGTGAAAAAGTGAAATGAAAATTGGTTTAATTTTACGACGTTGTAGAGTACGAAGCCAAATTTTAGAACGAAACTGTGATCCATTATCTGATATAACCTTATCAACATGACCAACTTCTTTAAGAAAATGTTTGATGAAAGCATTAGATACTGAACAAGCTGTTGCTTTGCGTAACGGTGTAAGACACACATATTTTGACGTCAGTTCCACTGCTACGAAAATGTACGCAAAACCATTAGTAGATCGAACCACTGGACCGAACAAATCAACTGCAGCCATGTCCTTTAATTTCGCTGGAATGATAGGAAACAACGGTGCTCTGTGAGAAACTGTTGGCGGCTTAGCCTTTTGACATAATTTGCATTTGGCCAGAACAGATCGAATACGTTTTTCCATATTACTGAAGTAGCAATTTTCCCGTAATTTATGAAAGCATTTGCTGGGACCAAAGTGTGCATATCTGAAATGCGTATACCAAATCAATTTATTGACCCACTCATCAGGAATACAAACTAACCAAACGGAGTTGTCGACCGATTTTCGTTTAAAAAGAATGTCATTGCGAACTGAATAGCACCTAGTTTCTCTGGATCAGGAAGAATACCTTCTGTAGCAATAATGTGACCGAGAAATTTCACCTGAGAACGACCAGATTCAGATTTTTCCAAGTTCTCTGTAATACCAACTCTTGCAAAGATACGTAACAATGAATCCAAAATTTTGTTGTGCTCACTCCAAGAATGTTTAGCAATAAGAATATCGTCCACATATGAAGTAATGTTGTCACGAATATAAACAGGTAAAATTTCATCCAGGCTACGAAAGAATGCTGCTGAAGGTACAATAAGTCCAAATGGTAAATTCCAAAGTCACTTTTGGGTAAAACAGTCATATCCGGTTATTGTTTACTTACTGACTAGATAGATTGATAGTCGAAGAGTTGGTTTGACAGATGCAAATAATAGTAAAAGAGTAGGCAGCGGTACAGAAAACTAAAAGAGAAATAGCACCACTACAGCTCGGGGCCCTATGCTCGCTACGGCACATATTCACTTAGAGTAGTGAATCCCCTGAGGACAAATAGCCGCTCATAATTTCCAGTTTGTGTCTTAGTGGCAAATTTGGCGGAAGTGCGTACATAAATTGATCTAGCCATGCACATGGATGTATGTCATTCTTAGAATTGCGGAAGATCTTAAATTTCCGGACAGTCAAAAAGTGTTTATAGTCAAAGTTTTCGCCTCGTGGCGACAAAGACCTACCGCGTCTGTTCCAGTCCGAATGTCGATTATTGTAAAGTTCGCGCGCCTGGCGCTCTCTTGTTGCATCCCGTAAATGAAACAAATTATTTTCTTCAAACCCCTCTGCTATCTGTGATTCAAAATTTCTTTTGTCTGAAATCTCCTCAACTCTTTCCGATAAATCACCTATTTGTTCTTTCTGTTTACTTACGACTTCCGTAAGTGTCGCGACTCGGGTTTAAGTATTAACACATTTAGTAGTTAATTGTTCATACTGTTGTGTTAGGTTATTTAATCTGTCATTCGGTACGGATTCCTCGATTCTCTCAAATATTTCTTCCTTATCTCTTGCACGTTGTAAATTTAGCTCCGAAAATTTCTGTACTAACACGCGATCTCTTTCTTCCTGTTCTCTATCCTGTTCCCTTTGTCTAATCTCTACTGCAATTAATCTATTATTGTGAGCATTCAAAATCGGTTGTACTTCTTCTCTGATTTCTTTCTTTAATTCATCTTTCATATTTTTGAAACATGTCCCTATTCGTGAATCTAACCGTGTTTCCAAAGTTCCCATTTCTGTTTTAATTGTTCCAATCTCTGTTTTCAAGTCAGATCCTAACCGTGTTTCCATTGTTCCCATATCAGTTTTAATTGTTACCATCTCAGTTTTAATTGTTCCTATCTCTGTTTTAATTGTTCCTATTTGTGATCCCACTGTTTTTAATTCAGATCCCAAATTTAATATTGCACCCATCAACTGCTCCATATTAAATGGTTCAAAATTCTTTTCGCCCCGAACGTTTCCCGCAAAACCAGTTTCCTTCGTCATAGCTGTAAAGCTATCTGTGTTCGATACTATTTAAGAATCTTCGATCGTTAATCTCGTATTCTGTGAATTTTCTAATTGAGAAAAATTTTGAAATGGTTCCGGACTGTCTTCCCGACTTATTAAATTGTTTTCAACTCCATTATTCATCATACTGTTGTCCTGTGTTGGCGAGTTCGCCATGTCAACAATTTCGTCATTCTCACTATTCATCATTTTCGCCTTTTTCATCGACCGCGTAATCATTTACAAAACATAAAAAATTTGTCACTGTTCGAAAATTACACACAATGACTCTTTATCTCCAACAATACCATTTACATGAAATGTTTCCCTCAAACACGATTAATCGAACAATTGAAATAATTGCACTAAATTGTCAAACCCATAGACAAGACAATAAAAATTAAATTTTGAAAAATGCCATTAGAAGAATGCCAATTACCAAATCTACACATGCAATATAAACTGCAATTACTAAACTACAAATTACTACAACAATACTACTGTCTACTATTTTTACAATCAGAATAATTCCAAGGGACGATCCTAAGCAGCGGTCGCCACGTGCATGGGGGCTTAATTAAATATGATTGTAAATACTTTTTGTTTTTCGTAGCTGTAAGTCCGATTACGCTGTTTCGTAAACGGTTGGCCCTGACTAGTATTATTACGCTATCTGACTGCAAAGAACAACAACAAAGAATGAAATGAAAATTTTCATAAACACAGTTAATTAATTAAGTCCCCAGCAACTATAAAACCTACGAAACCAATAAGCACAAGAGTAACTGTTCTGTATGTGGGAGTGTGACTCAACGTACACATCTGGCACGGTTCTTCTTCAACAAGACAAGAAATTTTAAATACCATTATACTGACGTGATAAAAGAAAATTACAAATACTACAATTGCGTAAGGAAACCAGAATTAAACTCTAATACAAGAACACACGCCAGATGCTTTGTTGACTGAACCTGTAATGACGCATTATTTAAAACATGGAATTAATGAAAAAACACGCAATATTTTACCTTCATATATATTGACGAAAAGCACTCTGATCATTACAGTATCTTCATTAGAATAACATCTGCTATCTCTCCCATCAAATAACTGGATAAAACATGGAACAAACACTCCTTACTACAACATCTCGACAAGCCTTGCCCACTAGCACATCTCAACACGAACTGTCTTCTACGAGCTCTGCCCACGCACTGACTTCTACGAGCTCTCAACAAGCACTGACTGACTGACTACGAGCTCTAAACACGCACTGTGGAGGCGGCTTAATAGTACTCTTTGGCGCAATCTCTGGCGCAGTGGCTCAGTGTAGCCACCTTTCAATGCGTATTAGGAAATCGTGTAAAAATTTTAAGTAAATCGGTCAACAACGTTTCGAAATTTTTGCTAACAATATTTCCCTATCATATATTTATGTACACTGTTGAGCCAAAACATTATGGCCACCTGCTTAATAGCTTGTTTGTTCGTATTTGGAACGAAATACATTGCTGCTTGTGTGTCTCAGGGATCCGAAAGTTTGAGGGTAGATTTGAGGAGGTATGTGGCATTAGATATCTACGCACAGGTCATCTAATTCACCTAAGTAACAGGCCGCTATATATGCGTACGCGATGACAGCGCCTGATAGCGACCCAGAAGGGCTCCATAGGATTTCCATCAAGCAAATTTGGACATCGGGACATCAACGTGAGTTTACCACAATACTCCTCGAACCACAGCAGCACGGTTATGGCTCCGAGACAAGGACAATTATACTGCTGAAAGATGACATCTCCGTCGCGGAAGACATCAAGCGTGCGGGGAGCGTCTTCGAGTACTGCCATAGGTCCCTTGCAAGCGCAGGAGAATATCTCCCATAGCAAAATACTGCTTCCAACAGCCTGCTTCCGTGGCGTGCTGCACTTTTCGAGCTGCCGATCACCTCAATGACGGCATTTGTGGAGACGACCAGCGACCTAGTGTAGCAAAAATGTATTCACCCGAAGAGCCGACACATTTTCATTGATCGACGGTCGAATCGCGATTGTCCGATGCCCACTGCAATCGTAATCGACGATGTTGTTGGGTCAACATGTGAACACGTAGGGGTGCTCTAGTGCGTAGCTCCGTGTTCAACAATGTACGATGAACGGTGTGCTCAGAAACACTTGTGCATGAACCACCTTTGTGCTCTTTCGGCAAAGATGCCACAGATCACCATCTATCCTACTTTACGGAGCAGACAAACCTACGAACCCCACGTTCTGTGAAGAATCGTGGACGTCCAACCATTTAGCGCCTAGTGGTAGTTTCACTGTCCTACGTCTTTCCGTAGATGCTAACGACAGTAGCACGTGAACATTCGACAAGCTTCGCCGTTTTCGAGATACTCGTTCACAGGTTATGCATAATAATAATCTTCACTTTGTCGAAGTCGCTTATGTCAGTGGATTTCCCCTTTTGCAGCCCATATGTGCTCTAGAGTGATCCACCGTCAGTGTCTGCCCCCCTTACATATTTTTATTACCGTGTCACGTGACCGCAACACCACCAGGCGGCATCCAATGTCCCAGTACGCAGTGGTCATAATGTTTTGGCTTAACAGAGAATTCTTTACATTAAAAATATATAGCCTATGTACATCTACATTTTTGTTGGAGTGTCGTGAAAAACTGTGAAGTAATTGGGACAAGAACTGTACGAGATTTTTGTTAACAACCTTGACCCTATATATACTTTATCTGTATTTATGTATTATGTATGTGGCATCGTCCAGAGATCGTGGTGCCTCAGGAAAGTCGGCAACGTGAATCAATATTACGGACATTGGCGAGAGCTCCCTGTAACCCGCAACGACGTATGGGACGCGCTCCTGAAGACTACGACACATCTCTCACCACAGCAGCGCCCTCATGCTGAGGTCAGTGTGGGATCGAGCTAGAAAGAGCTCTGCCCAGTTCGCGACCTCACTTGGAGGAGTCAGCATCGCAGGACGGCTCCAACATGATAGTTTAAGTTTCAGATAGATTTGTCCATTTAAATGTGGAACGTTGTACTGCAAGAGAACAGTTTCTTAATTTGTGCAACAAGTGATTCTTTAATAGTCAATAACTTATCCAGAAATCATGTGGCAAAGAACTGTGTCAAAGCTAAGTAAATCTTTTATTCATTTATGTAATAAAGTGAACTAATATTTCATGTGTTCTGGGATGCTGAGCCTTTTTCCAGACGAATCAAAGAATCCACAGTTTGTTTTGGCCAGACGAAACTAGTTTCGCCTGATCGCAACAAATGGCGACGATGATCGGCGTTTAACTGTCTAGTAATTAACGCCAGCTGTCTGCCAGTTGCACACAACTATTTTTAAATTTTGTTCCTCTGCTTCCGGTCAGCTGTAGTATGCGTCCTACATCGTTTCACCGTGTCTAAGCTGCCACAGGAAATATCTCTAAACGAAACTGCACAGTTTCAGGCGCAGCAATTAGAACGTCAACTGCTCACTGTTGGACAATTGACGTCCTTACTCAACAAACAAGCAGCGCCTCCGCCGGTAGCCGTTCCAAAATTTCGCCCGTACCCAAGCGAAGACGAACAATGGTCGGAATACAGGGCGCAGTTAGAGGCGCACTTCGCCGCCTACTGAATAACAGGTATGAGCGCAGCCCTTACTTTTTCTGTACCAGTGGTCGCAGTTATAGAATCTGTGTTAAGTCGCGCGCCGAATCTGTTCCGCAGAACGTCAAGTACGCCAACCTTTTAAAGTTGCTACATGGATATTTCGACAGTCAGATCAGTTGTAGCAGCTGCACAGTTCATATTTTTCGCCTGAAGCAGCAGCCTGTTCAGACTGTCTAGCAGTGAGTAGCGGAACTCAGAGGTCTCGTCAGACATTGCAAGTTTAAATGTTCATGTGGAAATAACTGTAGTCAAGTAACATTGCGTTGATGGTACTACGCAGAATATATCTGATGCACGCATTCGCGCTGCAATTCTAAAACTGCCTGACCCCGATTTAAAAATAGTACTGTCTATTGTGAAATATCAAACAATTGTGGACTCTACAGGGGATGATTTTGGGGTCAATGTATTTCTTTTGTTCCTAGTGCACCAAGCGCTGTCTCATGAACAGAATAGTGTTCAAAGTAGTTAAGAACGGAGCTCAGACTAACTATAGAGCCGGGCGGAGTGGCCAAGCGGTTCTAGACGCTACAGTCTGGAAACGCGCGACCGCTACGGTCGCAGGTTCGAATCCTGCCTCGGGCATGGATGTGTGTGATGCCCTTAGGTTAGTTAGGTTTAAGTAGTTCTAAGTTCTAGGGGACTGATGACCTCAGCCGTTAAGTCCCATAGTGCTCAGAGCCATTTGAACCATTTTTGAACTAACTATAGAAAAAGTAAGGTCTGTAGAAGTAAAAATGTTAATTGATCTCGATGTGTACGTGAAGGTCGCATTCAAATTGTATGATCACGCGACAGGCAAGGAAAAGGCAACAAAATGTCGTTCCAACGCGCAGTGGCCATAGCAACGCTGTCAACAAGTTTGCACAGTGCAGGCCGTGCTACTTAATCAGGCGCGCGGCGAACCACGTACTTCCGCATCGCGGAAAGCTTCCGCTACATTACGCAGGCAGGCGAACCAACTTTTTGTTCGTTTAAAAGTAGAACAACAGACAATTAAGTTGCAGCTGAACACTTATGCTTCTGTTTCCCTGAGAAATATAGACTCAAGTGCCAAAATTAGTAGCCCACCGCTACAATAACCTGCTTCTATTTTGTCTGTCTACAATGGGCAAGAAATTGAAGTCCTTGGCGAGTGTAGTTCGCCAGAAACATTTCAGGGTGTGACAAAACTGTGTTTCAAAATGGTTGGCTCTGAGCACTATGAGACTTAACATCTGTGGTCATCAGTCCCCTAGAAATTAGAACTACCTAAACCTAAAATTGTGTTCCATTTCATGTAATCAATTCTGCAAACAGTGCGAACGTATTTAGATTTGATTTATTCAGGTTTTACATTCAGAATAATGTGTTACAAACCAGCGCATCTGTGCCTCAAACTAACGTTTCTGACTTGTGTAGTACGTACAAGGGACTATTAGAACCAGGTATAGAAAACAAAAAAGACGAAGCGCACATCACGGTGTAGGACAACACTCAGCAGCGACTTAAAAAAAAAAGAAAAAAAATGTTCAAATGTGTGTGAAATCTTATGGGAATTAACTACTAAGGTCATCAGTCCCTAAGCTTACACATTACTTAACCTAAATTATCCTAAGGACAAACATACACATCGATGCCCGTGGGAGGACTCGAACCTCCGCCGGGACCAACCGCACAGTCCATGACTGCAGCGCCTGAGACCGCTCGGCTAATCCCGCGCGGCGCGACTTTTTCGCACACGATCTATCCACCATGCATTACGTGAGCAAGTTGCTCAGGGATTGCAAAGATGACAATACAATGGGGTTACCCAACCAGTTTCTGCAAGCCAATGGATATCACCCTTAGACATGATGATGATTTGTTTGGGGTACGCTCAACAGCACGGTTATCAGGGCCCGTATAAATTCCTAATCTCTGCACAGTCCACTCTCGCCACTTTCAAGAATGACGATGAAATTATGGGGGCAACACAAGCACCCAGCCCCCGGGCTGAGAAAATCCCTAACCCCGCCGAGAATCGAACCCGGAACCCCGTGATCCAAAGGTAGCAACGCTAGCCACTAGATCACGAGCTGTGGACTTTGGTCATTCTGAGGAAGCGTTCATGTGGTTACCGTTAGGGTGCTGACTTTAAGCAAACAGTAAACCCACAAAATGTAGCGGATTCTTTTCTTCCTCCACGTCCGGAGATATTAATTGGCAGACTGGCATATGGCAGATACTTTCCAAAGACAGATTTGCTAGAGGTAGACGTACAGCTACCGCTGGAGGAACTGCCCAAGAAAGACCTTGTGATAAACAGACTACCGTTTGGAAGCGTTTCGTCTCCTGCAATTTTTCAGCAATTTCTGGAACAGTTAACAGCGGAAGTCCCTTCTTGCGAAAACTATTTAGATGATAGTGTATTCGCAGGTCGTACTCCCGCTGAACATTTAGCAAATTTAGGCTGCTTGCTTGAAGTTCTTTATCCAGATGGCTTAGAGTGCAACAAGAAAAGGAGATCCATCTTCCAGGAAGACTTGAACTATTTAGTTCACATAATAAATGCGCGTGCTATCCAACCAACTACATCGCACTTGGCTGTGATTAGAGATCTGCAGGCATTCCGTAACATTAAGGAGTTCCGATCAGTCATGGGGAAGTTCACTTATTATATGAAATTTATTCCTATCGGTGCGCAAATTGCTGGTCCTTTTGTGTGATCCAAAGAATGCCAAAAGGTATTTCAACAATTGAAAGGGGCAGTCTTAAGTTGTAGATGTTGGATTCATTTTGACCTAGCCTGCAGTGTTAGCTGTGAATGCATCTTCTTCTTGTGGGATGAGAGCGATGCTCTCGCATAAGATTATTTCTTCTGACGGACTTATTGCTTTTGCATCGAAAACTCTGAACAAAGCGCAGTGTAAATACATTCAGCTTGAAAAAGAGGCCGTCGCCATTATGTATGATGTGACAAAATTCCGCCAGTATTTGTACGGACCGAAGTTCTATTTTCTGACAGACCATCGGCCTTTGACGGCGTTGCCCAATCTTGCCAAAACTCTCATACACTGGACAGGGCAAAAATTGCAACGCTGGGCTCTGATATTGTCTAATTATCATTATGAATGGTTGTACAGGCCCACTGTTTAACATTCGAACGCTGACATGTTGTCTAGGTTACTGGTAGGCACCGTCACAGTGTCTGATTCGTCTCATGAACCATGTTTTAAAATCTGCAGAATATTGAATGTCTTCAAAATTTTCCTCTCGACTTTCGGCGTGCTGTCGCAGCAACTACTTCTGATGAAGCTCTCCAGGTGGTTTTGAAATACATGCGCCATGGCTGGCCACGCAGTTGGAAAGAATTTTCCCACCCAGTGGCGAGACGCTATTTTTAGCATCGTCACGCGCTTTCTGCGGGGTCAGGTGTTTAGGTGTCTAGCTACTGCATACAGAGAACGACGATCGCGGTTGTGATTCCTCAGTCCCTACATCGGGAAGTTCTGACTTTATTGCACCAAAGTCATTGGGGCGTAGTTCGCACAAAGCAGCTCGCCTGCCATCATTGTACTTGACAAGGCACGGGGCGCTCAGACTGAGCAAATGACCACTCGTTGGGAACTTTGAGTGGAAAATCAGTCAAATCTGCCGCAATGCTTGTTTGAGTGGCCACGTCTGTCCGGATCGTGACAGCGTATTCATACTGATTTCGTGGGACCATTCTGGAAGACGCGGTAGTTGTTAGTGGTCGAGTTGATGCCCAAGTTTCCTTTTGTTGTCACCATGACATCCACCACTACTGCAAGTACAGTATCGATTTTTGTCTTCTGTATTTTGTCTTGAAGGTCTTCCTGAGGTCATCGTCTCGGACAATTCACATCAGCCGAATTTCGACAGTTTTTTGCCGCCAGTGGCGTACGCCACGTAACCACTGCACTTCCTAACTCACGGTCTAATGAGGAAGCTGCACGGTTCGTGCGAACTCTCAAAGTCACATGGAGAAACTCTGTTGCTCCCACACACAGGACCAGGCACTAGAAATTTTTTCTGTTCTCCTTGTTACACGGTCGAAGGCGCTATACCCTATTATATCTTCTGCAGCTGCCACGAAAACAATTCATTCCACTAGATCGGACAAAGCTTCCGCCGTAGGAGAAAGTCTTATGCAAAGTCTTTGGCAAGAAACAGCTTTGGCAACATAGTCATTACCACAGCGATCGGACCCCCCTCATATGCCGTCCGTGGTTCTGCTGGGCTACTGTGGAGCCACCAAAACCATCTGTGCCGTGCATGGGAGTATGTCAGTGATTCAGCAGCAGAATGTTTGTCCACAGGCCCAGCACGTCACTGACGTCTTCATCCGCAGTCGCAGCCGTCTCTCCGCCTGTCTTGGCCGGCAAGTAGCATGAATCTTAGGCTGTTAATTGCATTTCTGTTGATGTAATCGTCGTGTTTTAATCAACACACCCCAAAGAAGGCCGGTGCTGATAGGTGTGACTATTAGAAACTATAGGAGCCGACCTCGGGGGTGATCAGTGTGGGTTGTGGAGAAACGGAGGAAAACGCGAGGTGACACTGCTGCCTATCTTAGAAGACTGACTGAATAAAAGCAAACTTACGTTTACAACATTTGTAGATTTAGAGAATTCTATTGGCATTGTTAACTGCGATACACTCTTTGTAAGTCTGAAGGAAGCGAGGGTGAAATACAGGGACAGAAAGATTATTTATAACTTTTACATAAGCCAAGCTGTACTTTCCGGAGGACATGACAAAGAAGCAGTTATTGGGAAGAGAGTAAGAGGCTGTAGCCTGTCAGTAATGTCATTAAATCTTTACATTGAGCAAGCAGTAACGGTAATCCAGGAGAAATTACTAAAGGATTTTAATATTCAGGGAAAAGATATAAAAAAACTTTGAGGTTTGTCAGAGACGTTACAAGCCGCTCAGAGACAGCAAAAGACTTGGACAAACAACTGAATAGGATGTATAGCGTCTTGGCTAGAGGGTATAAGATGAACATGAAGAATAGTAAAACAAGGGTAATGATATGTAGTCTAATTAATTCAGGAATTTCTGAGGGAATTAGATTAGGGAATGAAACGCTAAAATTAGTAAATGAGTTTTGCCATTTGGGCAGAAAATAACTGATGCTGGCTGAAGTAGTGGAGACTGGTAACAGCAAGAAAAGAGTCTCTGAAAAATAGGAATTTGTTAATATCTAACGCAAATTTAAGTGTTAGGAAGCATTTTCTGAATGTATTTGCTTAGAGTGTAGTCTTGTACGTGAGTGAAATGTGGTCGATATGTATTTCAAGCATGAATAGAGTAGAATCTTTCCAAACGTGTTGATACAGAAGAATGATGGAAATTATATAAGCAGATCGAATAACTAATGAAGAGCTACTGAATCGAACAGAGGAAAAAAGAAATTTATGGCATATTTGACTAAAAACCCATCAGTTGATAGGACACATGCTGTAGCACCACGTAATCTTTAGTTTGGTAAAAAGAGGAAAGTAGTTGGTGGTGGTGGGAGATTTGAGAGTCAAATGTGTAGAATGAGGGGAAGGGATGATTACAGTAACTAGTTTCAAAGAGATTTAGGTTGCAGTAGTTATTCGGAGCTAAAGAGGTTTGTACATGACAGACTATCAAGGAGAGTTGCATCGAACTATTCTTCGGATTGAAGACCGCAACAACAGTCGATAACATCAGGATATGTGTAGAGTTTTTGTCATATTGCCTAGGATGTTGGTGCAGGAAATTTGATCAAATGCAAATCTTTATTTTTATTGCGACCGTCACTGCCCGTAAGTCTAAGGGACGATCAAAAAGTTTCCGTTTTAGGGTGTTGTTGCAGCGTACATGTAACGAACGCCACTTCCCGCAGATTCAGAAGCACCGACATGTAGGCAAGGAGTTAGTGTGGCCTTCAAACGGAAGCTTTTTCATCGTCGCTTATAATTTAATACTATGCTCATATTGACACCGATGTCCTCTGCAACACCACATTGAAAACAACTGTCTCCTATTTATCGTAGGAAAGTCCGCTTTTACTGTTCCTGACTTACGGCTTTACTTCTTTTTTCTGTTGTTTGAAACAAATCAATAATCAATAAGCTATCTTGTACGTTCTTCCGTGAATCGGTGCACTTCTATATAATTCAGAGGTTCAGTAACCTATGTTTCTGTAGCACTTTCTTCTTCGTGAAGGAAACACCACTGCCATGTGTGACTCACTCTCTTTTGCTAGGACAATAAGCGACATGACAACTCTCACTTCCACGAATTGACGTTTGGTTTCGTTAATGCGGAACACTAGTCACTTCACAGTCAGCAGGAGGGGTGGGGAAACCGCTTATTCGTGGCTCACTGCAATCCGCAACGACGTATATGAGGAGCTCCTGAAGACCACGCCTCCCCTCTCAGCGTAGCAGCGCCCTCTCACTGAGGTCAATATAGGGTGAAGCTAACAAGAGATCTTCCCAGTTCGCGACCTCATCTGATGGAATCGGCATCATAGTGCAGGACCAACATGATAGTAAAAGTTTGTCATAGATGTGTCCATTTAAAAGTGGAACGTTGTACTGCAAGGGAACAGTTTGTTACTTTGTGCATCAACTGATGCTTTGGCAGTCAATAACTGTAGTAACTTATCAAGCAATCCTGTAGAAAGGTACTGTGTCAGAGTTAAGTAAAGCTTTTATTCGTTTATGTAATAAAGTGAACTAGTATTTCATGTGTTCTACTACGGCGAGAGTTCTCGCAGAGCAATCAAAGAACACATGGTTGTTGCTGGACAAAAGTAGTTTCGCCTGGTCACAACAACACACAGGGTGATTCTTCTCAAAATTTGAAAAATCCCGATGTGACGTAGAGTGTCCATTGGCATAAATCATGGGTTCCGTGAAAATTAAGTACCTTTTTCCATAACATTCTTAAAATTATGTTAAAAAGCAATAACAATTAGCACCTCAACGAAATTAACAGGAACCGAATAATAACCAACCCCTCTTTCACTTAACAAAAAAATAGCTAATATGAATGAGACACTGATAGCAAATTTACCATAGACCATAAGGAAATCTTACAGACGGAAAACTCAACAGTGAGGGAACGACTACACAAGGTGTAACTGTAGATGGCCACTCGAAACAACATCGTCTTCCATCTTGTGCCTTTCCCATCCCATTAAACAAATTATATAAAAGGCAGTGCTTGTTTCAGTTTTATTTCCTGTTGTTAACAGTATTATCAATGAAAGTAACTATTTAAGCCACGGTGTTAAAATATAGCTTAAATCGATTTCGATATTTTGTTCAGGATGAAGAGATGGCTTCAAAGAGGCACTCTCAAACACTCTACTGCAGAACTTAATTCTTCTGCTTCCGGCTCAATAAATATCTCTTTTGTTAAAGATATTTATAGTAGTACTGATAGTGATACAAAAAGAAAACTTCTCAGAAGAAGTTAGGTCAGTTAATGCTTCTACAAGTAATCAACCCAGGACAGTTACTGAAAGACTTAGGAAGTATGGTGAAAGCTACACTATCTGATTAAAAGTATCCAGATATGTGTAATACAGAACTGATCACTAGATGTCACGAAAAGCGGACCCGCCAATATAAAAGGATACGATTTGGGTGCTTGTGTTAATCCGAATGCCAATGTAAAGTTCCTTCGGGCTTGCATGTATGTCCGAAGGAACAGACTCTGCGGCGACTACAGCCGATAGGAAATACATTAAATGTATTCGCAGTTGCGAATATGGATAACCACGATCGACACATACAGTTGGCTTGTTACGTGACAAATTAGATTTAGCTGAATATTTTGGAGTTCAAGGTACAGTTCACTTCTTTGAACACAGACATCTGTGCTGAGCTGCAGGTGATGTACACGATAGGCAAAATAGAACTGGCCAATAAAATATTTTATGCACCTTAAGACTGAGAACCAAACTTACATAATCTGACCCAGACGCAGATCGTGTAAGCTCAGTTTCCTGTCTTATGCTGCATGATATACTTTTTGTTGAACAGGAAAATATTCCGTAGCCATTGCCAGCGATCAGTTTAGGAGTACTACTGGTATGTTCCGACGTACTAAGATGCGAACTAAGCCCTTTCGAAGCGACTCGGATATGCTACCAAGGAGGCATTCGTCTTGTACTACTGTTTCTCTCCCTTAGAACAAATTATAATAATCTTTATTTAGCAACATTCGCTTTCATAGAAGTTAACAGACAGAAATAGTGTGTAAAGATAGTTAAGGTATGTACGAGGCAGTTATATTTGTAATTACAGAACTGAATGAACATACGTTTTACTCCAAGTGACGTGAATTTAGAGATGTAGACAAAAACACCTTTACGACTGTACTGTATGGGCATGTCATACGTTCAGTTATGTGAACATCATGTATTAGAAACTTAACCAAAAAGCGTGGCGCTATACTAAATATTAACATGCATTATACTTTACATGAACGTTCCCGCACAATTTTGTCCATAAAAAGATTCCAAACCGTGGAGTGTTACATGTATTCAGTGTGTTCAGCATCAATGCCCAGATTTCTTTTATTGTAATATGGGCTTTGAAGGCGGCAAGAACTTGTGAAACAAGGTCATCTCAGCATTCGACTGATATTAGGAACCTTGACCTTTGAAGATATGCTAATTGTTGCTTATATCGCTGAAATTACAAAACTTGGAACCACAAACTGCCTGGTACTGCCAATCTTCCTCACTGCCACATTACTAATGCAAAAAACGTCCCAGTACTGCTTCCCTTGTTAGATCAAGAAAACATTAATGTGATAGAAACAGAATGATGAGGACGATGTTGATGA
Organism: Schistocerca americana; assembly: GCF_021461395.2. Lineage (NCBI taxonomy): Eukaryota > Metazoa > Arthropoda > Insecta > Orthoptera > Acrididae > Schistocerca > Schistocerca americana. Next base: position 407,072,806 of record NC_060130.1, read on the forward strand.
GCTGTAGCGTTATGATGCAGATGACTAGATGAAATATTTCCACTTTAATGTAAAAAAGGGCGATTCCGAAGAATACAGCCTAACCAATCACCATACAGAATGATTCAGCTGCCCCTACCAATGTCGTTTCATGCAATCTGCAATGTTATATTCGGTATTCAAAAACCACGCGCGAGATTTTTGTATTCTCTCGCTCGCTACGCGCAAACTAATAGTCTACAGAAAAAATGGACAGGACCTTTTTGTAGGAAATTTAATGTAGTTAAATTTTGTACTGGGATTCGTTTTCACCAGAGGTTATAGTTTCGAGTTAGTCGGGAAAAACGTATAGAAGTCACTTTAAGATGTACCCTCATTCCCACGCTCAGCCCCACCGTTCTGGATTTCAAGTATGTCGTTCGTGGCACTCCTCCCTGCCGCTGTACAAAAACTTGCGGCTGCACGAAGTGTTTCGCACATTCGATCGTTTTTGGTCTTCACTGCCTGGACTTTTACAAAATGTAAAATTGACGTTTGTATAAATTTTACCTAACAGTTTTATGAATTTTAAGCGAATGAAATAAACAATTACATCTTTGTATTCGTCAGACCTTCTGACTACGAGACTACTGTGCTTCTAAGGTTTAAGTGTTGATCGAACTGTCGATGTAGTTAGTTTTAGTGTGGCGTTTACAAAAGTCGTTTACCTTTCATTACCCTCGCGGGCACGTCTAAATTGAACATGTTACCGAACTAGCCGATTAAGCTGGTGTTGTAGTAGCCCAGTCAATAGAGACCAAAGATGGTGGAATATCGCGAATGGTTCGTGTATCTGAGAATTTTTGTGCAGTGGTAAGAGGGAATGTCACGAACAACATATTAGAAATCCTGACTTGTAAGGATGGCTGGCTCTGAGCACTATGGGACTTAACATCTATGGTCATCAGTCCCCTAGAACTTAGAACTACTTAAACCTAACTAACCTAAGGACAGCACACAACACCCAGCCATCACGAGGCAGAGAAAATCCCTGACCCCGCCGGGAATCGATGACTTGTAAGGAGTCAGTGTGTTGGTGGAGGTGCTTCTGGTCACTTTTGTGAGTTTTTCTTGGGTAACTCGAAAACCGTGACCTCAAGCGAAAAAGTTCCAAGCACAGAATTTAACCACATTAAATTTCCTACAAAAAGGTCCTGTTCATTTTTTCTGTGCTACTAATAGTTTGCGCGTAGCGAGTGAGAGAATATGAAAATCTCGTGAGATGTTTGTGAGGGCCAGATATAACATCGCAGGTTGCATAAAATGACATCGTTTGGGGCAATTGAATCACCCAGTGTATTACGAAATAAAATATTGAGCACATTCTCTCTCTCTCTCTCTCTCTCTCTCTCTCTCTCTCTCTCTCTCTCACACACACACACACACACACACACACACACACACACACACACACACACACACACACATATTAAAAATGTAGCAGAAGATACAGAAATTTGAAACAGTTCTTATAATAACACACCAAGATTGCTGTTTTATCGCCTGTGGTGCCCTGGCTGACATGGATGCTTCCCCTCGAGGATCGTAGTTCATTTAAAGTGTGATTAATATTACTCATGGCTTTCACGAGTCATCTGAGGTGACGGCAAGGTTGTTCCTTTGAAATGGGCGTAACAGACACCCTTCCCCATTCCTGACCAATCAAATGGCTCAAATGGCTCTGAGCAGTATGGGACTTATTATCTATGGTCATCAGTCCCCTAGAACTTAGAACTACTTAAACCTAAGGACAGCACACAACACCCAGCCATCACGAGGCAGAGAAAATCCCTGACCCCGCCCGGAATCGAACTCGGGAACCCGGGCGTGGGAAGCGAGAACGCTACCGCACGACCACGAAATGCGGGCCTGACCAATCAGAGTTTGACCTCAGTCTCAAATGATCTCATCTTTACCGTCTACAGGAAACCAAACTGTACTCCAACTGCCTTCCATTTTCTACTTGTCAGTTGATATAAGCAAGTCTCAGTAACAAAACACACCCTGTTAAAGAATTCCATACTAAGAAACGCACAAGACGATAGTGTTCTCTCTTGAAGTACCGCGGGTAATTCCAAGTTTGATGCGTATGGTGAGAGACTCTCCACTTACTGCTTAAAATGAAGCGTAAACTGTAGTTGGATAATGCCCTTCAGTAACTTTAGCGTCCGGCACTAAGCGCCACTTCCCACACACAAGGTAAAATACAGCAAGGGGACACCGCAGTTGCTGCGCTGTCGCTCATATTGGCCGCCTTGACTGCATGCCAAGTTGCACATACGCTGGATTTCTATGTACCCGAGTATCCTGAAGAAAAACTTTGAGCTCCCCTAAATTTGAAAAGAAGAAAGTTTTTTAATATTTTCATGTGTTAATTTGCATTTTGAGTGAATTGAAGGACACTTAGCGAATTAAAGTAGATCAGTGCATTATGATCTCAATGGATTTACATCTGCTACGTTGCCTTTGACTTGCTTACAGTTAAACATCGGACACTTCAAGTTGTCATTAAAAATTATTTTTACTGTCAACGATATATCAGTGTTGAGTATACTTTACACACACTAAGTAATCAAACGCGTCTACTGTAACTCATGCTGAGAATATGACATCATAGCAGGCTCTGAGCACTATGCGACTTAACTTCCGAAGTCATCAGTCACCTAGAACTCAGAACTAATTAAACCTAACTAACCTAAGGACATCACACACATCCATGCCCGAGGCAGGATTCGAACCTGCGACCGTAGCGGTCGCTCGGTTCCAGACTGTAGCGCCTAGAAGCGCACGGCCACTCCGGCCGGCTAACATCATAGCAGGATTTTTTTGTTTAACGTTACTGTTTTTCAAAGCTGATGTACTGGAAACACGTGTATTTGGTACTACGAAATGTGAGCAAGATTAGGGTCGGAGACGAACGCTTGGTGTAACTGGTCTTTAATGGTATGTACGTTATCCAAGCGACCTTTCCCCATAATCCGCGCCATCAGTGGCGATGCACCTGGCGCAACGTATCACCTATAGCACAACACGAACGTACTAGGTGCAAGGTAAAATGTCATTTGCCAACACTAAACTGCCGACGACTTTTTTAAAGTTCCCCCTCATTGTTCATAATTCTGTGGTATATGTTTAGGTTGAGAATCAATTTTATGTGGAATATTTTGAGGAATGATCTATCACTCTTTGTCAGTGTACGTCTTACGTATGTTCCTTGCCTCCACTTCTGTTAGCTTGCCTGGGGACGAGAGAGCGAGCAGAACTGTGTGTGAAAATGCAGTCACCTAAACAGCTAGAGGAGCCGAGAGAGAAAGTTCCAGTACTGAGACCTTTTTTGAAAAATGCTAGACACGACATGGTAAAATTGAAAAACAAAATGGATAGGGCTCCCCATTGTTGGTATTTCTGGATTTTTTCTGTGGCTTGTACTGTTTGCGTCTGCTTACGCAAGAGTATGCACAGTATAGTAAGCACTATATAAAGCTAATGCGTACTTCTGAAGCAGTTATTTACATTTTGTTTCTGACGCATGCATTTGTTTTTGAGTTATAAGAAAATTTCGACTCAAGTGAAACAAAGCTTTTATGAAGTTAGTATTGTGAACTTCAGATAGTATCTTTTACGATGAAAGACTCAGTGCTGTGATAGACTTGCTTATGGCTCGTTGGTATGCTGTACCACCTTTGTGTTGCAGACGCACAAATATTTCACCGTTTATAAAGTTGCACGTGCGCTGCTCATACGTGAGCGTTAGTCTCCTGTTTATTCGCTGCCATGAACTGTTGCCAACTGATTCAGTGCACTCTTCTGACTGCAATTGTTTGTGTTTTCTGTTAAAATGCGCCATTCAATTCTCTTTTATTTGTAATATGAGTAAATAAGCACATCAGATTAAAAAATAGTCACACCAAAGAGACATCCTGTAATACCACCTCCAGCCTTGATAATAATCACATTGCAGCAAATAAGAGAGTCCATAAGTTTCTTCATGTGTGCCATATCAATCTGAAGCTCCGTATTCATGATGATAATTCCAAACAATCCCAAAAATTTCCCACGTTACTGAGATAGTGTTACTTAAACAGCGATATGGTGTCTGGGGTTCGTCTAGCCAGAAACAAATACGTGTAGCCCTGTGCACACGGATATTTTCATTCTTGAAGACGGGAGTTCCACAACATACTCATCATCAATCAAGATACAAAGAAACTGCGACATGTAGTTGTTAGTGGTAATTGATTTACATCAATGGGGAGGGCTGAAAATTTGTGCTGGACCGGGATTCGAACCCGTGTCTCCCGCTTACTAGGCTAAGATTCTGACCACTTTTTTTATCTCATTTTGTTCGTTACTGTTCGTTGCATTCGTTGGGCGCGGACGGCCCATGACACCCGTTCAAGTTCATTGTTGAACCGTTCACCCAATTTTTTCCTTTTTTAATTACAAATGGTAGCTATCCCTCTGACCGAACGCTGAGTTACCGTGCGAGCCATCCAAACACAGTGGTCACTGCAACTGTATCGACTGCCCTAGCACGCCTCCCGTCAGACCCAAATTCGCAGCTTATCCGCACACTACTGACGGAGTGCTCCTGCCCATTATCCACGTTACTCGAAGCGTTTTACCGATTCCCGCAACAGTTCGAACGTGGTGTGTATCAGCATTCAAGGGACCATTGGCCAGTCCCGCCTTAACGATATACACACCTGGAAATGGAAAAAAGAACACATTGACACCGGTGTGTCAGACCCACCATACTTGCTCCGGACACTGCGAGAGGGCTGTACAAGCAATGATCACACGCACGGCACAGCGGACACACCAGGAACCGCGGTGTTGGCCGCCGAATGGCGCTAGCTGCGCAGCATTTGTGCACCGCCGCCGTCAGTGTCAGCCAGTTTGCCGTGGCATACGGAGCTCCATCGCAGTCTTTAACACTGGTAGCACGCCGCGACAGCGTGGACGTGAACCGTATGTCCAGTTGACGGACTTTGAGCGAGGGCATACAGTGGGCATGCGGGAGGCCGGGTGGACGTACCGCCGAATTGCTCAACACGTGGGGCGTGAGGTCTCCACAGTACATCGATGTTGCCGCCAGTGGTCGGCGGAAGGTGCTCGTGCCCGTCGACCTGGGACCGGACCGCAGCGACGCACGGATGCACGCCAAGACCGTAGGATCCTACGCAGTGCCGTAGGGGACCGCACCGCCACTTCCCAGCAAATTAGGGACACTGTTGCTCCTGGGGTATCGGCGAGGACCATTCGCAACCGTCTCCATGAAGCTGGGCTACGGTCCCGCACACCGTTAGGCCGTCTTCCGCTCACGCCCCAACATCGTGCAGCCCGCCTCCAGTGGTGTCGCGACAGGAGTGAATGGAGGGACGAATGGAGACGTGTCGTCTTCAGCGATGAGAGTCGCTTCTGCCTTGGTGCCAAAGATGGTCGTATGCGTGTTTGGCGCCGTGCAGGTGAGCGCCACAATCAGGACTGCATACGACCGAGGCACACAGGGCCAACACCCGGCATCATGGTGTGGGGAGCGATCTCCTACACTGGCCGTACACCACTGGTGATCGTCGAGGGGACACTGAATAGTGCACGGTACATCCAAACCGTCATCGAACCCATCGTTCTACCATTCCTAGACCGGCAAGGGAACTTGCTGTTCCAACAGGACAATGCACGTCCGCATGTATCCCGTGCCACCCAACGTGCTCTAGAAGGTGTAAGTCAACTACCCTGGCCAGCAAGATCTCCGGATCTGTCCCCCATTGAGCATGTTTGGGACTGGATGAAGCGTCGTCTCACGCGGTCTGCACGTCCAGCACGAACGCTGGTCCAACTGAGGCGCCAGGTGGAAATGGCATGGCAAGCCGTTCCACAGGACTACACCCAGCATCTCTACGATCGTCTCCATGGGAGAATAGCAGCCTGCATTGCTGCGAAAGGTGGATATACACTGTACTAGTGCCGACATTGTGCATGCTCTGTTGCCTGTGTCTATGTGCCTGTGGTTCTGTCAGTGTGATCATGTGATGTATCTGACCCCAGGAATGTGTCAATAAAGTTTCCCCTTCCTGGGACAATGAATTCACGGTGTTCTTATTTCAATTTCCAGGAGTGTATGTGGCGTCTGTTCTTTCGGACGTGTATTACAAGCAAATTTCGACTCAAGTGAAACAAAACTTACGTGAGGTTAGTATTATTGACTCATCATAAAGATGTACAAGAATTAGCGTAACTTGATCACCGAGAATAGTGAAATAAACATCCTGCTTCATATTCACGGTAAACTTAATGAGTGGTGCGATATCCTGGTACCAAAACGAACGAATAAAATCTCGGAACCACTTCCAGCAGCAACTAAATCTGTACACACTGGGGATTAGACGACTCTAGACGCGCCATTGGGCCGTTGGTGTACTCCATGCCTTGCATAGTTTTCAGAGAAGGAGAAGCGCAATTAGTCAAGCGACATTACTCGCCTCCAGTGAGCTGCTGTATAGAAATATACTGTTTAGCCCACTGAAGACGTGTAGCTTTATGTGCCGATGTGAGCAAATGGACATCTGCGAGGTACTGTACTGTAAATGTCCATTGCTTGCAGTTCCTTTCGACATTCTTGCTCGGAAACTGGTTCAAGTGAAGCTGTATTCAGTCACAGCAGCATCTCCTGTCAGTGTTGCAAACGACTGTCATTGACAAGTCTCCCGTCACTGTCAATAGGATCTTTTTACGACCACTGTCGTTCCCTATGTTAAATGACTGCAAGTGGTACGCGGTTCCTTTACTGTGTGGCCATGGGCACGTCCAAACACAGTAGCTCCTTTCTACCATGATGTCACGTCTCCACGTCGACTCATCTTACTGCGCTCATTACCTATAACCGACTAGCACTTACGCACCATTTCACCGTCATGACTTACGTCGATGGTAAAGGACCACATGACCATCTGGTATCAGATTTTTTGGTTGGGGAGGGCGAAATGTGTCCATTTTTTCGCCTCAGGTAGTGTTCGTTATTATGTCGAATGCCGATTTTTTTCTTGGTTCGGAGTATAATTTAGGGTGGAGGGGGGGGGGGGGGGGCGTATGAGAAAATCCACATGTACATAGAAGCTAATGTAACTTTCACTGTTTGAGAGGTAATAAAACGAAATTTTTCACATGTCGGTATTGGCTATAATCTTTTTTTTTTTTTTCTTGGAAAATAATTTCCTCAAGACCATTCTGTATACTTTTAGAACACATGTTATCACACGAGAAATATTTTTTCAAAGGTTACTTTACTCATCAGTTTCAAAATGTGGTAGTTTATTAAATAAATCTGTGTACCAGTTTTTTTATATCACTCTTAGAACCCTCGCAATATGTTTTTTAAAATTTTTGTGTATGATACATACCAATTTTTATTTCACAAGAATTAAATAATTTGATAGGAACGCAATTTTTTGCCACAAGAAGATGCATTATAATATGTACCAAATCTGTAGCAAATTTCACCTTTTTATCAAAATAAAAATTTTAGATTTTATTAACATTTATTCTAGAAACAAGTACTTTAATGTCTGCCGTAACCATAAATTTTGTCTTCTTCGTCTTCATATATTTCTTTCCTTGTTGTGTGATCTATCTGGCATACCCTTTTGCCAGTATCCTTCACTGACGTTTCAGTATTATTAATACGTACTTTATCTTCTTCAGCAGGTTTTCAGTGAAGCAACCTGCATCAAATCCTAGTCTCATAAGGGTCCTAATTCTTCTATTATTACCATCATTGAACACCAGGCAAGCGTCATACGAGCCCATTTTAACAATAGTAGATCAGCAAGAGGTTGCCTATGGACGTCTCTTCTAAATGAGACTACTGAAGCTTTCGTTTGGGTGTCGTGTTCCCGCATGTGTGCATTTCTATAACAAATCGTAATTAATCGCATCGTAAATGGGCTCACAGCTTTCTATACTGTATTGGCGTCTGCTCTGCTGGCAGGAAATAATAAAAGAATGACAGAGTCATGAAGAAAAGGGTGCGTGGCACTGTGCATTGGTTGAGACAAGACGGCTTTTACATCGTTTGTCGCACGAATTAAACTCTGACAATAGGAGACAATATTTCTCAAATGCCGTAGAACTATCTGGTGGCCAAAATATTTCAATACTTTTTACCAATTTTACATACTCCCCCCCCCCTTAAATCTATGTCCCCAGTATCTGGGCGGGTAAGCCTATTTAAAGAACTGAGAAAGGCAAGGGTATACTATTCGAAACGATGTATTCTCTTCTACATTGGTTATAAAGATAATTATGACAACAGTATGTTTTTAAACGACACCTTCTTAATATGCTTTTTGTTGGTTTCCTCAAGTTGTGCGGCACAGTGATGGATAGCACACTGTAATCGAGAAACTTCAGCGCTGAAAATTATGCTACACGTGAACATATTCGCATTGCGAATACGAACAGCCATCAGTTGTGTAAGGGAATGACGACAATGAAAATTTGTGCCTTGCAGGGACTCGAACCCGAATCTCCCGCTTTACCCGAGCTGTCACCTTATCCGCATTCGTTATGTGTACACGACTCACGGTTAGACGCAAAATGCCATATGTCGACGTTCCTGCGTCACAACCCGTACTAATACACACATTATGTAATTCATGTACAGGGAAGGACATTTAAATACAAATCTCTGTCTTGCATCGGCAGATAAATACGATACTGCAGTGCCTGTGTTGTTAAGAAGAACGATACAATATCGTATCGAAAATTGCATTGTTTATTTTCGTTTACTTCCACAGACATCTGTCTATTTCAGTATTTTGCGGCGTAGAGAAATTTCTTGGAGAGGTTTGAGATGTTTTTTTGCTCATTTTCCTCCATCTTTACAAACAAAACCTTCAATAAAAATAATGTGTACTACAAAGTACGATTAATATCTGTAGTTGAAGCACGATAATTGTGTGGACACCTAATTTACCGATGTTGCAAAGATGGTCTCGTGCCAATTTAGATCAACACTGAGTCTCGTTCAGTTCATCCAAGTTATGCAACATACCGAACTCATGAACTGAGTTGATTTACTAAACTGTGATCAAAATTGATCTCCTGTGAGCGAAGTTTATATAATGGGTTCAAATGGTTCAAATGGCTCTGAGCGCTATGGGACTCAACTGCTGAGGTCATTAGTCTCCTAGAACTTAGAACTAGTTAAACCGAACTAACCTAAGGACATCACAAACATCCATGCCCGGGGCAGGATTCGAACCTGCGACCGTAGCGGTCTTGCGGTTCCAGACTGCAGCGCCGTTAACCGCACGGCCACTTCGGCCGGCTTATATAATGAGCCCAGTGTGTTTTGTGACGGTGGAATGGTTCATCTCCTATTTATACTTTACGTATTTTTGTACTGTGTTTTGAAATTCTTGAGATAGTGTTTCTTTTTCCGTGTGCTAAGTGTAAATCTTAGTTTTGAACTATAATTGTTTTTCTCTGCGTCGGTTTTTCTTTGTATTATTGTATATTATTCACTTTAATTTCACTTCTTTTGTCTTTACAGCATCTTGTCTTTGTCATATCAGTAACTGACCCTTTGTCTGTGCTAGTGATGAAGTTGTATGTCCTCTGGCTTGAGCAGTTTCGTCTTTATACTGTTACTGAGTCTCTACACAACGTGGATGCCACGTGAATTAGTCTTCGTGCATATATTATTACCCATAATTTTTATTCACAAATTTAGCTGTTAAGTGGGATTTCAGTTATTCTTCGTTTATGTTCCAATGTGCAGTAACCTTTGAGAAGTTGAAAGCACGCTGCAAAGGAACTGGCGGTGAATATTATTTATACACAGCGAGGTCATTACATTTCTCGTGCGATGAGGTTTCCCACGTAAGTTGACCCGGCTAACGTAACTGCGCAAGTAATTGTTCGCGGAACAAGGAAAGACCATTACGGTGAAGGAAGACTTACAGGAGCCGCCTCCACATAGGCCGGTCGTGTTGTGCCGCGCCGCGCAAAACCAAGGAAAAGTGGTTCGGCACAGCCGGTGCAGACGTGAAGTCGAGCCGCCCCGCCCAACAATTAACGAAGTTCCGCTACTGTTGGTACATCAAAGGAAATGGTATGCTATTGCGCGGCTCGATTTGGACCGCGTTTCTCGGTATCCATTTTTATTGTCGCGTACACGTGCACACTAGAGCACTCTGCTCCATTCTGCTCAGTTTACTCTGCTCTGCGCGTGACTGCGTCGTGCGTTTGTGCGTAGCGCAGCTCGTCCGGTGTGGATGCGGCTTAGCCTCTGCCTGCTCATATAGCGCATCACACAGTATGTTTACCTTTTGAGGATCTGAGACGAGCGACAACCATATCGAGTCCCGCGCTGACGCAATCCCGTCGGCCCACAGCGGAAATCAGCGTGCATATGACTGTGCAGTAAACGTTAGGTTTATTCCTAAAGCTAAAACATGATTACACAAAGAACACTGACGCAAACAACGTATGTCTGCAGGCCCGTACTGCGAACAGTGTGTTAGAACCACAGGATGTAAATAAAATTTTGATCTAATAACTGTATTTCATCCCCCCATTTTTGTCAATTATTCCCTAATGCTCTCCCTGAAACTCTCCACAACCTCTGATTCTGTGTTTATCCAGGTCCCATCTCCTTAAATTCCCACCTTTTGCAGTTTCTTCAGTTTTAATCTACAGTTCATAGCCAATAGACTGTGGTCAGAGCACACATCTGCCCCTGGAAATGTCTTAAAATTTAAAACCTGGTTCCTAAATCTCTGTCTTGCCATTATATAATTTATCTGAAACCTTCCAGTATCTCCAGTCCTCTTCCATGTATACAACCTTCTTTCATGATTCTTGAACCAAGTGTTAGCTGTGATTAAGTTATGGTCTGTGCAAAATTCTACAAGGCGGCTTCCTCTTTCATTCCTCACCCCCATTCCATATTCACCTACTACGTTTCCTTCTCCTCCTTTTCCTACTATCGAATTCCAGTAACCCATGACTATTAAGTTTTCGTCTCCCTTCACTATCTGAATAATTTCTTTTATCTCATCATACATTTCATCAATCTCTTTGTCATCTGCGGAGCTAGTCGGCATATAAACTTGTATTACTGTGGTAGGCGTGGGTTTCGTGTCTATCTTGGCCACAATATAGCGTTCACTATGCTGTTTGTAGTAGCTTACCTGCACTATTATTTTTTATTCATTATTAAACCTGCTCCTGCATTACCCCTATTTGATTTTGTATTTATAACCCTGTATTCACCTGACCAGACGTCTTGGTCCTCCTGCCACCGAACTTTACTAATTCCCACTATATCTAACTTTAACCTATGCATTTCCCTTTTTAACTTTTCTAACCTACCTGCCCGACAATTTGATATTCCACGCTCGGATCCGTAGAACGGCAGTTTTCTTTCTCTTGATAACAACGTCCTCTTGAGTAGTCCCTGCCCGGAGATCGGAATGGGGGACTATTTTACCTCCGGTATATTTTACCCAGGAGGACGCCATCATCATGTAACCATACAATAAAGCTGCATGCCCTCGGGAAAAATTACAACTTTAGTTCCCCCCTGCTTTCAGCCGTTCGCAGTACTAGCACAGCAAGGCCGTTTTGATTAGTGATACAAGGCCAGATCAGTCAATCATCCAGACTGTTGCCCCTGCAACTACTGAAAAGGCTACTGCCCCTCTTCAGGAACCACACGTTTGTCTGGCCTCTCCGATGTTGTTGCATGTACGGTACGGCTATCTGTATCGCTGAGGCACGCAAGCCTACCCACCAACGGCAAGTTCCATGGTTCATGGGGGGAGGAGAGATTTAACTACGGGACTTAACATGGCGTTTCTTTAGTAACTGGAGATTTCTTACCAGTTAGTTAAAGTTCATTTATTTTATTATACGTACACAGATCAGTCAAAACATTGTGACCACCAACTTAGTACAAATATAAACCCCTCCAGGCGATAGCAGCGTCACCTAGCGAGGAATGACTGTTTGCCAGACACATCCACGGTGCATGTAGTATCAGTGAACATGCTGCCCAGGTCTAGAATGGGGAAGGCGAGCGAGCTATCTTAGTCTGACCGAGAGCATATTGTGATGGCCCGAAGGCTCGGCAGGAGCATTTCTGAAACTGCTCGATTTGTCGGGTGTCCGGGGAGTTCTTTGGCGAGTGTCCTCAGCACGTGGCGAAACCAAGGCCTCTCCTCATTACAGATATCTGACGTCGTAGGCTAGGCAGACAGGTAACACAGGACAGGCGGCGAACTGTAGCGGATCTAACATAAGACTTTAATGCTGGGCAGAGTACAGGTGTGTCTGAACACACAGTGCATCGAACACTGCTAACGACTGGCCTCCGCAGCCGACGACCGATGGATGTGCGAATGTTAACACAACGATATCAGCAACTACAACTGAAATGGGCACGTTACCATCGGCACTGGACGTTGGCGCAGTGGCAGCGCGATGCATGGTCTAATGAATCCGCTGCCTTCCAGGGAAACAGCTCCTTCACACTAATTCTGTGGGAGGGAGACCAGCTGACGGCCGCTCCATTATGCTCTGGGGAACATTCACGTGAGCATCCATGGGTCCAATGGAGCTCGTGCAAGGTACTATTACGGCAGACTGCTTGCAGACCACATACACCCGTTCTTGTGGATCATATTTCTCGATAGCAGTTTCATTTTTCAGCAAGGTAGTGTGCCATGTCATAGGGCCAGGAGTGTGATGGAGTGGTTCGAGGAACACAGTGGCGAGTTCCAACTGATGTGCTGGCCCCCAAACTAGCCCGATATGAACCCGATCGAAAACATCTGGGATGTAGTTGAGTGTGGCGTCAGAGGTCATCGCCCGCTCCCTGGAATTTACGGGTATTAGGTGACTTCTGTATGCAAATATGGTGCCAACTCCCTCCAACGACCTACCAAGGCGTCATTGCTTCAGTGCCACGACACGACGCGTCACCACTGTTATCCGTGCCAAAGGTGGTCGTACCGGCTCTTAGGAAGGTGGTCATACTTTTCTGGCTGATCACTGTATGTGCTATATATATTCTTAACAACTTCCGTCAGTTATACATCTGAATCTGAAGCAGTTCAGATGTCCGTCCAACTTACGAAGAACTCAAACTCATAATACCACTTTACAATGTCTTCCGAGGTGACTTTGTCTCATTGTTGTTGATTGTTTGGCATGCGAAATGTGAAAATAATTGCTTTAAATTTTCAGTTGTCACAAACATATAAGGCGCGATCAAAAAGTTTCCGTTAGAGGGCGTTGCTGCCGCATATATGCCATGTAGTGCCATTCCGATGCGGATATATTAACACCTATACGTAGGCAAGGGAACAATGTAGCATTCGTATTTTTTCGACAAGCGTACCGTTCATGTGGAAACGTGAACTATAGCGACGTTATAACAAAATGTTGTATTCTTTTCTTGGCTGCCGCAGGACAAACACCGGTAGACATCCATCGGTCAATGAAGAATGTGTATGGGGCTGCATGACCGCCGAAAACCACAGTTATGGAGTTATGCGCCAAGCTCCGTGCCGGTCGCAGGTCCCAGTGTCCCAACTGTCGTGATGTAGAAGTTACCCCAGCTCACGTGAGTCTCTCCAGCACCCGCCCTGATGATTCCTGTTTGACGAGGATGTGCAGCAGACAGTTATGGACTTCTTGTCTGAACAGGACAGAGTGTTTTACCAAACCGGTATCTTCAGTTTGGTGTGTCGGTAGAATGATTACCTCAGTTTGATTGTCACACTGATTCTGGACTGTACGGCCTTCGAACGGAAGACTTCTGATCCGCTTGTAAAATTAGTGGCCAAGAACTTAGTAATCTCGTTCATTCTGGCTTGCTACGCACGCGCACGCGCACACACACACACACACACACACACACACACACACACACACACACACACACACACACACAGAGCGCCCCAACTACCACACCACCGTCCTTCCTCCTCTTCCAAACATCTCACTCCGCTATCGCCTTCTACAGCTCCCATGACTCCTCAGTCAGCCTTACAGCGACGTCTGATGCACTGCACAGCAAGAGAGGTTACGTATTATGAAACTGTGGCATACTACCTACAGGAAACTATTGCAGTGTTCATTTAGTGCATTCACAAGAACCAGTGCACCAACTAAAGGAATATGAAACACAGAAGTAAGTGTTAAATAACTCCTCTTTAACGGTTAATAGTAAGATAACATAAATGTGTTGCAATAAAATGTGTGTAGTTAAATAAGTATTTTTTAATTTACAGATCCATGATGCTGCCTTATAGGAATACGTGAAACCTGTTCGAATAAAAAAAACTTGCAGTTGCAAAACACAGATTTTCTTCTTGTGTATATAATAACAACAGAGTCGTTTCCTTCGACAAAATGGTCACCTACGTTACACTGAGGTGACAAAAGCAGTGGGATACCTTCTTATATCGTATTGGACCTCATTTTCCCCGAATGCCCCACTAATGTACATATTGGACGATTCGAACAGCCTATCAGGTGTAGACCCACAGCAACTCGACGTTTCGTGGACTCAATAAGTAGTTGGAAGACCCAAGCTGACACATTGAGCCTAGCTGCCTCTATAGCCATCCGTAATCGCGAAAGTGTAGCCGGTGCAGCATTTTGTGCGCGAATTGACCTCTCGTTTATATTCCATAAATGTTCCACGGGATTCATGTCGGGCCATCTGTGAGGCCAATTCATTATCTCGAATTTTCTGCAATGTTCTTCAAATCAGTCTCAAACAATTGTGGCCCGATGACGAGGCGCATTGTCATCCATAAGAATTCCAGCGTTGTTTGTGAACGCCAAGTCCATGAATGACTGCAAATGGCCCCCAATCAGCCTAAAATAATCATTTTCACTCAATCATCGGTTCAGTTGGACCAGAGGACCCAGTACGCCTCCTGAAATGCTACCGAATAGGTGTTCTGTGCTGCCAGTTATCTTCGATCGCAAACCTCTAACTTTTATCATCATTCATCTAATATGTAGCAAGACAAAACTTTCATCAATCGAAAGGGTTATTCCACCATGTGTAGAGCTGTTTGCAGTGTTTGTGGTGCAAGACTTTTACACTACTTTAGTTAATCTACAAATTGCGATGTTAGAAATTCAGGTGACTGAATTCATGAGCAGCACATCTCCATCGCACTGCTTCCAATGTCTAAGGAAGACAGTACCACAGATCTACTCTTACGGGGACTATACATAAACTATATGTGTTTATCTTTCGTATGATGGCACTGAACTCCATAGCTCACAGATCCACCTGATGTTCAGCTTCAAAAGAAATGATTCAAATGGCTGTGAGCACTATGGGACTTAACATCTGAGGACATCAGTCATATAGAACTTAGAACTACACACATCACACACATCCATGCCTGAGGCAGGATTCGAACCTGCGACCGTAGTGGTTGCGCGGTTCCAGATTGAAGCGCCCAGAACCGCTCGGCCACAACGGCCGCCTAGCTTCAGAAGAAATAAATGTTACACTATGTGATAAAAGGTATCCCTACAAACCCAGAAACATACGTTTTTCATATTAGGTGCATTGTGTTGCCACCTACTGCCAGCTACTCGATATCAGCGACCTCGGTAGTCATATGACATCGTGAGAGAGCAGAACAGGGCGCTCCGCGGAACTCGCGGACTTCGAATGTGGTCAGGTGATTGGGTTTCACTTGTGTCATACGTCCTTACGCGAGATTTCCACACTCCGAAACATCCCTACATCCACTGTTTGCAATGTGATAGTGAAGTGGAAACGTGAAGGGACATGTACCGCACAAACGCATGCAGGCCGACCTCGTCTGTTGACTGACAGAGACCGCTGACAGTTGAAGAGGGTCGTAATGTGTAATAGTCTGACATCTATCCAAACCATCACAAAGGAATTCCAAACTGCGTCAGGATCCACTGCAAGTACTATGACAGGTAGGCGGGAGGGAAGGAAACTTGGATTCCATGGTCGAGCGGCTGCTCTTAAGACACACATCACGACGGTAAAGCCAAACGACGCCTCGCTTTGTGTAAGGAGCGTAAACATTGGACGATTGAACAGTGGAAAAAGGTTGTGTCGAGTGACGATCCGATGGCAGGGTGTGGATATAGCGAATGCCCGGTGAGCGTCATCTGCCAGCGCGTGTAGTGCCAACAGTAAAATTAGGAGGCGGTGGTGTTATGGTGTGGTCGTGTTTTTCATGCAAGGTTTTTGCACCCCTTGTTGTTCTGCGTGGCACAATCACAGCACAGTCCTACAGTGATATTTTAAGCACCTTCTAACTTCCCACTGTTGAAAAGCAATTTGGGGATGGCGATTGCATCTTTCAACACGATCGAGCAACTGTTCATACTGTACGGCCTGTGATGGAGTGGTTACACGACAATAACATCCCTGTAATGGACTGGCCTGCACAGAGTCCTAACCTGAATCCTACAGAACACCTTTGGGATGTTTTGGAACTTAATGACAGGCCACACAGATCTCGTACTTCTCATCAGTGCAGCACTCCGTGAAGAATGGGCTGCCATTCCCCAAGAAATCTTCCAGCACCTGACTGAACGTATACCTGCGAGAGTGGAAGCTGTCATCAAGGCTAAGGGTGAGCTAACACCATATCGAATTCCAGCATTACCGATGGAGGGCGTCACGAACTTGTAAGTCATTTTCAGCCAGTGTCCGGATACTTTAGTCACATAGTGTAGATGTCCTATGTATAACGTACAACATTTACAATTTACGCGAGGAATCGTTTATAAAATACGATACTAGCCTGAATAATAGATTGCCTTCTGTTTGTGGGAGGGATGATTGAAGTTAAGCGTGACACCAAAAATGTGAAATTATCGTATTCTTTCAAGTGTGTTCCCTACGTATTTAGTTCATCTACACTTTCCTATAGGTGATGATTATTATTTTAACATGGGTTAAAGTACAAATGTGCTTCTTCCATTTTTTAATTTACCCCGTCCATTTTAACTTAGGTCACATGGGCTGTGAGTGCAGCGCCATCAGAAATGGGGTACTAGTGGTGAGAACAAGTACAACTATCGTGCACTTCACATTAGGCATTGCGCAGCGTCTGTGCTCTTGCATGTGGTGGCTGATCAGTCACAATAATGGTGTAGGCAGTGGGTAAGTCGCCTTCCCAATGTTGTTTTTGTTTAAATGAAGATACAGTAGCTCCTGCCCTTCTCCAGCACTGATGGCAGTTTTTATAGCATAGCACAAGTGGACTTTTAAACTTCAGATAGCTGGGCTAGCAACATTTTGAACTTAGGGTCAAATTCTATAATTACGACATTTAGATATCTAACAACCATGCAGGCTTTCCTAGTGTCCACAGATCTACCATCTCGGATTTAAGTGTCCTGACAAGAAGGTAGACTGTCCTAGTATGCCCGGATCACCAGCTTGGTTAATGATATTACAGAGACTGCTCAGTATGCCCAGGGATCATGACATCATTCAGACTGTTCAAAGAGATTTCGGGATTGCAGCCGGTAGTCGTAAACTTCATTTCACGACATTTCGGCTGGACAACTGCCAACCATCTTCAGGTGAGCCGAACGAGGACTGACGAAGACGTCCTCCGCTCCGTCATATATAGTGCGCTGATGGTACTGCCACGCATGCGTTTCAGTCGCGGAGACGGAAGGACCACACCGCCCAGCGGCAGCGACCTCGCTGGTGGAACTGCAAGACTCAGCTGCCGTCGGTATTGTCACTGGCCGCAGCTGTCGAAGTCTTCTGGCGTCTTCGCCTCGAGCACATTTCGGAGATGACGGGATTCCACGCGTTATTCAGTTGGCAACCACTGTCACGGTTCATTAGATTTTCCGCAATGCGTATTTCAACTGATTCTTTGATAATGGAGTCCCAAAAGGTGGTTGCTGTGGCCAAAATCGAAGTTTTGTCATACACCATTGAATGTCCCATGGGAATACAATGTTCCGCAACTGCAGACTTGCTGGGTTGAAGTAGGCGAGTGTAACATTTATGCTCCGTACAACGCTCTTCCACCGTTCGCGTTTTCTGTCATATATAGGCCATACCACATTGACACGGTATTTTATAAATTCTCGCCTTCCGCAGTAACAAGTCATCCTTCACCGATCGCACCAGATCCTAAATCTTAGGTGGACGAAAAACCACTTTCACATGAAAATCATTAAGAACCCTCGCTATTTTGAAGGAGATATTTCCAACGAAGGGAAGAAAAGCTAGTGACTTTGTTGGCGCGTTCTTCTCATTAACCACGTCCCGGTTCCTGGCTTTAGTTGAGAAGGCCCTGTTAATTTGCTGGGTCGAGTATCTATTGTCTCTGAACACCGTCCTTAAATGTGCAAGATCCTTAGGCAAATTCTCTGCATCCGACACCGTACGTGCCCTGTGCACAAGGGTTTTAAGTACACTCGTGGTTTGGGATGGGTGACGGCAACTTGAAGAATGCAAGTACAAATCAGTGTGAATGGGCTGAAGAAAGCACTGCACTACGGAACCTTCGAGAAGATCACGAAATAGTGGTTCTGAAGGCTGATAACGGTAATTCTACCGTTTTGTTACCTTGTAGGTTGTATTTGGAGAAGATGTATAGTCTACTTAGTGATATTATGTACAGGAAGATTGATCAAGACCCAACAGCACGTGTGCAGCGGAAGACGTGCGCACTTTTGAAATCCAGAGTCCACTAAGCGGTTAAGACCACATGGCAGCATACCACCGAGACTATCGTCTTCCTAAAGTACATAAAAAAGGTCTTCCTTTACGGCCTATAGTGAGTAATATTGACGCACCCACATATGATTCAGCCGAACTTCTGGTTCCCTCCCAAAATCAATCAACCAACCTCCACTCAATTGTGTTTGATGTTACGTTATGCTTAAAATGACGGTATGCATTATTGTCATAAATATTTAATAATCTATGCCCACATTGCGCTATTACTTGCAATTACAAGAAGAAACTGAAGGAACGGAGATTAGTGTTTAATGTGCCACTGATAACGAGTTCATCACAAAGAAGAAATGGAGCATAATCTCGCATTGGCCACGGTTAAGGCAGGAAACTGGCTATGCCCTTTCGAATAAGCAATACTAACAGCCGCCTTGAGCGTCTTGGAAAAATCATAAGAAACTTTAACCAAAACAGCAAGGAAGGTATTTGAGATCAGTCCCTTCCGTATGAGTCTAGTATGTCCAGTTAACCTAGAATTTCTTACTAAAACATCGATAGGTACAGACAGAAAAGTACAGAGACTTTCCAGGTGTTTGACTGTTTCTCGTAAAACTTTTAATGAACGTGATCTACTTTTTTTGCATATCTGGATGCTCTTTCCATTGTAGAGAAGTTCAGCTAGTGTAAAGTTGTCAAATGAAGCGAAAACGCGAGGAAAAAAAAAAAAAATTACCTTTTATGCGTAGTATCAGCAACTAGAAGGATTGAACGGAGCGGAATGATCGGTCTCTGGGATATGGCTTTGGCTTACAATGTCTTTTCGTCTCTTAGAGAGCTTGCTGTTGTGACATCGATGCGTGTGTGAAGCTAATGGATAGAGACTGTTAGTCTGCCTAAATAAGTGATATGACGGCACTTCAGAACTGTCTTGTACACACCGTCGTAACGGCCCTTTCATCTTCGTCTACAGTGCAGACTCGACGCTGGAGCACCCCAAACGGTGTAGGCCTATCTGAGTCAAAAGTTTCTACTCCATCTGGTGTTGGCTGAACTGATAGATCGATAAACATTGCGTCAACTTCCAGTGTCAAGAAACGATAAACGTCCAAGACAGCCTTGGGAAGTTGGATGCCGTCTCTGTCGAGCTGAGTAGCAAAATGTAGTGTTTCGGAAGAGACACTCTTCAAAGGGTTCCTCACTCTACAGTGATATCCTCATACGTCTTAGATGCTTTCGTGGTAAAAGCAATCTCGCATCTTTTTATATAGTAAGCAAAGGCGAAGTGTAATGGTTTCATACGTCACTGGATACAACATACAGTCTCAACTGATACGTACTGTGGACAATGTGGACAGTAACAGATACATAAGAGAGGAACTAAAGCCTCATGTATTATCACTCTGTGACGCAACCTTCAGGTCACACTTGTGCAGGACGGTGCTGGCTTACACGTGGCTTTCTTCGAATGACTAATTTTGTCTTGGATATGGTTTGTAGGAATTTTGTTAGTCACAGATCGTCGAAAATAACTGTTCATACTTTGTGACTTCGTTTACAAATTCCTCAGGAACATTTCACAACTTCTCTGCCATTATTCTACGACATTTTTAGCATCTGATTGCAGTTGGTCATGGTATGGAAATGTTTTGTGCGTGATAAATTTGGGGATCTAGTGAGAATTAATGTAAAATTAAAGAAGGAAAGATAACACAGAATACTGATCAAAAATGCAGTTTCATCTGGGAAGAGAATTATTGGTTGCGGGTTTCTTCTGCAGCAGGACAGTGACTCCCAACATGTTTTTAGTAGTAGTACTAGTACTAGTAGTAGTTAAATTATGCAGACGGCATGACAGTAGAAGAGACAAATGTTAGGAACTCAGGAATATGCGTTGGCCAACTCGGTCACCTAACACAAATACCAGTGAACTCTTACGGGAGGAACTTGACATGTAGGTCAGAAAACTGAGCTCATCTAATTTTGAAGAACTATGGAATAATTTAAAAACGTATTGCACTGGAGTATCTGCAATAGCACTACAAAATCTTGCTTCCAGTATGCCAAGTGTATGTGCAGCTGCTCTGTGGGGAAAAAGGTGGATACTTTGATGAGGTCAAAATCTAAACTATATTGTATTGCATAAAATGACAGATAGAGAAAGTAACTATTTTGTTGGTCACTGTAGTTAGTACGCTGCGTTTGTACATTGAAGTAAACTATATATTTTTATCATGGTGGATTGAATACTTTTGACCGGTAGTGTAATTGCCTTATACGATCAGTTATATTGTACGTGGCCATACAAGCAGCGTCATTCACTCATCTTGCTTCTTAAGCTGCTCCAAAGTGTAAAATCCGTCTGAAGCCCATCTCCCTCACCAAATACTATATCTCACCGACTAGTACGGTTTGTCTGGACAATATACTAATTTTACTTGTTCAGGAACTAATTCGCCAAAGCATTATCCGTCATTGCTATCTGTAGTTTATGTAAGATCCAGGGCAATGTTGTGCATCACCGTGATGCATAAAATAATTTACATTGCGGTAGAATTGAGATGGAAATCCTCATTCCTTCTTTCATTAGTTTTTTCTTTATTGCTTCTCCCTTGTCTGGTTGTTCCTGTCTTTCTAAGTAACTGATACTATTGTTTACAGATGTTGTGACGCCGATTACCTTACAGTAATTTTAAAATTTTTAACGCTTGAAGCTGATAATTTGCTAATTATATTGGATTGAAAGCACTGCTTGAAATTTTAATTTCATGTTTTCAGTAAAATCATAACTTCAAGAAATTAGTATAAATCGTTGGGTTTTCCTATCCTTCATAGACCCTCTTAGCATACTGATGAGCAAATACTTCTTACAAGGGAAACTCCCCATCGCACCCCCCCCCCCTTCCCCCCAGATTTAGAGGTAAAATGGTCCATTGGACAGCCTGTCAGAAACTGAACACAGATCTAGGATGAAAACAGGAAGAAGGTGCACTGAACTCACTATTCATCATATTTTCTTCATTTGCTTGCGACGGTAATGTATTCTTATCACATAACTCATATTCTGTGATGAATAGTGAGAGCAGGTGAGATGCCGTAAAGACTTCTCACAGAAATGAAAACAACAACTAAACAGGTGTGAACTATGATACAACAAAGGTATTCAAGAGTCAAAACTTCCAAAACGGATCCAAGAGGCATAACATGTGGTACCTGTGTAGAACAAATAGGAGGTACGTACATCTGGAGGTCCCTTCGTTACATGTCGCTGTTGCAAATGGACTTAACACCACGACACATACACAGATTTGAATACAGCGTACCATGCATATCATGAATACCGTTTAATTACCACGTTGTAATACGTGGGACGTTCAATAAGTAATTCAACACATTTTTCTTCTGAAAGTAGGTTGGTTTTATAAAGGATTCCGATACACCATGTTATTCCCCACTCTTTTGGCTACAAAACTCTGTTATTCAACATAATCTCCGTTCAATACGATGCGCTTTACACCACCTTACTGGGACAGCCTGTATGTCTACATGGTACCACCCTACTGGTTGACGTCGGAGCCAACATTTGGCTGCAGTAATGATCCCTCCATCATCTACGTACTGCCCCCCGCGGACTGCATCCTTTGTTGGGCCAAGCAGATGGAAGCCGGAAGGTTCGAGATCCGGGCTGTAAGCTGGATGAGGGAGAACAGTCCAATGAAGTTTTGTGAGCTGCTCTCGGGTGGGCGGGCTTGTGTGAGGCTTTGCGTTGTAATGGAGAAGGAGAATATCGTTTCCATATTTGTTGCCGACGAACACGCTCAAGTCGCTTCTTCAATTACCCGAGGGTAGCACAATACACTGCAGAGTTGATCGCTGCACGATGACGGAGAACATCAAACAGAATAACCAATTCAGAGTCCCAGAAAACCACCACAATGAGTTTATCGGCTGAGGATGCGGCTCTGAACTTTTTTCCGAGCAGAGGTGGTGCGGTGCCACTCCACAGACTGCCGTTTTGTTTTCATTTCGAAGTTAAGAACCTATTTTTCATTGTCTGCGACGATGTTTGACAAAAAATTGGCACGATCAGTCTCGTAAGGCGCAAGCAATTCCGCACGGATGGTCCTTTATTGCCCTTTGTGCTATTCTGTTAGGCGACGACGAACCCAGCGGGCACACACCTTTGAGCACTCCCACTGTTGAACGAGTGAGTCAGCACTACCAACAGAGACATCCAGTTATGCAGCGAGTTATTTGATTGTCATCCGTCGATCACCTCGAATGAGAGTGTCCGCACGTTCCAGCATTGCAGGAGTCACAACTGTGTGTGGCGGAGCCGGCACGTCGGAGATCGGGCTGGTTTGGCTGCCTTGTTGCGACGATGACAGACGTGTCTTCCACAGACTCACCGTGCTTTTATTCATTGCCAGGTCTCCGTAGATATTCTGTAAGCGGCTCTGTATATCTGCGATGCTCTCGTTTTTCACCAAGAGAAACTCAATGACAGCTCTCTTCCGGGAACGCTCCTCCGTTAGAGACGCCATTTTGAAGGTTACGTATAGCGCCACCGCTTATCCGAACCTCACAAAATATAGGAGCTCAAGCGGGAATATTCCACTATGTCCCACAACAAATTCCGCATTTTTTCAAACGAAATTGCCCGAGGAAGAAAGTGCTGTATTACTTATTGAATGCCCCTCGCATTATAGTTTTGCATGCATTAATTGTATTATGAATGAGATTTGGAATTGGGTTCCGGGTCCAAATTACTGGAGATTTTAAAGAGAGTAAATTTCTTAGTACCTATTGTTATAGATTATTATATTATCTGCGAACCTCAACTACCGTTTCATGAATTTCATTTGTACGTAACGTGCCAATAGTCATTCTTTGACTTATTTTGTTGAGGCCATCGTAACCTTTCCCTGTTCATGAACGATCGGATAGAGAGTACGACATTTCCGTGGGATACTCTTATTTGAATACTAAGAAGTCCTAACAATTTAAATTTTGAAATGGTATCACTAAATTCGATTCTCTTGCTTCTATGTCCATATTGTATTTGGTCCATAAATTAAAAAGTATAATTATGTCTGTCTTTCAAGGAATTTTCAGATGGTCTTGATACTTAGGAGCCGACCGTTGTGGCCGAGCGGTTCTAGGCGCTTCAGTCTGGGAGCCGCGCGATCGTCACGGTCGCAGGTTCGAATCCTGCCTCGGGCATGGATGTGTGTGACGCCCTTAGGTTAGTTAGGTTTAAGTAGTTCTAAGTTCTAGGGGACTGATGACCTCAGATGTTAAGTCCCATAGTACTCAGAGCCATTTGAACCATTTGATATTTAGGATGTGTTGTGCATTTTCTGAATCCTGCTTGATATTCGCTATTTAGATCTGTTGTCCCGACGTCAGTCCTGTTTTGTAGAAACTATTATTATTCATTCTTTCTTTACTTTCTCAGACGTTAAGTCTGGTTAAAAATGGAAAGTGACGCGGACCTTGACCAAGCGTCACTTCCTTTTAACTGTATGGCATGTGTTATATTGCATTTAAGAACTTTCGGGTAATTGAACATGTATCAATAATTACAGATTTCTGTAGTTGTATATATAAGTTTGGATGTAGCTGTATTGCATTGATGTAACGGTGAATATTGTGTGGTATGACTCCTGTAGTTGATAGTATAATTGGTATAATGTCAAATTCATCCTGATGCCACATGTCCTTGACTTCCTCAGCCAGTTGGATATATTTTTCAATTTTTTCTCCTGTTTTCTTTTGTATATTTGTTGTATTGGGTATGGATATTTCGATTAGTTGTGTTAATTTCTTCTTTTTATTGGTGAGTATGATGTCAGGTTTGTTATGTGGTGTTGTTTTATCTGTTATAATGGTTCTGTTCCAGTATAATTTGTATTCATCGTTCTCCAGTACATTTTGTGGTGCATACTTCTATGTGGGAACAT
Source organism: Schistocerca americana (assembly GCF_021461395.2). NCBI lineage: Eukaryota > Metazoa > Arthropoda > Insecta > Orthoptera > Acrididae > Schistocerca > Schistocerca americana. The sequence goes on from NC_060130.1 coordinate 407,097,517, forward strand.
GTTGTTTTATAAGTTTATGTTGTAAGGCAAGCTGTTGATGTATTATTTTTGCTACATTGTCATGTCTTCTGGGGTATTCTGTATTTGCTAGTATTGTACATCCACTTGTGATGTGATCTACTGTTTCTATTTGTTGTTTGCAAAGTCTGCATTTATCTGTTGTGGTATTGGGATCTTTAATAATATGCTTGCTGTAATATCTGGTGTTTATTGTTTGATCCTGTATTGCAATCATGAATCCTTCCGTCTCACTGTATATATTGCCTTTTCTTAGCCATGTGTTGGATGCGTCTTGATCGATGTGTGGCTGTGTTAGATGATACGAGTGCTTGCCATGTAGTGTTTTCTTTTTCCAATTTACTTTCTTCGTATCTGTTGATGTTATGTGATCTAAAGGGTTGTAGAAGTGGTTGTGAAATTGCAGTGGTGTAGCCGATGTATTTATATGAGTGATTGCTTTGTGTATTTTGCTAGTTTCTGCTCGTTCTATAAAGAATTTTCTTAAATTGTCTACCTGTCCATAATGTAGGTTTTTTATGTCGATAAATCCCCTTCCTCTTTCCTTTCTGCTTAATGTGAATCTTTCAGTTGCTGAATGTATGTGATGTATTCTATATTTGTTGCATTGTGATCGTGTAAGTGTATTGAGTGCTTCTAGGTCTGTGTTACTCCATTTCACTACTCCAAATGAGTAGGTCAATATTGGTATAGCATAAGTATTTATAGCTTTTGTCTTGTTTCTTGCTGTCAATTCTGTTTTCAGTATTTTTGTTAGTCTTTGTCTATATTTTTCTTTTAGTTCTTCTTTAATATTTGTATTATCTATTCCTATTTCTTGTCTGTATCCTAGATATTTATAGGCATCTGTTTTTTCCATCGCTTCTATGCAGTCGCTGTGGTTATCCAATATGTAATCTTCTTGTTTAGTGTGTTTTCCCTTGACTACGCTATTTTTCTTACATTTGTCTGTTCCAAAAGCCATATTTATATCATTGCTGAATACTTCTGTTATCTTTATTAATTGGTTGAGTTGTTGATTTGTTGCTGCCAGTAGTTTTAGATCATCCATGTATAGCAGATGTGTAATTTTGTGTGGGTATGTTCCAGTAATATTGTATCCATAATTTGTATTATTTAGCATGTTGGATAGTGGGTTCAGAGCAAGGCAGAACCAGAGAGGACTTAATGAGTCTCCTTGATATATTCCACGCTTAATCTGTATTGGCTGAGATGTGATATTATTTGTATTTGTTTGGATATTAAGTGTGGTTTTCCAATTTTTCATTACTATGTTTAGGAACTGTATCAATTTAGGATCTACTTTGTATATTTCCAATATTTGTAGTAACCATGAGTGGGGTACACTATCAAAAGCTTTTTGGTAATCAATGTATGCATAGTGTAGCGACCTTTGTTTAGTTTTAGCTTGATATGTCACCTCTGCATCTATTATCAGTTGCTCGTTACATCCTCGTGCTCCTTTGCAACAGCCTTTTTGTTCTTCATTTATAATTTTGTTCTGTGTTGTATGTGTCATTAATTTCTGTGTAATGACTGAAGTTAATATTTTGTATATTGTTGGTAGGCATGTTATGGGGCGATATTTAGCTGGGTTTGCTGTGTCTGCTTGATCTTTAGGTTTCAGATAAGTTATTCCATGTGTAAGTGTATCAGGGAATGTGTATGGGTCTGCAATGTAACTGTTAAATAATTTAGTTAGATGTGAATGTGTTGAGGTGAATTTCTTTAGCCAGAAATTTGCTATTTTATCTTTTCCAGGGGCTTTCCAATTGTGAGTAGAATTAATTGCTTGGGTGACTTCATGTTGCAAAATTATCACTTCAGGCATTTGTGGTATCATCTTGTACATATCTGTTTCTGCTTGTATCCACCGTGCATGCCTGTTATGTTGTACCGGGTTTGACCATATGTTGCTCCAGAAGTGTTCCATGTCTTCTATGTTTGGTGGATTGTCTATTTTAATGTGTGTGTTATCTATTGTCTGGTAAAATTTCTTTTGGTTTGTGTTGAATGTTTGGTTTTGTTTCCTTCTATTTTCACTTTTTTTGTATCTTCTAAGTCGTTTGGCCAATGCTTGTAATTTCTGCTTCTTTTCATCTAATTGCTCTATCACTTCTTGTTGTGAGATTTTACCTAACCTTTTTCGTTTTTTTTCTGACATTTCATTTCTTATAAATTGTGTTAGCTGTCCGATGTCTTTTCTCAGTCTTTCTACTCTGATCTGTAGCCTGTGTTGCCATGCTGGTTTTGTGGGCTTCTTCTGTGTGTTGGTTGGTTCTGATCTCTGCCTAGTGTGTATATTTAGTGTAGTGAGTGCTCCTATATAAACCAGTAGTTGTAACTCTTCCATAGTTGTGTTTTCATTTATTATGTTGTGTATGATTGTGTTGATAGTTTTTATTGTTGTTTCGACTTGTGGGTTATTTGGCGGTCTATGCAAGAATGGTCTAATGTCTGTATTTGTGTCTTTGTATTCTGTATATGTCAGCTGAAATTTTTCTTCTATATCTACCATGTGTGTCACTTCGTGTTCTATTTGTGCTTGTTCTGGTGGCTGGATTAAGATTTCGTTTTCTTCTGACTGTTTAATTTATGCGTGTTGTTCTTTGTTTGTTTGCTCTGGGATGTTTGAGTCCATTACTGTATTTTCTTCTTCTTCTGATTGCACATTATTTTGTTCCAGTATTTGTTGTACTTGTTGTTTGATGTTTTCTAATTCTGACTGGGGTATCCTGTTATTTTTGATTATTACACGGATCTGATCAGCTAGTCGTTGTTCTGTTAAAAATTTTAATTCTGGGTATCTGGTAATAAATGTTGTGTATACTTGTGATCTGTATCCAGTTGTGTTGGTTCCTAGGTTTGTTGCTTGGTAATAACAGAACATGAGGTGTCGATTAACTTCATCTGACCATCTCATCCTCTGTCTTCGTTTTCCTTCTAGGGTGGTTGCAGGAAGCATATCCTGCAAAACACCTCTATTTGGATTTGAATCATTTTCCAGTTGGCTAGCAGTGTCGTTACCATTGTGGGCGGGCATAGGGTTCAAGCGTCGTCCCCGACCATGACGGTGCCTGTCCGAGACTTCTTTAGTTCTGTCCTGAACCAACTAATCACACTAAAAGGGGGGTTAGCCCTATTAGTGGTTTGTTCTTTTCGTCGCCTTTTACGACTGACAGAACATACCGGAGGCCTATTCTTTTCCCGGGCCTCCACGGGAATTTTCCCGGGCCTCCACGGGAATTTTCCCGGGCCTATTATTATTATTATTATTGCTATTATTATTAATAATTATGACAGTTTTTTAGTTTAATCGCCATTTTTATCATTTGAGGAGTGAAAATGGAAAACGAACTAAGTTCTATTTTTTTTCACGGAACACATTTTCAATGTTATCGTGTTCTCGATACTCTCTTGAATGTCCCTAAACTTGATCCAGGTGTCAAACCGCAGCGAAAGTCTTTCAAACATGCGGCGGTAGATGCCGCATGATCTCTGTGCCAAGTTGTGCTTTCCTTTTTGGTTCCAAAATTTAAAATACAGAGTGATTCCGTGATGATGCTACAAAGTTTCAGGGATGATGGAGAAGGGTAAATGAATCAATTTGAGGTAAAGGGCCCTAGCCCGGGAACGGCCGTGTCAAAAGTTGTACGCGAAAATCGTAACACCTATGACAGTGGAATACTTGTACTGGTACTATTGTTGTAAGGATTGTAGGGTGGGCAGTCCCAACAAGCACTTAGGTGTAGAGGCTGGAAAACAACTTGTCCATTGCAGATGGCATACTGTGTACTGACATGAGAAATCCTGGTGTACCATGTCCGTACTGTAGTACACTGCAGTCTGTATTTACAAGTTGAAGTACTAACGTCGATCAGTCCTAAGCAAATAGAGATGTACCCAGCGACGGAACTTGTGGACTTGAATTTCGTATATTGGTGGTGGTGGTGGGTAGTGTTTAACGTCCCGTCGACAACGAGGTCATTAGAGACGGAGCGCAAGCTCGGGTTAGGGAAGGATTGGGAAGGAAATCGGCCGCGCCCTTTCAAAGGAACCATCCCGGCATTTGCCTGAAACGATTTAGGGAAATCACGGAAAACCTAAATCAGGATGGCCGGAGACGGGATTGAACCGTCGTCCTCCCGAATGCGAGTCCAGTGTGCTAACCACTGTCGTGTATTGGTAAGCAAATGGAAGTAGCAGAGAAAAAATGTTCAAATGTGTATGAAATCTTATGGGGCTTAACTGCTAACGTCATCAGTCCCTAAGCGTACACACTATTTAACCTAAATTATCCTAAGGACAAACACACACACCCATGCCCGAGGGAGGACTCGAACCTCCGCCAGGATCAGCTGCACAGGAAGTAGCAGAGACGCGTTAAAGTTATACAGGACCAAATGTCCACGTAGAAGATATTCGGCTCACCTCAGGTTTCCAAGAGCGCTAGAATAGTTAAGTGAAAGAGGGTAATTGGTACCGCAGTACAACGACCGTGGAGGACGACGAATACACAGACTCCTAACTAAGAAGATGCAGTGCCTGCTAAAGTGGATAAGGAGCCTGAAATCGGCACTCGATCAATTGCATGTGAAATGAATGTTTGGCAGAGTACTTTGTGGCGAGTATTACAGGAAATGCAGCTACACCACTACCATCCGAGAAAGTGCATGTTCTGACTCCTGCTAACTTCTGAGCTCGTGTCGTGTTCAGCCATGGTTCTTACAGTGCCTCACAGTCGATTCTCACTTCCCCGCATATGTACTTTTCACGGATGAATCCAGTTTTACCAGAGACGGAATGCTGTCGCGATAGTCATGTTTGGGCTGATAAGAATCCCTACGCTACAGTTGTGAAGAGCCATCAACACAGATTATCAGCGAATGGGGAACGCCATTTTGAACAACTGTTGGAAATGTAGCAGCTTGCGAAGCTGGTGCAGATAAATGGAATTCATTATTACTGTAAGGTAGGCTAGGATTTTCGGCCTCTCTGTCAATGATTATGTACTAGCCCGTTTCTTCTTCTTCACCAACTAAATTCACTAGTTTACACAATGTTTATCAGAGACATACTACCCAGGTTCTTGGTTACTAGAACATATCCCACATGTTATTCGTCAGCGGTTGCGGTTCCAACATGATGGAGCCCGACCTCACTTTGGACTGAGAGTTCGTGGACACCTGGACCAAACATTCCCTGAAAAGTGGATAGCACCGGAGGTCGTATTTTCTTACCAGCACATTCACTTGATCTCATCCAACTTGATTTCTTCTTGTGGGGCCACGTGAAAAGTCTTGAGTACGAGACGTCTGTAGAGGATGAAAAGGATCTCCTGGCAAGAATTATAGCTACCTGCGATACCGTTTAAACGCCACCGGGGATATTAGAACGGGTACGACAGAACTTCGTACGACGATTCCATGCCTGCATTGTCGCTGGGGGGACGCCATTTTGGACAATTGTTGTAAATGTAGCAGCTTGTGAAGCCTGTGCAGGTAAATGGAATCAATTATTCCTGTAACGTAGATTTAGGATTTTCGGTGTCTCTGACATCAAGTTATGTCCATAAACATGAGAAATCATCTGAAGGTACCAGAAAGTATTCAGCAGGAGTTCTGTGCGTCATGATCAAGGTATCGGAAGCCGGGAGCCCTTAGTTCGAGCGCTGCGGGAGGATAAGATGGAACTTGAGTAGGTTTCCGCTTATAACTTTCGACTAGGTCGTTTCCAGACTAGGGTCCATTATCTCAAATTGATACGTTTAACCTTCTCCGTCGTTCCTGAAGATCTGAAACATCATTACAGTATCACCCTTTATATGAGAAGTGGTTTTTGTTGACTACAATTCTACTAGTTAAAAGCCTTGCTGTATATCTGTATCTTCATTATCACAAATAGTAGTGCCTCAGTATTAATCGCACTTGGAACAAAGAACTTACTTTCTGATATTTTGTCGAAAATTGATATTTTTGAGACCGTGGCTATGTACAAAATAGAAGTTGATTCTTTTATTACGAAAAGGATAGTTGCTACACACCATATAAAGCGGAGATGCTAAGTCGCAGATAGTCACAACAAAAAGACTGTCACAAAGTGAGTTCTCGGCCAACCAGGTCTTTGTCGGAAATAGACAAAAAACACACACACACACACACACACACACACACACACACACACACACACACACTCAACCAAACGCAACTCACACACACCTGACCACAGTCTTCAGTAGCCAGAGACTGTGGTCGCGCGTGTGTGTGTGTGTGTGTGTGTGTGTGTGTGTGTGTGTGTGTGTGTTGTATATTTCCGACGAAGGCCTAGTGGCCGAAAGGTCATTTTCTGACAGTCTTGTTGTTGTGCCTATCTGCGACTCAGCATCTCCGCTATGTGGTGTGTAGCAACTATCCTTTTGGTAATATTGTTACATTCCACCCTGGATTTTCCATTGTTTGAAGTTAATTCTTGAAAAGAAGACAGCAAACAGTCACAGTTAAATAATATTAAAAACACCGTCCCCGGTTTCGAGCCGACGGGTTCATCTTCAGACGGCTGTTCACGTTTACATTACGTTTATTTTTTTATTACATTAGCTGTTGAAAAAACGCCAACAGTCACCGGAAGATGAGCCTATAGCTTCCAAACCGGCAACGGCGCTATTTGTGTAACTAAATAGCATTATTAATAGTGGCTGGTTGCCGTTTCCTTCCCTGCGAGAATAAACTTGTAAAAACCTTATTATTGGCTGTTAGAACCACTCATTTTCCTGTTATGGCACTTAGAACGTTCTTAACTTAAAGAAGTACTTATTTTCTAAATTTTCTCATTACTTTTTGTGGTGCTGCGGTAAGCAGCATAATTTTGTGATATCAGAGTTCCTTCTCAATTCTTTTGATCCAAGTCAGTTATGCACAAACTGAGTTACATTGTTATTACAGTGTCAGATTTGCCGCTTAGAACGTTTTCTATTTCCAATCTTCATTTGAGTTAAAGAATAAGCAGGGTATTTCAAAACGAAGTTTTAAAAATTTGGGACAGATTCCTTACGCCAATTCAAGAAGAAAATGTCCAGTAAACATGGGCTCTAAAACGCACACCTTAAAAGTTACAAGCACTTGTTCATCTTCACTGCAGTGAAAAACATCTCTTCTGCACAACAAGTGCTCATAGCTTGTAAGACATGCATTGTAGATCCCATGTTTACTTGACATTTTTTTCTTGTTTTGGTGTAAGGAACCTGCACCCGAAATTTTTAAAACATCGTTTTGAAACAACCTTTATATGAACATATTTGATGTTACCGTAAATTGTAAAGGATGCCTGGTTAGCTGTAAGACATATCTTATTCACTCTACCCCTGACAGGTAACACAAGTAGATTAACGAATAAATAAACTAAGTAGTACTTACTGGGTAAAACCAGGATGAAAAAAGAGGATGCAGCAAAGTGATATCGAAACAGTTGTAGTATTAGTTATTGACGCTCCGCCCATATAAAGAAAAATGCCTGCAGCCTACGCAACATACAGAGCGGAAACTATAAACGAATGATCTACAAAGTTTCAGATATATTTGCAGTAATATTATCTAGGTATCTGTTTCGGAATTGTCTAGGGGTGCAGGGCAGTACGGCGCATCAATAGCTTATTGCTCGTACCGAGTTTTTCCTTGGCGCCACCCCACTGGTCAGGAAACGTGCACCAGTAGCGTGACGGGTGCACATTGCGCCCAGTCTGGGCAGCTCGGGGAAGCCACGAACAAGAAGAGACCAGCAAGTCGCGTGATCCCGAGATAGTCGGCATCACGCAGTTGGCTGCGCGCTGTTGCTCAGCCCGCTGTCGCAGCGAGGCTTACTTCTCCCCAGGGCTTACCCGCAGCCGAAACCCTCATCCACTGGGAGGACGTTTCACAGAGGAACTGCTTTGTCACCGACAAGTCTCTACTTGCTCCGTCAGTCCTATTCTATTGTCTCCCGTTCGCATGAGAATGTGACGAAACGTTAACTAGCATCTGGAATGTTTGTTCATTCTCGTGTTCATTTACTGTACAAACACAAACACTTTAGCGGACGTTCTGAAAGCCATTTCTTCTTCGTTTGGATCCGCAAAGTAATCTTTATAGAGTTGCCAGAAATACGGTCAAACACATTTGTTATAAATTTATATCCGTTTCCTGTATTGCAGTTCTTAATTATTTGCAAGTAAAAGTACAAGCGCTGACTTAGAACGCTCACGAATAGTAACTGCAAAGCAGTTAACACGATGCTACTCCTCGATTCTTTGAGTGACTCTTTTTGACCAACACAACGTCTGATGCATGGTTCCTCATACAGATTACGGGTCTTCAACAGAGTTGCAAGAACCGAGAGAGTGGATTCGGCTGCAGCGCTAAGTCTCAATCCAATCATCCAGATTTAATTTTTCTGTAGTTTTCCCAAAGCCTTTAAGGCGAATGGTGTTCAAGTTTCTTCGAAAAGGACATGGCTGATATCCTCTACACCTTATCCCATTAGATGCTGATGATGAGTAAGTGTTTAAGAAGACCAAACACCGAAATGTCATCAGTCTCTTATTCAGCGGCCCCTTCCCCCCAGGACAGAAGTAGAGTACCCAATCTGTCTGTGTATGGAGTAAATTCTGTCAGAAAGTGCAAGAAATGGTACTAAACGTTTGCGTAGCGTGTATCTGAGACGGAACATGGGAACCAACCCGGTATTCAACTAGTGGGTTGTGGGAATCCGCCTAAAAACCACATCCAAGCTGGCTGGCACACCGAAATCTCGTCATCAGTTCGCCGGACAGCTTCGATCCGGGGCTGTCATATCTCCTCGTCCCGGAAGCGGTCGCGTTAACATGCTCGATTATACGGCTGGGTCCTATTAGATCTTTTGCATGATCTCCAGTAACTTCGACGAAAGGCTCAACTCTAATCTTTCGTGCTACACTTGCCAAAATAGGACTAGCTGCTAACAAAGTTTTTCACGTTTTCCCTATTTAATGGCAAAGTTTGTCGCAAATTGTAGTGCAAATATGTCGGCTTAGGTTTGTTGTAGTTCCCGTGATTCACATTAGGTGAGTGCCGAAATGTTTTCATCATGAGTCTAAACAAATAACAGCATTTCAAAAATAATTTGTTGATCTGCATCTAAAGATGCTTAAAACTCCAACATATTATGGTGTCCTTAAACTTAGTCATCATGACAGCTAATTTGGTTGAAGTTAGGTATACAGTATCGCATCCAAATACATTAGTTATAGATGTGGGGGCAGTATAACCAAAAGTTATTTGCAAGTTTTGTTTACGTTTGTGTATCAGACTACACCATAAAGAGGACAAAATCATATCATCTTCTACAAAAGCCGGATTGAAGCAAACAGCGGCGGTTTTCTATAGGTACACTGCACTAAGAGAAGTAAATGTATATTGATGTAGCCGAGGCAATTGCTAGTAAGAAGATACTACATCCAAACACCCACACTGGCATTGCTGCATAATGATCTGTGCTTCACAACGACAATAAAGAACTACGTCAGGTTTTTTGGTAACATTGACATACGCGTTTCTTACTAAATTGAATTGCACTGCACCTATCGACCACCATACTAAACTTGCCACCATACATCGAATGATGAACGTTCTATAGAATATTTGCTTCATTAAAATTTTAATCAGTGCTGAACCTAGACCTCCCCTAACACCTCCTGTAACTTTCTGTAATACCTCCTGCATCAGCAATATCTTCTAGTCCCTGGTCTGAGGCGTTTTGTCACGGCCCTGGCGGCTCCCCCCGTCGGAGGTTGGAGTCCTCCTTCTGGCATGGATGTGTGTGTTGTCCTTAGTGCAAGTTAGTTTAAGCTAATTTAAGCTAGTTTAAGAAGTGTGTAAGCTTAGGGACCGATGATCTCAGCAGTTTGGTCCCATAAGACCTTACCACAAATATCAAAAATTCTAGTCCCTCATCATTCCCAGTAATAGCAGTTTATGCAATTCTAAAAGATACTAATCAGAATTCGCAGTTGCCGCAGTCCTCGTTCGTTTGCAGATATATGTGTCCAAAAGAGAAAAGATGACAATATTTTTGTATTCGAAGTTATACGGATTTCAAACTGCGCTTTTGCAGAATGATAACTTCGGTCCCTTTTCTTTAATACTTTCTATAGATTAAAATCTACATAACTTATTCAAAAACATAGCTGTAGTGTTTCACATACATGTTAAGAACGCAATTGTATCTGTAGTTAGTACCTACCGGTCGCTCAGCTTCATGACTAGAGAAAATCTAAAATATTAATTCTAGTCTGAACGAGTGTGCTTATGTAATTGTGAAACGATGGACTGCAAACGGACGGATGTATTTCCAACTTCTTTTACGCCGTGCTGATTAATTATACTGACATTTTCGAAACACTGAAATAACTAACTGCTTGTACAATGCTTTGGCTCCGTCACTCCCGTCCAAGGACTCCCTCTGTCTAGTTATCTCCTTCCACATCGAGAGATATGGAGTAGTGTTTGACACAGGGAAATCGTAGTTGAGAAGAGCGTGTTTTAAGCTACTGCCTTGCTATCTTAATTTAAATGTACTGTGGTTTCCCAAATATTTCTTAAACTATCGTAGGTATCGAAACGTGCCTTTCAGGAAATGATAGTACCCAAGCGAGCAATTAAGCTGATGTCTTGGCAATACTTATATCTGTATTTTATATCAAGATAACGAGGAATCTTTTTTATATGGAACGCTGTACAGATGCAGACGGCGAATTGCTGCCTTTCCTCCGCTACGGAGCCGTTTCCAGCATGGTGCCGAGCACTCTTCAACGATGTTTATAAATCCTGCGGGGAAGAGAACACGTTTCGTCGCCTGCCATGTCACTCATACCTACAGGGTGTTACAAAAAGGTACGGCCAAACTTTCAAGAAACATTCCTCACACACAAAGAAAGAAAATATGTTATGTGGACATGTGTCCGGAAACGCTTACTTTCCATGTTAGAGCTCATTTTATTACTTCTCTTCAAATCACATTAATCATGGAATGGAAACACACAGCAACAGAACGTACCAGCGTGACTTCAAACACTTTGTTACAGGAAATGTTCAAAATGTCCTCCGTTAGCGAAGATACATGCATCCACCCTCCGTCGCATGGAATCCCTGATGCGCTGATGCAGCCCTGGAGAATGGCGTATTCTATCACAGCCGTCTACAATACGAGCACGAAGAGTCTCTTCATTTGGTACCGGGGTTACGTAGACAAAAGCTTTCTAATGCCCCCATAAATGAAAGTCAAGAGGATTGAGGTCAGGAGAGCGTGGAGGCCATGGAATTGGTCCGCCTCTACCAATCCATAGGTCACCGAATCTGTTGTTGAGAAGCGTACGAACACTTCGACTGAAATGTGCAGGAGCTCCATCGTGCATGAACCACATGTTGTGTCGTACTTGTAAAGGCACATGTTCTAGCAGCACAGGTAGAGTATCCCGTATGAAATCATGATAACTTGCTCCATTGAGCGTAGGTGGAAGAACATGGGGCCCAATCAAGACATCACTAACAATGCCTGCCCAAACGTTCACAGAAAGTCTGTGTTGATGACGTGATTGCATAATTGTGCGCGGATTTTCGTCAGCCCACACATGTTGATTGTGAAAATTTACAATTTGATCACGTTGGAATGTAGCCTCATCCGTAAAGAGAACATTTGCACTGAAATGGGGATTGACACTTCGCAGAAGTGTACCCGTGGAGGCCAATCAGCTGCTGATAGTGCCTGCACACGCTGTGCATGGTACGGAAACAACTGGTTCTCCCGTAGCACTCTCCATACAGTGACGTGGTCAACGTTGCCTTGTACAGTAGCAACTTCTCTGACGCTGACATTAGGGTTACCGTCAACTGCACGAAGAATTGCCTCGTCCATTGCAGGTGTCCTCGTCGTTCTAGGTCTTCCACAGTCGCGAATCATAGCCTGGAATGTTACGTGCTCCCTAAGACGCCGATCAATTGCTTCGAACGTCTTCCTGTCGGGACACCTTCGTTCTAGAAATCTGTCTCGATACAAACGTACCGCGCCACGGCTATTGCCCCGTCCTAATCCATACATCAAATGGGCATCTGCCAACTCCGCATTTGTAAACATTGCACTGACTGCAAAACCACGTTCGTGATGAACACTAACCTGTTGATGCTACGTACTGATGTGCTTGATGCTAGTACTGTAGAGCAATGAGTCGCATGTCAACACAAGCACCGAAGTCAACATTTTTGTTGTTGTGGTCTTCAGTCCTGAGACTGGTTTGATGCAGCTGTCCATACTAATCTATCCTGTGCAAGCTCCTTCATCTCCCAGTACCTACTGCAACCTACATCCTTCTGAATCTGCTTAGTGTATTCATCTCTTGGTTTCCCTCTACGATTTTTACCATCCACGCTGCCCTCCAATACTAAATTGGTGATCCCTTGATGCCTCAGGACATGTCCTACCAACCGATCCCTTCTTCTTGTCAAGTTGTGCCACAAACTTCTCTTCTCCCCAATACTATTCAATACCTCCTCATTATTTGCGTGATCTACCCACCTAATCTTCAACATTCTTCTGTAGCGCCACATTTCGAAAGCTTCTATTCTCTTCTTGTCCAAACTATTTATTGTCCATGTTTCACTTCCATACATGGCTACACTCCATACAAATACTTTCAGAAACGACTTCCTGACACTTAAATCTATACTCGATGTTAACAAATTTCTCTTCTTCAGAAACGCTTTCCTTGCCATTGCCAGTCTACATTTTATATCCTCTCTACTTCGACCATCATCAGTTATTTTGCTCCCCAAATAGCAAAATTCCTTTACTGCTTTAAGTGTCTCATTTCCAAATCTAATTCCCTTAGCATCACCCGACTTAATTTGACTACTGTCCATTATCTTCGTTTTACTTTTGTTGATGTTCATCTTATATACTCCGTTCAAGACACTGTCCATTCCGTTCAACTGCTCTTCAAAGTCCTTTGCTGTCTCTGACAGAATTACAATATCATCGGCGAACCTCAAAGTTTTTATTTCTTCTCCCTGGATCTTAATACCTACTCCAAATTTTTCTTTTGTTTCCTTTACTGCTTGCTCAATACGCAGATTGAATAACATCGGGGAGAGGCTACAACCCTGTCTCACTCCCTTCCCAACCACTGCTTCCCTTTCATGCCCCTCGACTCTTATAACTGCCATCTGGTTTCTGTACAGATTGTAAATATTCTTTCGCTCCCTGTATTTTACCCCTGCCACCTTTAGAATTTGAAAGAGAGTATTCCAGTCAAAATTGTCACAAGCTTTCTCTAAGTCTACAAATGCTAGAAACGTAGGTTTGCCTTTCCTTAATCCTTCTTCTAAGATAAGTCGTAAGGTCAGTATTGCCTCACGTGTTCCAACATTTCTATGGAACCCAAACTGATCTTCCCCGAGGTCGGCTTCTACCAGTTTTTCCATTCGTCTGTAAATAATTCGCGTTAGTATTTTTCAGCTGCGGCTTATTAAACTGATAGTTCGGTAATTTTCACATCAGTCAACACCTGCTTTCTTTGGGATTGGAATTATTATATTCTTCTTGAAGTCTGAGGGTATTTCGCCTGTCTCGTACATCTTGCTCACTAGATGGTAGAGTTTTGTCAGGACTGGCTCTCCCAAGGCCGTCAGTAGTTCTAACGGAATGTTGTCTAATCCCGGGGCCTTGTTTCGACTCAGGTCTTTCAGTGCTCTGTCAAACTCTTCACGCAGTATTGTATCTCTCATTTCATCTTCATCTACATCCTCTTCCTTCTCCATAATATTATCCTCATATACACCGCCCTTGTATATACCCTCTATATACTCCTTCCACCTTTCTGCTTTCCCTTCTTTGCTTAGAACTGGGTTTCCATCTGAGCTCTTGATATTCATACAAGTGGCTCTCTTTTCTCCAAAGGTCTCTTAATTTTCCTGTAGGCTGTATCTATCTTACCCCTAGTGAAATGCGCCTCTACATCCTTACATTTGTCCTCTAGCCATCCCTGCTTAGCCATTTTGCACTTCCTGTAGATCTCGTTTTTGAGACGTTTGTATTCCTTTTTGCCTGCTTCATTTACTGCATTTTTATATTTTCTCCATTCATCAACTAAATTCAATATTTCTTCTGTTACCCAAGGATTTCTACTAGCCCTCGTCTTTTTACCTACTTGATCCTCTGCTGCCTTCACTACTTCATCCCTCAGAGCTACCCATTCGTCTTCTACTGTATTTCTTTCCACCATTCCTGTCAATTGTTCCCTTATGCTGTCCCTGAAACTCTGTACAACCTCTGGTTTAGCCAGTTTATACAGGTCCCATCTCCTTAAATTCCCACCTTTTTGCAGTTTCTTCAGTTTTAATCTACAGTTCATAACCAATAGATTGTGGTCAGAGTCCACATCTGCCTCTGGAAATGTCCTACAATTTAAAACCTGGTTCCTAAATCTCTGTCTTACCATTATATAATCTATCTGATACCTTTTAGTGTATCCAGGATTCTTCCATGTATACAACCTTCTTTTGTGATTCTCGAACCAAGTGTTAGCTATGATTAAGTTATGCTCTGTGCAAAATTCTACCAGACGGCTTCCTCTTTCATTTCTTAGCCCCAATCCATATTCACCTACTATGTTTCCTTCTCTCCCTTTTCCTACTGTCGAATTCCAGCCACCCATGACTATTAAATTTTCGTCTCCCTTCACTACCTGAATAAATTCTTTTATTTCATCATACATTTCTTCAATTTCTTCGTCATCTGCAGAGGTAGTTGGCATATAAACCTGTACTACTGTAGTAGGCATGGGATTCGTGTCTATCTTGGCCACTATAATACGTTTACTATGCTGTTTGTAGTAGCTTACCCGCATTCCTACTTTTTGTTCATTATTAAACCTACTCCTGCATTACCCCTATTTGATTTTGTATTTATAACCCTGTATTCACCTGTCCAGAAGTCTTGTTCCCCCTGCCACCGAACTTCACTAATTCCCACTATATCTAACTTTAACGTATCCATTTCCCTTTTTAAATTTTCTAACCTACCTGCCCGATTAAGGGATCTGACATTCCACGCTCCGATCCGTAGAACGGCAGTTTTCTTTCTCCTGATAACGACGTCCTCTTGAGTAGTCCCCGCCTGGAGATCCGAATGGGGTACTATTTTACCTCCGTAATATTTTACCCAAGAGGACGCCATCATCATTTAACCATACAGTAAAGCTGTATGCCCCCGGGTAAAATTACGGGTGTAGTTTCCCCTTGCTTTCAGCCGTTCGCAGTACCACAACAGCAAGGCCGTTTCGGTTAGTGTTACAAGGCCAGATCAGTCAATCATCCAGAATGCTGCCCCTGCAACTACTGAAAAGGCTGCTGCCCCTCTTCAGGAACCACACGTTTGTCTGGCCGCTCAACAGATACCCCTCCGTTGTGGTTGCACCTGCGGTACGGCTATCTGTATCGTTGAGGCAGGCAAGCCCCCCACCAACGGCTAGGTCCATGGTTCATGGGGGAGGAAGTTACCTTCCTTCAATTGGGCCAACTGGCGGTGAATCGTGAAGTACAGTACATACCGACGAAGCTAAAATGTCGTTAACAGAGATAAGTCGTACTAAAAAAAAAAAAAAAAAAAAAAAAAAAAAGTGATTGCTTCACTATCTCGGTAGATAGAAAGATGGATGTGCTACTAAAATAGTAAATTAATTTATCATTTGCCAGAAGCTTAGTTTCGACACTTACAACTGTTCACGAATTATTGGAGTATTCAAATCACGTCGTTCTCTTATACAGAAGGTTAGAAAAGTGTCGAATATTTTGAGAGGTTGTAGTACACACCGAAACAAGAAAAAATGTCTGTAAACATGGACTCTAAAATGCATACCTTAAGCGCTATGAGCACTTGTTCATCTTCGACACTGTGAGACACGTCTCTTCTATTGAACAAGTGCTCACATTTACTAGACTTTTTTTGTTTCGGTGGGTACTACAACCTCTCAAAATATTTGATTCTTTTTTTAACACCCTGTATATTTCACTTATATAGATAAAAATAAGACTGATTATCTAAAAGTGTAAGACATCACTACTAGTTTCGTATGTCTGCACCCGTAATTTGTTAATCAAGAGTACTTTCCATTATACAACGTTTCTTTTCTTTTACACATAACCCTCTATCCTTGTCGTTATTCTGGAAGGTCGACGACTTCTTTTAATGTCTCTAAATGGTAACTGTTTGCTGTATTTATTCGATAAAAAGATTATAGTTTAGAGTCCCATGAACGTCGAGGTAATTAAAGGCACAACACAAGTTAGGATTGTGAAAATATGCTACAAAAAAGCCTTCTTTTTCTCTCGTTTTATGAGCTTCCTTGATAATTTACGAAAGCTGAACATAGCCAATACTACAATTTATTTAGTAAACACACTCGTGGTCACATATGAGTTGTTACTCTTTATTTTGATCACCGGTTTGAGCAGTGATCTCCACGCAAGCACGGACGGGAGTGCTCCACGCCAGCGATTCCTGCGATCACCAAGAAATGTAAATCTGATGATGGTCTCTGTAGTAGATCGAAATCCGGCATCAAAATAAAAAGTAACAACTCATATGAGACCACGACAGTGTTTAATAAATAACTTATAACATTGCTAGATCGCTGTTATCCGGGAACAAGGTACCAAAAAATTTTGAAGCCAATATTAGTGTAAGGAGAGCCATAGGCGAAGAGTGTAACGAATTAGAAAGTAAAATTCTATATACCGATTTAGCATAAAGTCCTAAGAAGTTTTAATTTTAAAGTTACGTTATTTCTCAGTGCTCTACTTACTTTCCCGCGAAAGGCAAAGGTCCCGAATTCGAGTCTCGGTCCGGCACACAGTTTTAATCTGCCAGGAAGTTTCATATCAGCGCACACTCCGCAGCAGAGTGAAAATCTCATTCTGGAAACATTCCCCAGGCTGTGGTTAAGCCAGGTCTCCGCAATATCCTTTCTTTCAGGAGTACTAGTTCCGCAAGGTTCGCAGGAGAGCTTCTGTAAAGATTGGAAGGTAGGAGACGAGGTACTGGCAGAAGTAAAGCTGTGAGGTCGGTGCGTGAGTCGCGCTTGGGTAGCTCAGTTGGCAGAGCACTTGCCCGCGAAAGGGAAAGGTGCTGAGTTCGAGTCTCGGTCCGGCAGTTTTAATCTGCCAGGAATTTTCATATCAGTGCACACTCCGCTGCAGAGTTAAAATTTCATTCTTGGAACAAGGAAGACTATTTGATGCAGCTCCCGGCTAGTCTGTTTTGTGCAACCATTTTCATCTCTACATAACTACCGCAACCTTCATCCATTTGAACTTGCTTACTGTAGTCAAGCGTTGGTCTCCCTTTACCATTTTTATCCCTCACACTTCCTCACGTTACGAGATTAACAGTTAGTCCCAATTCCTCCAATTTTATTCTTGTCTCAGCTGTTCATTCCATGTTTTATTGCCGTACAACGCTACGCTCCAGAGATACATATCCAAAGAAGAATTCATTACATGTAAATTTATATTCGATTTTAATAATTAATTTAGTTTTCAGAAATGCTTTCCTCAGTATTTCCAACTACGTTCACATATTCTGTACTTCTGCCATTGCCATCTCGTAATCTAGTTCCCTCAGCATTGCCTGATTTAATTTTATTATTTTCCATTACTCTCCTAGTCGAGTGTTTCTTGATTTTCATCATATAAATTCTTTTCAAGTGAATAACGATTCCGACAAAATGATATTCCAAGTCCTTTGTCGCCTGTGACAGAATTACAAAGTTATCAGCCAGTCCTCAAGTCCTTCTTGCTTCTCCGTGAACTTAAATGTCTATTGAAAATTTCTAGTTGGTTTCCTTTACTGTTTGCTCGAAGTACAGATTGAGTAACGTCGGAGATAAACTACAGCCCTCCGCACTCCCCTCTCAACTACTACTTCTCTTTCGTCCCCTTCTGCTCATATAACTCCAATCTGATTTTTGTACAACTTGTACATAGCGTCACGCTCTCTGTATTTTATACCTGTTACCTTCATAATTTCAAAGTGTATTCCAGTAAACATTGTCAAATGCTTCTTCTAAATCTACAAATGATGTAAACGTAGGTTTGCGTCTCTTCAGTCTATCATGTGCATTGTGTCAGAATTAAATCACGTGTTCTTAAATTTCTCCCAAACTCGAACATATTTCCCAGATGTCTGTGTCTACTAGTTTTTCCATTCTTCTGATAGTAATTTGTGTCAGTATTTTGAAACTATGACTTATTAAAATGTTAGTTGTGTAACTAGTTTGGAACTCGTACTATTACTTTCTTCTTGAAGTCTGAAGGTATTTTGCCTGCCTCATATTTTGCACACCAGGCGGACTAGTTTCTCATGAATGGCTCTCCCAATGCTCTCAATAATTCTCAGGAAATGTCGACTGCTCCAGAGTCCATGTTTACACTTTAGTCTTTTCTTGTTGTCTCAAATTCTTCTCGCAGTATCATATCTGCCATCTCATCTTCATCTACTTCCTCTTCCCTCTCTACAAGTTCGTTTGCACTGCGCAAACCTTCTATATACTTCCTCTACCTTTCTGCCGTCCTTCTTTCCATACAACTGACTTGCAATTTGAGCTCTTAATACTCGTCCAAGTGCTTATCTTTTGTTCAAATGTCTGTCTAATTCTCCTGTAGGTGGCATCCATCTTTCATATTGTCACTCATGCGTCTACAGTTTTGCATTCCACCTCTAGCTATAACTGCTTCGGCGTTTTGCACTTTCGGTCAATCTTATTTTTAATTGTCTGTATTCCCTTTTGCTGTTTCATTTGATACATTTTTATATTTTCTCCTTTTCCCGATTGAATTCATGATGTCACGTCTTACCCAAAGACTTCTGCTGGGCTTTGTCTGTCTGATCCTCTGTTGTCGTTAGTCTTTCATCCTTCATAGCGTCCCATTACTCTCCTATTGTATTCCTTTCACATGTTTCATTCAATCGTTACCCAATGCGTCCTTTGAACCTTTGAACAACTTCTGGTTCTTTCAATATACCCAAGTCCGGCATCTCCAATTATCTACCGTCTGCAATTTCTTCGGTTTTAATCTGCAGTTAATAAGCAAAAAAAATATGGCCACAGTCCAGTTCTGTCCCTAGAAATGTTTTACAGCCGAAAATCTGATATCGAAATCATCATCTTAACTTTACGTAATCTATCGGAAACCTTCCGGTGTCTCTTCGACGAATACAGCCTTCTTTCATGATTCTTATACCACGAGTTAGCAATGATTAAATTGTACTATGTACACAATTCTAGCAAGCAGCTTCCCCTTTTATTCGTTCCCTTCCCCCTCCACTCCACCCAGTCCATGTTCTCTCTTATCTTTTTGAATAAATTTTATGGTCTCATTATACTTTCCTTCACTCCCTTCGCCATTTGCAGAGTTAGTTTTCATAGAAGCATTTACCGCTGTGTTGATTGTTAGCTTTGTATCTGTTTTGACTACGGTAGTCAAATGGCTCTGAGCACTATGGGTCTTAACTGTGGTCATCAGTCCCCTAGAACTTGGAACTACTTAAACCTAACTAACCTAAGGACATCACACACATCCATGCCCGAGGCAGGATTCGAACCTGCGACCGTAGCAGTCGCGCGGTTCCGGACTGAGCGCCTAGAACCACGAGACCACCGCGGCCGGCGACTACGGTAGTCCTGTCACTGCATTTCTCATGGTAGTTTACCTGCATTCGTATTTTCTTTTTTATAGTTGCACTTACTCCTGTATTTTCCTTATTGGATTTTGTGTTGATAAATCTGTACTCACCTGATCACTATTCCTTTTCTTCCTATCACCGTACTTCACTAATTCCCGCTATATCTAACTTTGGTCTACATACTCCTCTTACAAAATGATCTAACCTAACTACCAATTAATGCATGTAACGTTCTACGCTCAGATCAATGGATGTTCAGTTTTCTTTTTTATGACGCCAACATCTTGACAACTGAAATGGGAATATTTTATTTATTTTTTTATTTCACACAACTAGTTTTGTATGGCCAAACTGAGGACCACATATTTGGTCATGGAACGAGCCAGTACACGACATTAACATCAGACACGTTAATGACAGATAGGATAAAATTTGGGAACAAGCTCATGTTGTTAACGCTATATATATATATATATATATATATATATATATATATATATATATATATATATATATATATAATTTTTTTTATTTTTATTTATTTTTTTTTTTTTTTGAGAGGCCACTGTCTGAATTCCCAGACTCCTTAACCTCTTAACAAGGAACCCCAAGAGGTTCATGAACTTACACCATATATTGGTGGAACTTCTCTTTTCTGAGCCAAATGAATGAGAAGATTTGCCCCAGAATATAATACCGTATATCATAGAAGAATGAAAATAAGCGAAGTAGACAAATTTCCGTGTTGGAATATCGCTTATTTCAGATACTGTTCTAATGGTAAATATAGCAGAATGAAGTTTTTGAACAAGATCCTGAAAATGGGCTTTCCATTACAGTTTACCATCTGTGTAAAAACCTAGGAATTTTGACTGTTCAGACACACTAATCATATACCCACTCTGTGTAATCAACATGTCATTTTTAGTTGAACTGTGTGCTAGAAGCTGTAAAACTGAGTCTTACTGTGATTTTGCATCAATTAATTTTCTAGAAACCATCTTGAATTGCAACATTTGATATACTCTCTATGTTGCATTTAACATCCTTTACTACCCAGTTAAGCAAATAGAAATATCTTACAATCACCTGTCGAATTAGGAGTAAAATAATACGAGTATAGACAGTCGGACACTAAAGTCTACATTCACCCTAAAAATAGCACTTGACGCGAAAATCAATCAAGAAAATATTATGCATTCACTTTCTGTGACATAAACAGACATACTGAAAAGCAACATATACACCGCATAATTAATAATAATTCCATATACTGACATCTTGAGAATACAAACGAAACAGCGGTCAGGTACAAGAGTAAACATACACTGTGATGTTCTTCACTTTAAGGCCCAATTTAATATTTTGTATTGCCACCATCTGCTTCGATCACAGCTTCCAAACGTCGAGGCATAAATTCCACCAACTTTTTTCTGTAAGCAGTTATTCTATTCTTTCACTAAGGCTGCTTTTAAATCATCTTTTTTTCGATGCTGTATTTTTTTATCCTACGCTTTAGTTTTCCTGAAAGATGTTCAATTAGGTTAATGTCTGGTGACTGGTGAGGCGAATGCTACTGTTTTAGTACATTGTAAAGTAGCCATTCTTTTACGACAATGGCCGTATGCGTGAGATCATTGTCTTGCTGAAACACCCAGTCTGTTCTTAGTCCCAGTTTCTCCGCAGATTGTTTCAGATTCTCCTTTAAGATGGTGAGATACCTCTATTTATCGACAGTACCTTCAATAAATGCTAAATTCCCAACTCCAGCTCTAGACATGAAACCCCACACAAGAATATTTCCACCACCATACTTCACTCATGGGACAATATTTCTCTTCTTCCAACTTCATTCCTTTTTCGCCACACCTTTTGCTGTCCATCACACTGGACGATGTTACACTTACTCTCATCCGTGAAAAGTTCTGTATTCCAAAATGTGGAATCATTATTGCAGAGTTGCGAATTCTAGGCGCTTCTGTTCATTTATCCTGCTTATGAACGGTTTTTCCTTGCTGTTGTACTTACAAATCCATGATTGTGCAGCAGTATTCGTACTGTTATGGGGTGAAAATTAATCTACTAGTATTTGCGACATCTAATACCAACTCCGTAGTTCTAATTCTGGGATCCGCATTCTCTTTTCTAATGGTGTGTCGGCGCTCCCTGTTAGATAATTTTGGTGGTCATCCACATCTAGCTTCTTTTCTACACTTTCTCGATCCCTGTAATTTCTTATTACGGTTTGGACACTTGCATGGGTCCTCCTAACAATTTCCGCAGTGAAAAGCCCTTTGTACTGAGCTCAGTAATATTTTTTCTCACCTCCTCTGGTATTTCGGCTCTTTTTGAATCCATGTTACGCGAACGAATTATGTATTGCAATACTCGTCTATTATATCAACAAACCGCACCACTTGCACTGTGTTCACTGCAACGTCTCTCTTGCAACTAACGACAGATTCGAAGTGTATGTTGACTTCTGTACCGCAGTAAACAAACACTGTTGCATGTATCACGCTTGCAGTGCACGATACCGGTCTGAAGACCTTGGTTTATGTTATTGTGGACGTGGACGCAGGCACAGAGCTGCTTGTCTACCTCTGTGCAAAAAATGGTTCAAATGGCTCTGAGCACTATGGGACTTAACTTCTGAGGTCATCAGTCCCCTAGAACTTAGAACTACTTAAACCTAACTAACCTAAGGACATCACACACATCCATGGCCGGGGGCAGGATTCGAACCTGCGACCCTACCCCTGTGCATCCAGGCTGTACGCAATATGCCACGAAATGGAGGTGTATGTAGACTTTGGCGTCCGACTGTATATACAGAGTATTTATTTCAAAACTGCACATTTGGATCAAACAAAAGTTGTAATTCTAATTTGTTTGATTCGGATGGGGACATATAACAATACCAAACTTGCCTCTCCACCTCATACAATGCGTGGGTTGCGGTGGGCAACTTTGAAATCTTCAATGGGAACCCCGTTTTCTATTGCAGACTACGATTCTATGGAAAAATCTACATACTTTTTGTCTGAAGCATTTTCTTCATTTCGCCACAGATGGTGCTGAAGTAGGAGGAATAGAAATGGGTACACAATCATAATTCAATGGCCCTCGAATACCCAGTGGCACCTGGGACCCCACCTCCATGCTGCGAGGCTAGGACAGCCCAATATTTCATGACTTCTAATTGGAAACCCCATTCGCAACGTTGTATTCCTCCGACATATCGAACAGGGGACTAATCGAAGCGCTACCGTGGCCATGTAGCGAACTGGGACGTATCATACCAGGCAGTACACTCCGGCCGGACCTCACGCATCGTGCAGACGTAGAACAGATAGCGGCTCTAAACATTACAGTACTTGCGGACTGTTTATGGCCTGCACACCTACCTATAATTTGCAGAACAGCCGTGCAAGTGGACGATGCATGTTGCAACCACAGAAGAAAGAACTGAAATGATCCTGATTTGTAGAATGTAGCAGAAATGTTGAGGCTGCTGTCGCCTAGTATGCCGAGCGTTTTCCAGAGATAGCTCTCTCTCGCTTGTTCTTTTACAAGTTGGGAACGCCTTTATGTCTGATGGCTCCGAATAGACCGGCAAAAGGAAACGAAGCAAACGTGTAACAGGAGAATATAATGAAATAGCTGTACCACCGGCAGTGCACCGAAACCCACAGATAAGCGCCCCGCAATTCCACCGCAACTCCGGTATGTCCGTAGGTAGTATTGTGACAATACTTCGTCATCATAAGTATCAGCCATACCATGTGTCACTGCATCAAGAACTTCACTGTGTTGATTTCCAGGCTCGGGTAGTGTTTTCTGAACGGGCACGTCAACAAAGGCAAACGACCACGTTCTTTGCTGAGGCACTGTTTTCCGATAAGTCTACATTCACAAACAATGGTAGTGTTAACTGGCATAATATGCATTACTGGAGTGCAGACAATCCACACTGGTTGCGGCAAGTCATCGTCAACGTCCTTGGTCGATTAACGTATGGTGTGGCATCAGGGGGAACAAACCCATTGGGCCGTATTTTATCAACGGCACGTGGAATAGACGCAAATATAGAACGTTTTTGGAACAGGAACTACCGGTACTACTGCAGAATATTGCTCCGGACGTTCGACAACGTTTGTTGTATCAGCATGACGGTTGCCCAGCGCATTACGCAATTGATGTACGGGAGGTATTAGACTGTGTTTACACGGGTCGGTGGATCGGCTCTATTAACTGTCCTTCTAGGTCACCGGATTTGACAACGCTGAATTTCTTTCTGTGGAGATTTTTAAAAGATAAGGTGTACCAGCAATTGCCGACAGACCGTGAAGACGTAGTCGACCACATCAGAAACGCCTGTACTGACATTCCCGTAGATATACTTCCGTCCTGTGTACGATCATTTGAAAAGAGTATCACTAAGTGTATTGAAGTTGGCGGTAATTTGTCTGAACATTCACTCTAATTGGAATAGTAGAGTAGCGTTCGCCTCGAGCCACGTCCACAGTAGCACGTCGACGTCGAGTAGTCCCTTGCTCGATATGTTGGTTTCCAATTAGAAGTTACGAAATACTGATCTGTCCTACCCTCGCAGCACGGAGGTGGGGTCCCACATGCCACTGGATATTCAAGGGGCATTGAGTAGCATGTCGTAAATTACAATTGTGTACTCATTTCTATTCCTCCTATTTCAGCTCCATCTGTGGCGAAACGAAGAAGATGCTTCAGACAAAACGTATGTAGATTTTGCCATTCAATCGTAATCTGCAATAAAAAACGGGGTTTTCCATTGAAGACTTCAAATTCCATCCCCCCCCCCTCCCCCTCCACCCAAGCAGGAAGATTATGTGAACTGAAATGATGAATTACTCTTATATTTACGGCCTTTTCAATAAATTTAGCAAACACCGATGGCATAGAGATATGTCAATATTTGGCTACATTGTCCATTTCTCCTATTCTATAAATCGGAATGTTTTACCGAAGAGGATGCTATAATCATTAAGCCTCAAAATAGAGCTGATTGAGCTCGGGAAATGTCTGTAGATTCTCGTTTCTTTCTGCTGGTTGCAGTTCAAATGAAGCAATGCCAGTCAGTCAATCACTAAAGCTGTTGCACACGCAGCTGTTGGAAAGGCTGCTGCCACTCTCAGGATTCATATTCTCACAAATTCTGGTGCATGCATTATGGCGTAGTGCTTTGCGTTTCTGGCTGGCGTGCTGTGGGTCGCCAGTTCAATCCCAGCCATTGGCAATTATTTGCTATTTACAATTTATAATTTGTGGAACGTTCTTCGAATATTTACAGTTTGTAATGTTTGTGTATTCTATAATGTTCAATGTTTATATAAATAACAGAATTCTGGAATCTTCGGTGTTTGCATAAATAGCTGCTCTGTCCTTCCAGGAAGTCAGTTCTGTTGTGGCTGTACGTTGGTGACCGTAATAAACCCGCTTTCAGTTCTAACTGTAATTGTTGTACATCATGAGCTACCAGTTTTTGGATTTGAATTTAAGTGTGATTTGGACGTAACAATATCCGTGAAAAATTAACAACTTCATTTCAAGTGCTCTTTTGTCAATTTATAACATGGGGATGGTAGCCACGACTACGTAATACGGTAAGCTACTGCGAAACAGTTATGAGCCATTAACTCGGAGAAGTAATTTAACCATTTCATTGTTTGTATGTACTATATCAATTTATCTTCAGATGGCTGCAGTACACTTATGAGTGGTAACAAAGATCACCTGTTAAATTGCTTGTTCTGTCACAATGTCATAAAAATAATGATTGGTGATAAAGATTGGAAACGAAGATAGGTTATATTTATTTTCGCCTTATAAAGACACCAGAATACATGCGATCGCAGTCTTTCTCGGCGTAATCCACTGATGAATTCTTCTCGGGTTATCAGCCGAGTGGTGTCGTCGTCTCGTTGCAACGTTTCAATGAGTGTCGTACCCATCATCTTCTGGCGAAGATGATGGGTACGAAATTCATTGAAACGTTGCTACAAGACGACGCCACCATTCGGCTGATAACCCGAGAAGAATTAATCACCAGAATGCAGGTATAATTCGTTTCGTTCACGTTACGTTGAAATCATTATAGTTTCTATCACGCCTTAATGTGCGTACATAACGTTTAATAGTGATGCTGAGTGCCTTTTCATTACAGAATGTCTCAGTGGCTTATTGATAGCTGTACTATTTACGTTCCAACATGCAAAGACAGCAAAAATACATATTACTGACAGAAGGGCTACAGAAATAAAACGAGGCTCCAGATACTGGTTATAAAGATGATAACATAGACAGCATGTTAGCGAAAATGAAACAGGTAGTAACACCATCAGCATAAACTAATTTAAACATACAAAGTTCGAGAATGCGCTGTACAGGTGAAGGTAGTCTTCTAAGTATGTTCTTTATAAATGCACACACATTTTCATTCGTTCCTTCCACTGCTATAAACATTTTAACGTCATTTTCCATTAAGTTGGTCAGGAGCACTGCCCTCTCTCTTCCGGCGGCGCACAAAAACACGTCTGTATTAAACTCCTATTCCACTTTCACTGAACTGATTGATTTGGATGAAACTTATCACAGCCGAAGGCCGTAGTTCAAGATCAAGGTCGAAATACTGTCGCGTACTAACACGCGACGATAAAGAGTTCCTTAGAATGCAAATATCACCGTTTGTTTTTTGTCGCCGTGAGAATTTAAAAGATACCAGCCTAACGCTTATAGGATATTACCATGAATGTTATAAATAGAATATTAGGAAAAGCTTCTAGACGAAGTTGCATTGATCTTTGCTGTGTACAAGTAAAATTGCTGGTTTATACTGTTTAAGTTTTTCTTATGTGCACATTGCTGAAAATAATGGGTAGTGTGAAAAATAATTCACATGACGTACTTACTACAACAGATCATGTAAGAAATCGCGTAACAGTACGGATTGGTGCCAATATGTAACTTAGCATCACATTTATGGAGGACTTTGTGGAAGTTTTATTTTTTATTGTTATTTTGCAGAAAGGTAGTATTTGTCAGATCCGTCTCTTAATTAAGAAGAGTCAGTGGATATTTTCTTTTATTAGTAGGGATTTATACTTTGCAAAAACAGACATAATGTGTGCAGGGAAACCGCAGTCACTTTTTATACAATGTTACTTATAATCCGTCTTGACTGCAAAAATATTTATTCACATGACCGATTTCGGTTCCTCTAGAACTATCTTCAGATCTGCAATTTCGGTTACAGAAGTAACCCGTCCACACTCAGCAACCTTCACATACTGCGTCACATGAATGTGAAGGTTGCTGAGTGTGGACGGGTTACTTCTGTAACCGAAATTGCAGATCTGATGACGGTTCAAGAGGAACCGAAACCGGTCATGTGAATAAACATTTTTGCAATCAAGACGGATTATAAGTAACAGGGATTTATACTACATCCAATGTACTGTCCTTATCTACGTAATAAAGAACTTGTGGCTTGTCTTTGATGATTTTATTTAAAAAATATCTGTCTCCAGTAATGCGAGCAATAGATAACGTGCATCAAGATGTTCTTTAAACCTCATAACACATTTTAGCTGGCATGTTCCAGATTACTTGCGAGGTTTTTGAGGGTCCTAAAGTCCTACATTATTTACTTTTTATAAACTTTTTTCTTTGTTTCCTATATCGTTTCATAAGGAAATGAAAACAGTTTACAAGGCAACAACGACTGAAGATATCATATTTCTGAAATGCCAAATACCGCCATAAAAACCTACTGGACAGCGTACTTTTCAGTTAACTGTCACCCAACAAAAAAGTTAAAATTCTGTACTGAGCTGCGATTGTACAAAAATTTGTACAAATGAGGCAATGATCGAACTCTGAGGGAACCATTGTGAGAAACTCTTGTCCGCATTCAGAAGAAAATTAAATTAAGGATAACTACTGTCTTTGAGAGAAGGCGCTACCTTCGCCAACATTTGGGAGTGTCACGTGACTGACAGATAGTCTGACGTGAGCTGACATCAGGCAGAGGATGGTCAAGTCGCATATGATCGTAATCAGATAGTACGTGCCTGACAAATGGCGAAATTTTACCGCGAGCCAGTGTGTCAAATGTTTACCGTGTGCACCCCGATTAGGAGAAAATCATCACTTCTAGAGTCCAGTCGGGCTGCCTATCCGTCATCAGGATGAAAGGGGTTCTACATGTTACTAGGCAAATGTCTATAAACTAATAGCTTGTGGGTGTACTTACAAATAGTACATCAAGTAGCCATCTGCCCCAGCTTCGCATGGGTAACACCAAATACCTATGGCCGGATGACTTGCCTGCCTCAGTGGTAACAAATTACACATGAAACCTTCCTTGTAAAACAGACTGTCTAGTAGTGAAACCTGTATCAAAATCCCTAGAGATCCAATATACAGACAGAAACAGCGGCAGGAGACTAATTTATAATATGTACACTGGGAGGCCAAGGACGTTTGGTCAGTCACCTGGGGTGTCCGAGCGATTCTAGCCGCTTCAGTCTTGACCCGCGCGACCGCTACGGTCGCAGGGTCAAGTCTTGCCTCGGGCATGGATGTGTGTGATGTCCTTAGGTTAGTTAGGTTTAAGTAGTTCTAAGTTCTAGGGGACTGATGACCACAGATGTTAAGTCCCATAGTGCTCAGACCCATTTGAACCTTTTTTTTTTTTTTTTTTTTTTGACGTTTGGTCAATATTTAGGGACATCATGGGAACAAACATTCGAAGCAAAAAAGACTAGGAAACATGGGTTCTAAAATGCATACCTTAAGAGCTATGATCACTACTCCATCTTCGATACTAGAAAACAAATATCTTCTATTGCAAGCTCTTTGCATTCCATATTTTAGGAGGAGGTTGGATCTATCTAAATAAAAAACAATTGTCTAGTACACATGCTGCCACATGTCAACTATTTAATACTGAATTCTCACAACCGACTGCAGTCATGGACTGTGCGGCTGGTCCCGGCGGAGATTCGAGTCTTCTCTCGTGCATGTGTGTGTGTGTGTGTGTGTGTGTGTGTGTGTGTGTGTGTGTGTGTGTTTGTCCTTAGGATAATTTAGGTTAAGTAGTGTGTAAGCTTAGGGACTGATGACCTTAGCTATTAAGTCCCATAAGATTTCACACACACTTGAACTTGAACAACCGACTGGTCGAATGCACACAGTTGTTACTGCACTGTGCCACCGTAGGTACTACGTTGACGTCGCTTATGCGCCAGAAATAAAACCAGTGTGGAAAATTTTTGGACGGAAGGTGCATGTATTTGAGGGCTATGCGGAAAGTAAGGTCCGATAGGTAGTGAAATGGAAACGACAGTGAAAATGTGAAGCTTTGCACAGATGTGTTGGGCAATGTCACTAGCATGCCTTTCGATCGCGTCACGTCGCTCTTCTCAGTCCTGCACACACAGTGAGCACGAAAAGATGCTTAGAACAATAGTGTCTCCCGCCAGGTATGGGTGCCCGCTGCGAGTTTTCGCCTCATTTCATGCTAACCCCCATAACGTATCTGTAATGCATTTCATTCCTCATGGCAATATTCTCGGCCGCACACAGCAGGTGCATTGAGGTCGCCCCTGCAGTGTTTCGAAGTGTAGTGTTTAATTACCCACCGTATAGTTCGGGCTTGGCTCCCTCTGATGTTCATCTTTGTTGACATGAACCGCTGGCTATGAAGACAACATTTTGGCACAGACAACGAACTGCAGACCAGCGGAGAAAAGTGGCGGAAAGCACAGGCAGCTGCCATCTAAGACGAGCGTATTTGGAAGATAGTACAACGCTACGACAAATGGCTTAAGTCGGAGTGGCGACTATGTAGAGAAGTAGTGGGAAGGTGTAGCAAACTGTTGCAAATAAAACATTTTTGATTTTCATTGTGGTTTCCTTTCGCGACTGCTCGGACCTTACTTTTCAAATGGTCCTAGTAGATTCTGGTCTAGCTCCGCTGCTCTCAATGGTTGCGGCAGCTGTTTTTCTGCTTTTCCCGCCAGGTATCGCCCATCTCTGTAGCTGACCGGCTCATAGCTCCTATAATTGTCAGGAGATGTCACTCCAAATACCAGTTACATATGGAACAGATAACAATACATGTTGTGATTCTTGAGTTTCTCCCGGCGTATTTGATAATCAAAATATCCACGGGTGTACTGCCGGTATACAGTGTCCAACGGGCACAATATTTCGGCGATCATACATGTCACCATCATCAGGTGAACTGACGGACTGAGCTCCTGTGAACGTGCCGGCACGGAGATCCGTACACTATGGCTGCTCGGAGGGAACTGGGTTCGGTCGCGGCAGCGACCGATTTAAATACCCTCCGCCCGCGGCGCGCTCACTCCGCCGCCCGCGCCCCGCGCCACGGTCGCGCGGTGAAACAGATTGCGACGGCGTCTGAGATGACGTCGGTGTGATGGCTCTGTCCGCCGTGGTCGTCACAACTATACATTTGCTCGATTTACTCTTGATTAACCCAATCGCTGGTTCCCAAGCCTTGCTAAGATTATAGCCACAGTCACGGTTTATGAGGTCGTCATTGGTGCGAATTTCGATGGCCTCTCTAACAACGCTGTCCCAGTATCTCGACGTCTGTACCAGAATCCTCGTGCGTTCATACTCCATAGCGTGATTTTCCGACAAACAATGTTCAGCGACCGCCGACTTGCTCGGATACATCAGTCGAGTGTGCCTCTGGTGTTCACGGCATCGATCCTCGACGGTACGCATCGTCTGACCAATATACGACTTGCCACACTGACACGGAATCTGGTACACGCCGGCCTTCCTCAAACCGAGGTCATCTTTGGCGCTCCCCACCAGTGCACGAGTTTTATTCGGAGGACAAAACACAGTTCCGACCCGGTGTTTCTTCAAAATGCGGGCGATTTTCCTCGAGAGTGCGCCTGTATATGGGATAAACGCAGTGCCTACCTCCTCCCTCGTGATTTCATCCATCTCCACAGGTTGTGCTGTAGTGGGTGGGCGGAGAGCACGTTGAATCTGCCACTCTGAGTACCCATTTTTTCGAAATACAGTTCTCAGATGTTCCAATTCCTGGGGTAGACTCTCTGCGTCAGAGATAGTGCGCGCCCTATGAACTAGAGTTTTAAGCACCCCATTCCTCTGTGAAGGGTGGTGGCAGCTGTCTGCGTGCAAATACAGATCAGTGTGCCTTGTCTTCCGATACACTCCATGGCCTAGGGTGCCGTCAGGCCTTCTCTTGACCAAGACGTCAAGGAAAGGTAGTTTACCCTCCGTTTCAGTCTCCATATTGAATTTGATGTTGGGGTGTATGGAGTTTAGATGTGTAAGGAAGTCAAGGAGTTTATCCATACCATGTGGCCAGATGACGAACGTGTCGTCCACGTAACGGAGAAAGCAAGTAGGTTTCCATTCGGATGACGACAGGGCTTCCTCCTCGAAGTTCTCCATGTACAAATTCGCTACTACCGGTGAGAGTGGGCTACCCATGGCGACTCCCTCCGTTTGTTCGTAGTATTCTCCATTAAAAAGAAAATACGTGGAAGTCAAGACATGCCTAAAAAGTTCAGTGGTCTTCTCGTCAAACTTCTGACTAATCAATTCTAGTGACTCTCGCAGGGGTACCCTCGTGAACAAGGAAACGACGTCAAAACTCACCACGATATCTGACTCACCCAACGTGAAGCTATCAAGGCGTTTAACAAAATCCACGGAATTACGGATGTGATGAGGGCATTTACCCACATAAGGACTTAATATTCCCGTCAGGTATTTAGCCAACAAATATGTAGGTGCCCTGATGTTGCTGACAATGGGGCGTAATGGTACCCCCTCTTTGTGAACCTTCGGGAGACCATATAGTCTAGGCGGTACCGGACCTTGGGGTAACAATTTCTTAGCGTCACCCTCCGGTAAATCTGCGTCCTTGAGAAGCGACCTCGTCTTGTCGTCCACCTTCTTTGTAGGGTCAACGCTGATCTTCCGGTAGGAATCGTCATTTAGCAGGCTGTGCATCTTATCAGTGTAGTCCTTATGGGAGACAACAACTGTAGCATTGCCTTTGTCAGCCGGTAAGACAACAATTTCAGAGCGCTCCCTCAGATCACGAATGGCCGCCCTCTCTTTACTAGTGATATTTGACTTCATCGGCTTGGATTTCGTCAACGCACGACAAGTTTCACGACGTATTTCCTCAGCTGACTCAGGCGGAAGTCGAGCTGCAACCTGTTCAACAGCACTAACAATTTCTGCGACCGGAGTGATCTTGGGGGTGGGAGCGAAGTTGAGACCTATCACGCTATGGAGTACGAACGCACGAGGATTCTGGTACAGACGTCGAGATACTGGGACAGCGTTGTTAGAGAGGCCATCGAAATTCGCACCAATGACGACCTCATAAACCGTGACTGTGGCTATAATCTTAGCAAGGCTTGGGAACCAGCGATTGGGTTAATCAAGAGTAAATCGAGCAAATGTATAGTTGTGACGACCACGGCGGACAGAGCCATCACACCGACGACATCTCAGACGCCGTCGCAATCTGTTTCACCGCGCGACCGTGGCGCGGGGCGCGGACGGCGGAGTGAGCGCGCCGCGGGCGGAGGGTATTTAAATCGGTCGCTGCCGCGACCGAACCCAGTTCCCCCCGAGCAGCCATAGTGTACGGATCTCCGTGCCGGCACGTTCACAGGAGCTCAGTCCGTCAGTTCACCTGATGATGGCGA
Organism: Schistocerca americana; assembly: GCF_021461395.2. Taxonomy (NCBI): domain Eukaryota; kingdom Metazoa; phylum Arthropoda; class Insecta; order Orthoptera; family Acrididae; genus Schistocerca; species Schistocerca americana. The sequence continues at coordinate 407,130,054 of NC_060130.1, forward strand.
CATGTATGATCGCCGAAATATTGTGCCCGTTGGACACTGTAGACCGGCAGTACACCCGTGGATATTTTGATTAACAATACATGTATTTCACACTCCTCATTACTATAGCTATAAATTTTATATATAAACTTTCCTTATGAATCATCCATCTGTTAGTTAAATTCATATCAAAATCCCTTCCGTAGTTCCTGGGGTTAGGCTTAACATACAGAAGGAAAAACGTGACGGGGGACTAATTTAGTAATATCTGTAGATGTCTGTCTCAAGATGATGTAAAATGCCTACAAATAATCCACACACAATTTTTCTTTTGCTTTTACTTTAATTAATTAATTAAACTAACTCGTAGATTGGTGACCGCCAAAAAATTCATAGTACGCCAAAAACGTAACAAACGTAAGTCCAGACTTACGTCGAGGAGAAGCGAATATGCTGCAATCGGTTTAAGAATTGTATACTCAAAAACAGATCGCTCAACACAAAAACACTATAGTCTATAGTCAAAATGAGCACTCTTAAACCTCGTTCTGGATTCAGAGATACCTAAAAAAAAAAGGCGAAGAGAAATGAATACAGTTTTCTCGGCTATTTGGAGGTACAATGGAGAGATAAGGTAATTCAGAAGATTTCGAAAAAAAATACTAATTTTGAGGGCATGCTGGTTAGGAACGAGTAGCAAAAAAATTAAGAGTCCTCTCCGATCTTCATTTGCAGTCTGCGTGAAAAGGCACTGGAAGTCCATTCATTTTGCTAGGCTAGAGACGTCGCAGGCTTGCGCATTCTGCAACGCGGAATCGACCGTAATCTGCACCGAAGCTGATGGAATACAACTCTAGAGAAATGCAAGTGTTTCCTTGGACAAATTACATCGCACAATTTTACAAGTACACTTCTGTAGCGTACAGCCAGTACTTGCGACCCTCGTGACCAACCAAATTATCCGTTGGACGTTGATACGTCAATGGCTCTGTTTAAATCCTCCATCTCTCACGAAAATAGCTGTGTAGCTCACAGAGAACGGCGTGTGTAATAGCACTATGGTCGCGTCATGTGATGACCGCTGAGTGCGAGTGAGGTGTCCTGTGTGGAAGTGCAGCATGAATTGTGAAATCCTAGAGGGAAACGTCAACCGTCTCACTGTTTGAGCGGTTACTGGGTTAATGTTGGCATTTGCGACCGACTGCCCATTCTAAAAGCTGCAGAAATTTCTCCTGATGCCTATAATATCGCAGAAGACTACAACAGTATAGTTCGTTTACGGTCAGGATAAAAACAGTTATCGAATTTTAAGAGGTGCTTCTATGTGTTAGCAACCCATTTAATGCGTGCAGCACAATGTTGGAGCACCGAATCTCATCTAGTATCGTAGACTCCTGGCCTGTTTTAATGGTGCCTGCAGCGATTGTAATTCTTGTTATGATGTTCTTTTATGATTCTACAGTACTTTCCGATTTACCCCGCGACAAATGTCCCAAAAGGAATAAATCATAATGCGGGAGGCCACTCCCTCTGTGTGGCGAAACTAACGCGGCTAACACGGCTCCTCACATAGTTGATGAAATGTGAGGGAAGCCGCTCCGGCTGGAAGTAAATTCTTCATATGATGTCTCCACTAATTGAGACAATACACATAGTGAAACCTTTTGCTAGATAAGAACTGTAGGAAGAATGAGTGGCACAATTAATTTCTTGTGGACAGTACCGATTCACAAACAGATAACAAACGGTTCTTGCGTCTTGTATCTCGTGGATTATGTATTATCGTAATATACACTTTGTATACATTAAAACAGCTTTGATGAGCGAAACTATAATCGTAAAGAAAACGTACTTCTGCCGAAAAAAGAAATAACAAATGGTTACTCTCTGCAATATCTGACGCTATCAACAAAATATTTCAGTTTTAATACATTATGTTGTTGGATACCTTCAATATAGATTTGAATGAATAATTTCTCAACGCCCATATACTATTTGGTGTAAGACGCCGTTTCGTATAAAACTGTATGTCGCAGACTTCTGCCAGTGAATAAATATCATCATTAATTGTTAGGTTCCAAGTAAAGAGTGAGTGTGTACAGCAATAGCAAAAATATCCGTCACCTCTATGTAAGATCGATTTATTAGAAACTACCTGTACTTCAGATCATATTCTCCACTCGTTTAGTTTCTCATAACAAACATCAGATTCCTTATCAATTAGCATATACTTGCTTACAAAACTGGTAAACGGGACAGACAGTTAATATCCAAATAATCTGCTTAAACCTGATGACCGTTACTCCTTTGAACACATGGAGGTGCCTCACAGTTCCCCACCATTGTTATACCTTCAGATTTCCTCTGTGCGACAGAATACGAGTAGGTGTATAGTTACAGGGTGAACCGCAAATCCACCAATAAAATTTCGATGGTTGTTCAGGGATATTTTCCGTGTATTTTGGTATCAGGGACCAATGATCTCCGGTGGCTCGTTACAAGGTAATTGCATTTCGTTTGATTTCTTGTCCCAGTTTATCTTTCTATCTGAACTGCACTGAAAATATCTGCACAACAGTTCAAATGTCGACGGTATCTGCTGTGTGTTTTGTTTGGAACTTGTTTCATCCACTCACAGTACTTAGTGTTGACAACAACAATGCCAACTTTATTCCTCATCATCAAGCTCGCATTCAGTATTGCTCGGTTCTGTCTCGGGTTCCTTTTTCGGTTAATGTTAGTTGCACGTTGACAGTGACAGTGACAGTGACGCGCTGATGAAGTGTTGGCCGTTATGGAACTAGTGTATATGCTCACTTATTACACTGGAATAGTGGCTCAACAACGCTATGCTGAGCTGTTCCCGCAGCTATGGTAATCACATCACAGTACTTTTGCATTGTCTAAGGTTTGTTGCAATACTCTGTGTTTGGTGTGTTACGTTTTAGTGACTGACAATTACGCGATTTTTCACTTTGTGAAAGTACTTTTACAGATCAAAGGTAAAGGGAGGAGCAAACCGAATAAATCACCATTACTTTATTGCTCTGCAACGAACCACGAAAGAGCACAGTTACATTTACCAGAATACCCAAAAAATATCAAAAGAAATTTTACCAGTAGAATTTGGGTCAATCCATGTTACTGAACATTAATGGCTATAATAATCATATTCTTAAAGTCACATGACATCCGCTCAAGTTCGTTTTTTGATCCATCCACTCAGTTTTTATTATAGAGGCCAACCAGCTCTTTGACCGAACATGCTGAGCTACCCTGACGGCGCCACTTACTCAACCAGTCAAGATCAAGGATTCAGAAGTCCTATCTTAGAGTCCCAACACTGACATTCTGTAGAATTCATACACTTTTTGGATATTTTTCGGTGTTTGTTCACTTACATAAGCGTGTCGTTTCTCCTTTCCGTTTTTTCAGTACCCGGTCACGGGGCTGCATATTTTGCAGTTTGCCTCGTTGCTTGCACGTAGGTGCCATCAGGTTTCAGGTTTCGACATCGACACCCCAGAGACAACATTTTTTTCACCAAAATCCTTTGTTTTCACTAGTTCCTACAGCAAGATGTGGATAGTTGTAAGCTCCAAAACATGTTAGTCCAGAATAGCTCGCTGATATCTTCATTGGAACCCACAAATGCGTATGCCTCCAGATTCTGGCTTCAAGTCCTGAATGAAGGCCGGCCGGAGTGGCCGAACGGTTAAAGGCGCTACAGTCTGGAACCGCACGGCCGCTATGGTCGCAGGTTCGAATCCTGCCTCGGGCATGGATGTGTGTGATGTCCTTAGGTTAGTTACGTTTAAGTAGTTCTAAGTTCTAGGGGACTTATGACCACAGCAGTTGAGTCCCATAGTGCTCAGAGCCATTTTGAACCTGAATGAAGTCTTTTACCTATTTCGGCAATTAAACAAGTGTTCCATCGTTTCAAGTTATTTCTATTGCATATGATATTGTGGGAGACGGTAGTTCCACATATTGAAACTAGATTCCTATACTACAGGTAAGCACTATAATAATATCCCCCCCACCATCCACTTTCTGCACCATTGTCAATGATACCTGACTGTGTGAATTAAAATTCCGACATTTCGTTTCTCTCTTCCCGTGTAAAGAAAAATCAGCACTTACCCGTCTTGCATGGGTTCACTCACATTTTACACGTGTCTGATAGCTACGATTTCCCAAATGAAGAACGTAGGTTAGGTTAGGTTCGCCAGAAAGGACTGACTCAGCTTTAAAAACCATTTAGTCATTTTGCCTGCATACTTTGTTTATGATCCTACATATATGTGTGTGAGGTGCCTGTTCTGTCAGATAGTATGTTTGTAGGCATGACTGCCTTGATAACTCCAGTGCAGATGAAGAACAGGTTAAGAGCATCTTGCAGGAGTGTAGGATTCACTGCAAGGAAGTCGGTGAATTGACGGTGAACATAAGTAGCATGCGACAAGTTGAGACTCTGGGTCAGATGGGAAGCACATGTGGATGGCTGAGGCAACCCAGTCTGCCTCCGGCAGGTGAATGGCGAGGATGTCTCGTTTGCATCCCATCTGCAGAGTCGTAAGCATGCATAGTTTGTTTACTTCCTCGCCACAGCTAGTACTCGACTCTGTTCACACTGAGTTGATATAGCTCATTCCTAAAGGAAAGTTACTATTAAGATCAGCTCCCAACGCGCCCACGCAAGACAACGGGCCTTTGAAATCAAAGGCTTCATCCTTAAAGAAGTTCAAATAGAGCCACAGCACATTGTCGGTATTCACATCACAATCACTAGTAGCGACGTCTACATCCAGATGCTTGATGACACGATATGTAACGCTGTTGCGAGCATATGTTCGAACACACTCAAGTTCATACACCCTGATGGCCACACCGCAGAGGTTGCTGTTGACCATGTACGTCTTCGAGCTCCTGTTCGAAGTTCAAAAATGGTTCAAATGGCTCTGAGCACTATGGAACTTGACTGCTGAGGTCATCAGTCCCCTAGAACTTAGAACTACGTAAACCTAACTAACCTAAGGACATCACGCACATCCATGCCTGAGGCAGGATTCGAACCTGCGACCGTAGCGGTCACGCGGTTCCAGAATGTAGCGCCTAGAACCGCTCGGCCACTCCGGCCGGCCCTGTTCGAAGAGCCGCCGGATGTAGTCACCATGGCTTTTCAATCGTATAGGACACTACTTAGCCACACGGCAGAAAACTGGAACACCTTCGAGATATACCCAAACCTCAACGGCGTGTTGTAACTTAAAATTGAGTTAACCAAACACATGTCGTCCTACCTTGTCATAGGTGGATGTCGAGCAATTATGATGTATGATGGACAGCCACATACTTGTTCTGGTTGTGGCTAGGAGGGTCATGATGATTTTGGCGTGTATTCAACGTAAGCTTGCACAAATCCTGTTAGGGGAAACGGCGCCACCTCCTACGATAACTGCCCTCCCTCTCAACTGCGTTGGAGTGACACGGTCGACCATCATGGCAGATAGGGGACCACTTGGACGACAGGGAACATCGGACTGCATACCCATAGCATGTCCAGGATTGACCAACACCGTAAGAGAGTCGACATAGTTTGAAGGAGTTCCCCTATCTACTCCGCAGGGAGATTCGGACGAGACAATGGAACTCGACACTAGGGTTGTACCGACCTCTACTGAGGGGATGTGGTACAGGAACCCCTCACCCATTTAGGCACGGAAACCCACGTCCAGGAACAGAGTTCACCGAGGAAACATAAAAAGCAACGCCCTACGCCCTCAGACGGTTTGCTCCCGTCAACATATTCTCCGATTGACGACCGGACGACCGACAGGACAGGAGACGTGGAGGAGGACACAGGCTTTCCCTCACCTGTTTCTTTCCCTGACTACAACACACCGAGTGAAGTGGCACAGTGATTAGCACACTGGACTCGCATTCGGAAGAACGTTTTAAACCGGCGTCTAGCCATCCTGATTAAGGGTTTCCACAATTTCCCTTAATCGCTTCATAGAAATGTCAGGATGGTTCCTTTGAAAGGGCCCAGTCGATTTCCTTTACCATCCTTCCTAATCCGAACTTGCGCTCCGTCTCCGTCTGTGATTGGATTGAAGAGTTCCTAGATAACAGAACGCAGCATGTCATTCTCAATGGAGAGAAGTCTTCCGAAGTGAGAGTGATTTCAGGTGTGCCGCAGGGAAGTGTCATAGGACCGTTGCTATTCACAATATACATAAATGACCTTGTGGATGACATCGGAAGTTCACTGAGGCTTTTTGCAGATGATGCTGTGGTGTATCGAGAGGTTGTAACAATGGAAAATTGTACTGAAATGCAGGAGGATACGCAGCGAATTGACGCATGGTGCAGGGAATGGCAATTCAATCTCAATGTAGACAAGTGTAATGTGCTGCGAATACATAGAAAGATAGATCCCTTATCATTTAGCTACAAAATAGGTCAGCAACTGGAAGCAGTTAATTCCATAAATTATCTGGGAGTACGCATTAGGAGTGATTTAAAATGGAATGATCATATAAAGTTGATCGTCGGTAAAGCAGATGCCAGACTGAGATTCATTGGAAGAATCCCAAGGAAATGCAATCCGAAAACAAAGGAAGTAGGTTACAGTACGCTTGTTCGCCCACTGCTTGAATACTGCTCAGCTGTGTGGGATCCGTACCAGATAGGGTTGATAGAAGAGATAGAGAGGATCCAACGGAGAGCAGCGCGCTTCGGTACAGGATCATTTTGTAATCGCGAAAGCGTTACAGAGATGATAAATAAACTCCAGTGGAAGACTCTGCAGGAGAGACGCTCAGTAGCTCGGTACGGGCTTTTGCTAAAGTTTCGAGAACATACCTTCACCGAGGAGTCAAGCAGTATATTGCTCCCTCCTACGTATATCTCGCGAAGAGACCATGAGGATAAAATCAGAGAGATTAGAGCCCACACAGAAGCATACCGACAATCCTTCTTTCCACGAACAATACGAGACTGGAATAGAAGGGAGAACCGATAGAGGTACTCAGGGTACCCTCCGCCACACACCGTCAGGTGGCTTGCGGAGTATGGATGTAGATGTAGATGTAGACCTCATTGTCAACGGGACGTTAAACACTAATCTCCTCCTCCCTCTCCTCCTCCTCTTCGACACAGCCGTTTCCACTCTCTCAGGCAAACAAATCACGCCGACAGCGCCCATCTCAAGTACACAGCAGGAAACGACTCCCAGCTCGTAAGTGCCCTACTGCAGCCACAGCGAACTTCGACGGACGAGACTGAAGAAGATTCTATGCTCGCTGTGGTGGATAAGGATGGGGGTGTCTCCCCACACTCCTCGGCCCCTCCCTAGTAGCAGCAGACAACGGCACGGACACGGTCTGCAGGTGACAGGTTACAACATTTACGGTGAGGCTGACAGAGGCCCCATTACAGGAGGCGATAAATGGACCTATCGCGTAGTGACCATCAACGTTAACACCATCCGGAAGTATATGAAGTTGTTGCTGGGTATTTATGGTTGTGCGGCTCATGCGTCCCACGCCTCACTAACTATCGGCGGCGTCGCTGTTCTCCTCAGAGAGGGCCTTGAGGTGGACGAACTATGGTATCTCCCTGATGCCAGAGGAATGGCCGTAATCGTGCTAGGCGCCCAGTTTATCAATGTATACTCCCCTTCTGGAATGAATCGCTGTTGCTACCAATTTCTCTTCTTCACGGAAGGAGCAGCACCGTTTTTTCAAGACAGTCATGACAACTTGGTATTAGTGGGCGATTTCAATAGCGCCCAGGCACCTCAGGATCACCTGACACGCCTTTCACCATGCTTCGAAATTGGGACACTCATCAGCGATCGCCAGCTGGAAGATACATGGGAACATGTCCAACGAAATCGGCCAGGGTTCACTCATTTTACGAGTCACTCGCCTAGTTGCATTGACAGTGTTTACGTCTCGTGTTCCCTCGTGGTAACAATGCACAACGCGGAGGTGGGGCTTGTAGATTTTTCTGATCATGGGGCCTATATATGTACCATTACCCTTCATCGTTAACAGGGGTGGCGCAGCCGATATCCCTGGAAGTTAATCCTCACTCTTCTCACTTCTCCGCACTGTCAGCACGCCATCGAGGACACAAGGATTGCGTGTGTCCGCCGCCTCCCAACGTATCCAGTATCAGTCAGTTGGCTGTTAAATTGCACCATAAATGACCTTGATTACGTATGTCGTGAGACCGCTACTTGGAGGCGACGTTCCCTCAATTTTTATTTTATCGAACTTCTTGAATGTGCCTCCTTGCCACCCATGCTGGGACGACAGATGACAGTATACCAAGCGAAGGCAGAGATCATTGCCCATATGTGCCAACACCTGGAAAGACGATCGTCCGAGTGCAAACACATGACAGAACAGCAACGGAACGACCCACCATGTACCACGTCATTAAAAATCTAAACTACGATGAAGGCCGCCGATACAATCCATCACCACTGCAGACGACGCCTCACCAAGCAAGGTGGTATTGGTGCAACCTTCTTCGACCATTACGCACGACTTTATCCTGCTCAATGTTCTGACCCAATGATGACATGAATCTCATAACTGGCTTATGGCACTGTTCCATAGGACTTACAAACTGAACTCATGGACAAAATTGCGGAAGATGAACTTATCGACGCCATAGGTAAAGGATCGTCAAACAAGTATCCTGGCTCTGACAGATTCCCTGTGCAGTATTATAAAACTTTTCAGTACGTACTGGCTCCAAAGTTGACGGACATCTATCAGGAGCTTATGTCACCCATGGTGCCGCTCTCTGTAGACTTCGTCGAAGGAATGATTATACTGATTCACAAACCGACAAGTGGGGCTCGAATACATGATTACAACCAGCAGACACACCTCAACTGTAAGATGACAACAGAGACGTACGGCAACGAATTACAACTTTTTATTCAGACATAAATACTCACAGTAGTAATACAGCGTTACATCCACAAATCTTGTTCCTTTTACGGTACACGAAGTAATACTGCTTTTAAATTCACAGTTCTTGTAAATGTTTGATTTTTTGTTTTCAGTTCATACTTTTTAAAAATAATAATACTGATTGATAATTTTTTTGTACTTTACATTGCAGTACTGGTTACAGCTATTGCAGACGTATAGTTTCTCTCACACTGATACCATTACTAGTGAAGTTCCACCCAAACAGAAGACTTAATTCGTGCGTTGAACTAGGTGCCCTAAACATTTTCCACCTCAGTCAGCTGATATAATTTAATAACGCAATGAAGCGAATGGCCCTAAAATGTTCATCCCAAACAATTGCACTAAAATGATCTGGGTGGAACGCACACTTAAAACTAGTATGACTTGGACAGCTAGCAGTAGGTGAAGCTTAAAAAATAATCTATTTACACATGCACTCACACACACACGCACATGAAGTTCAAAAGAGACAAATACGGTAGACTTTCTTTTTCCTTAATTTATAATTTTTTTAACTATGTTTATGATTTTAGTTCCATTTTTAGTCTTTTTTATATATACTGCATATTTTTAACTTTCTTGATTTTTTCCAGCACATGCTTATATATTCATGCATACATAATATGCTACTTATTCAGAAAAAAATAAGCAGAATATATTTACACACAGGCATGCATATATTCGGTCATCCACACACAAACGCACTCACAAGCATACACACAGACACGCATAAGCACTCACACATGCAGGCACACCATACATCACACACATACAACACTATGATAAAAGAGCCATACTGTTCGTCAAAAGCTCTTATTCAGCCGGTCTCTCTCTCTCTCTCTCTCTCTCTCTCTCTCTCTCTCTCTTATTCACATCGTCGGAGGTCCTCACCACCTCTCGCGCTTTAAGTAAACAGTGTGAGTACGGGAGTGTTTCCATCCCGTCATCACAAATAGCTCTTTTAAGGGCATGAGGTGACAATCCGACTTTATATGGCAGCACAGTGTACACCTCGTAGCCTCGCAATCGAATACTAGTTTTTTTACAAACACTTACATGGCAGCTGCCCCAAGTTTGGCCGTTTCCCACCACCTCTGCCGGCCGGTGTGGCAGAGCGGTTCTAGGCGCTTCAGTCTGGAAACGCGAAACCGCTACGGCCGCAGGTTCGAATCCTGCCTCGGGCATGGATGTGTGTGACGTCGTTAGGTTAGTTAGGTTTAAGTAGTTCTAAGTTCTAGGGGGCTGATGACCTCATATGTTAAGTCCCATAGTGCTCAGAGCCATTTGAACCATTTTTGCCACCACCACTACAACTGGCACCACTGCTCGCTGACCGTTCCATGTAGCAGGAATCACACGGACACAACTAGGCACTGTCAAAGACTGATAATGATTGTGGTAGTGGTTGGGCTATATATATATACCTTCAGACTCAACCCTCTGTTTTGCATAGGACCAATAGGAACTCAGGATGCCGTACCAGCAAATTATAACTTGCCTTCTTTTTTTCTTTAAGCAGGATTGGTGCAAGCGTTTGACGAACAGAACGCGGCTGAGACAAACATCCTTTGTCTGCTGACAAGTGGCTGGAAAAGTGGACACAGCTGCTAGGTTTAGAAAAATACTCTTTATTCATTCTGAGGCAAACAGATAGCTTTAACAAAAAAAAAAATTATGAAATAGATAGAGGACCCTTCTGAAAACATCCTTTGTTTGCCGGCAAGTGTCTGGAAAACTGGACGCATCTTTTTTTATAAAAACACCCTTTGTCCATTCAGAGACACACTGATAGCCTGGTACGCCCAATGCCAGCTGCATCCCTTGAAATATATGTTGTTGTTTTCGTTAGGACACAGCTGTGGGAGGAAAATGCGAACCTTCGAAAGCATATCTACTGTTCATGGTAGATGCTCAACTAAGCACACTTACAGAACGACATTGTACGTTATAATAATCTGCCGATTTCCAACTGCTGGCTGAACTCACCCTCCTCCTCCCTGTGGCGTGGAAGCCAAGGGAACTGCCATTGCGGGTAGTCACCGTGCAGATCGCCGGACACCGAGCCAAGTAGTGCACATGGCGTGGGTTGTGTCATCTTAGGCCACATGAGAGTTACGAACGCACATGGCGTGGTGCCCTTTCATCTCCGGCCCCCGGAGCAGGGCAGGAGGCAGTAGGTGGGTCCGGTCAGGACCCACGAGGCAGCTGCAGCAGCCGTCATGAATGAGGCCCGATGTCCGGTGGGGGACGGACAGAGCGCCCCCTCCCCCTCATCCCCCCCCAATGTCGTGTAATGCAGCGTGGAGCAGAAGGCGAGGAAGGGATTAACCCTGGCACACCACTATTGCACTCGCCCCCGGCAATGCACCGTGGAGTATCATTGCGATCACAGTATACAAAGCGATTGGAAATTAAACAATAGTATCCTTGTCCTATGAAATACAAATTGTGTCCTTCTAGAGCATAATTCACCGTATTCCCATCCTCTGATTTTTTCTGATTTCTTCCACCTATTCCTGTCTAATAAACAATTTCCATTAAAAATATCCGTTAATATTACGTCCTCTGAATTGATAATTGAATTGTACCTCGAAACTTCGAAATTTCCGCCAAAATTTGAAATTCCCGCCGACACAGTAGGTGTGGAAGGGAGCGAGGGGGAGGGGTCGGGAAGGGGCAGGGTGCGGGGACCCACCCGTAGGCTGAGAAAAACACATCACGTCATGTGGGGGTGGGGGTGTGGGTGAACATTGTTTGGGGTAATTAATTGATCAATTTAATTAATTTGCATATCAGTTTGATATCAAAATTGGGGTTGTGCCGCCCTTACTCTACCACTCAATGCTCTGCAATCATGACAATGTAACCAATGATATACACTCCTGGAAATGGAAAAAAGAACACATTGACACCGGTGTGTCAGACCCACCATACTTGCTCCGGACACTGCGAGAGGGCTGTACAAGCAATGATCACACGCACGGCACAGCGGACACACCAGGAACCGCGGTGTTGGCCGTCGAATGGCGCTAGCTGCGCAGCATTTGTGCACCGCCGCCGTCAGTGTCAGCCAGTTTGCCGTGGCATACGGAGCTCCATCGCAGTCTTTAACACTGGTAGCATGCCGCAACAGAGTGGACGTGAACCGTATGTGCAGTTGACGGACTTTGAGCGAGGGCGTATAGTGGGCATGCGGGAGGCCGGGTGGACGTACCGCCGAATTGCTCAACACGTGGGGCGTGAGGTCTCCACAGTACATCGATGTTGTCGCCAGTGGTCGGCGGAAGGTGCACGTGCCCGTCGACCTGGGACCGGACCGCAGCGACGCACGGATGCACGCCAAGACCGTAGGATCCTACGCAGTGCCGTAGGGGACCTCACCGCCACTTCCCAGCAAATTAGGGACACTGTTGCTCCTGGGGTATCGGCGAGGACCATTCGCAACCGTCTCCATGAAGCTGGGCTACGGTCCCGCACACCGTTAGGCCGTCTTCCGCTCACGCCCCAACATCGTGCAGCCCGCCTCCAGTGGTGTCGCGACAGGCGTGAATGGAGGGACGAATGGAGACGTGTCGTCTTCAGCGATGAGAGTCGCTTCTGCCTTGGTGCCAATGATGGTCGTATGCGTGTTCGGCGCCGCGCAAGTGAGCGCCACAATCAGGACTGCATACGACCGAGGCACACAGGGCCAACACCCGGCATCATGGTGTGGGGAGCGATCTCCTACACTGGCCGTACACCACTGGTGATCGTCGAGGGGACACTGAATAGTGCACGGTACATCCAAACCGTCATCGAACCCATCGTTCTACCATTCCTAGACTGGCAAGGGAACTTGCTGTTCCAACAGGACAATGCACGTCCGCATGTATCCCGTGCCACCCAACGTGCTCTAGAAGGTGTAAGTCAACTACCCTGGCCAGCAAGATCTTCGGATCTGTCCCCCATTGAGCATGTTTGGGACTGGATGAAGCGTCGTCTCACGCGGTCTGCACGTCCAGCGCGAACGCTGGTCCAACTGAGGCGCCAGGTGGAAATGGTATGGCAAGCCGTTCCACAGGACTACATCCAGCATCTCTACGATCGTCTCCATGGGAGAATAGCAGCCTGCATTGCTGCGAAAGGTGGATATACACTGTACTAGTGCCGACATTGTGCATGCTCTGTTGCCTGTGTCTATGTGCCTGTGGTTCTGTCAGTGTGATCATGTGATGTATCTGACCCCAGGAATGTGTCAATAAAGTTTCCCCTTCCTGGGACAATGAATTCACGGTGTTCTTATTTCAATTTCCAGGAGTGTATAATGGATTGCCTCATACAGTGTGACTTCCGGGAGCTGTCTGAATGTCATCAAGTCGGTCGTAATGAACATGGAAGGTATTACACCCAGCGTGCGTCGACCACCTACAGCTTAGTGGTACTATCAAATGCCTCGGGGTCATGTTTCATGATGACATATGGCGTACTGCGGCCCTAAACTATCGCCGCTTGTTACAACAAATTCGCGTCCAGATCGCCAATCTTCACATGCGGATCCTTGACATTCTTCAAAGGACACAGTTTGTCAATATTTACCCAGCATCATGCATTCCAGACACAGCACGTGATCTTCCAATACCGTTATGATGGCTCGACTTACATTAGCGGCATGTGTATTCCACGCCATTACAGGCATGCTCATCAAAATCAATTACGAATCCCCGACCCTTCCCCCATAAACATCCTTCATACGGCTTTAATATATTATGCAGCACTTAAATGCAAGTAAAAGTCGTAATATTTACTGAAGCTGCTATAAATACAACCTTATGACTCACGACAACAAATACGATAGAGAATACAGGAAATTTCTCATGGCGGCTCCAATGCGCGTTCCTTCATGTGAGTCTGAAATGCGTTACTAGTCTGAAACACCGGCCGGCAGGCATACATTACGCTCCAGTTGCGACACCCTACCCTACTGGCTGGCAGCATTCAAAAAAATGGTTCAAATGGCTCTGAGCACTATGGGACTTAACTTCTGAGGTCATCAGTCCCCTATAACTTAGAACTACTTAAACCTAACTAACATAAGAACATCACATACATCCATGCCCGAGGCAGGATTCGAACCTGCGACCGTAGCGGTCACGCGATTTCAGACTGCAGCGCTTAGAACCACTCGGCCACCCCGGCCGGCGCAGCATTACAGATTGCAACATTAACCGCTCATTACGTTCTTGCCTACACACTATCTCTGCCTTTTGTTTTTGAATAAAATCATTTTGGACATTATGCCGCCTCATTATGAAACACTAAATCATCTAATATCCAACGTTTCGACCGAGTTTGCAGAGATCCTCTTACGGGCGACTAAGTGCTTGTTTCTGGTAATGGTCTTCCCTTATATACCGTCTTACTTCTGTTGTCACATGGCTGCCGACGTCACATTTCTGGATATCATTGGACAATTCCAAGTAATGACTGTTATGGAAGGGAGCTGTACGGTAGATTATTTCATGTACTACTCTGGCTAGTGGGTTAATTCGCTATCCCCTATCAACCACCGGCCTGAGTAGCACATGTAACAGCGTACCTTACAGCCCCCCTCCATTGCAACATTTACCTCTAGTTGTCCAGTGACAACCAAGAATATGAAATGGGTAGAGGTAGCTATCTGACAACCTAAGTAAGACAGCAAATAGGGGAAAACCGTCACCAGAATCCAGCAGCTAGTCGCCTTGAAAGGAACCGCTGCAGAAACTGTCGAAATATCGGCATTTTAGTTGTTTTTTTTTTTTTTTTTTTTTTTTTTTTTTTTTTTTTTTTTTTTTTTTTTTTTTTTTTTTAGTATTGGATAACCCATGCGGCGTAATACTAAAGACAATTTTATTCGAATTGGCAAGTTGTGGAAGCCCACGAAGTTATGCCTGCTTTGTCTAAACGCATTGTGTTACAAAGTAGCTTTAATGCCCCAGTGAAGAATTCAGCACCATCAGTTCTTTTTAGCTTAGTCTATTATGTAGTGGTTGAGGGGAAATCCAGCTATGATTTAGATTCAACGTTGCTACGTATTGAGATTTAAGGTTTCTGATAACAAGTTGTAGTCCTCCGCTTACTCAAAAACGTTAATCCTAACGTACGTTGATGCACTGGGTTCATAGAGCCACGGACTGAAAAATTGAAACGAATGCAAACATGAAATTGCCATATGAAGAAATGTGTACTCTGCATGTACATACCTTCTGTTGTACTTACTCTAGGAAGTCCGAGCCCGGTAGCTGAATGGTCAGCGGGACAGATTGTCAATCCTAAAGGCCTGGGTTCGATTCCCGGCTGGGTCGGAGATTTTTTCCGCTCAGGGACTGAGTGTTGTGTTGTCCTAATCATCATCATTTCATCCCCATCGACGCGCAAGTCGCCGAAGTGGCGTCAAATGGAAAGACTTCCACCCGGCGAACGGTCTACCCGACTGGAGGACCTCGTCACACGACATTTACATTTACTCTGGGAAGGTATTATATATCTGTGCGCTTGAAATGGTGTATTCATAAATTAAGCCTTCAGTATCATAGGTACATGACCAAGTTCGTGATTGATCTCGAACACGCAGCGGTGCCTGTACTTTAACCTGACCTTTCCGATAGTACAAAATGAGCAATACTAATCACACGGTACACGGTTTTTATAATACTGAGCGAAATTGAATTTGTTTCACACAAAGTACAATGTGGAAACATCGTTTACTCACTTGGGCAGCTATGCCCTGCTGTTTCCAGGGCTCAGTGTTGTTTCTGCTGTGTGTGTGTTTGTGTGTGTGTGTGTGTGTGTGTGTGTGTGATAGAGAGAGAGAGAGAGAGAGAGAGAGAGAGATCTAACCAATCTCTAGTGAAACAACAGCAAACAGGACAAACGCACTCACACTTAAAATACGTAAGAATTAAAAACATGAGATTAATTCAGATAAACATCCACTCCCACACGTACACTCATATCCAATACGCAAAAAGAAGTAACCAAAATGAAGTTAGGCACATAAACTACACAAACATACGCAACAAAACACAAAAACACCCTCTCAACAGGAAAACAGCACGCAACAACTTAACATTATTTTCACAAACAGGGCAGCTTACTGGCGAAACAGTGACTCTAGACCGGTACTTTCTCAGTAGTATACTATGAGGAAACACGGGGTCACAAAAGTCACTGAAAAGCTGAAGACGTATGTTATCTTCTTACTTACGAAGAATTCATATCAATATTTCCAGGCCAGATGAACGTGCAAAAACATGAAAACGAGACGCCTGAGCATCTCAGAGGAACAATATGCGATGGTTCATGTACATCATTCGATAAACACTTATCAATTCACAATTATAACCGAGTGTAAAAATAATGTTGTCTCAAAAATAAAGAAGTAATAGAATGAGAAGCACTAAGCATGTTTCCAATGCTCGCACACTGTCCTTATTTTCTTCTTTGGACAACGTTACAAACTTTTGGTTTCTAACTTATTCCCCGTTAAGTTATAGAGAAACCGAGAAATCCTTCATAAAACAATGAGGCAGGTACCTAAGGTTGTTCATTCCACCGCCTGGAGTATTACACAAAGTAACATAAGACTCAGTGCAATATCGTATTTGCGGCAGACATTGAGAACTCAGTCGCGTGAATCGCCTCAGTTTCGTGGTGTATCACGAAACTATGACAAAATAACATGGTCTAGACACACCCCTTGAGAAATTCTCTCAACACAGTGTGGTGCGCTCGTTCATCTGCCTTAATCTGACGCCTGCCACGTCCTGGCGGTCGCAGAGGACGTTTGTGGGAAACAGATAATATGTGCTTTGCAATACGGTACGTGGCGCGCTATGCCGACAGCTGTTTATGGACCGTTCCCAGACTCAATACAAACCGAAAGCGAAGTTTATTGCACGCATACACATGCTAACCTACTAACGTACCCCCCCCCCCCCTCCTCGCTGCTGCCCCCTCTCGTACAAGCGCGCACACACACACACACACACACACACACACACACACACACACACGCATCACAACGTTGCTGGAATACATGGAGTGTAGTTATTAAGATGCATTAAAGTACAACTCTGTCAAGAGCTTCATGTTGCCGGCCGCTGTGACAGAGTGGTTCTAGGCACTTCAGTCCGGAACCGCGCTGCTGCTACGGTCGCTGGTTCGAATCCTTCCTCAGGCATGGCTGTGTGTGATGTCCTTAGGTTAGTTAGTGTCTTGGTGAGAATTGGTTTATTGAGTCTCGAAGTAGACATAAGTCTAGGGGGCTGATGACCTCAGATGTTAAGTCCCATAGTGCTTAGAACCATTTGAATTTTTGCATGTTCTTAATGGTTTAGACAACATGTCGAATGAAACACTCGGCGTCCAGATGTGTGTTACACCCAAAACGGACACGTTAATATTTGGCAACTACCATAGAAACAAGGATAAATATAGTAGAAAACATCAGCAAATGACACAGAGCTAAAAGTGGAGCAACTTAACTATTATTTGAAGGAAAATACGGTGCCATATGAATAACTGGCCTCTATTACAGTATTTGGAGTACTTGGCTTGCATTGTCGTTGAAGAAAGATGTAAAACTGTAAATTAATGAGATGTGATCATCCAGGAGATTGATATTCGTAAAATTAAATCATCTAGGAATAAAATTACTAACAATAAAATTAACAGTATACAAATAAACCTAAACATAAAATTATACCCCAAATAGGTGTTTTTTCAATATAAGAATCATTACTACTGGCAATATTCCACATCCTGAACCGTAACATCCAAATACACAAAATGATTTTGTGGAGTGATTTCTTTTCTTGTCTTCACAATTTACTGAATAAAGTAAAGAACTTTCAAAGCCTGGTACTTCCCCGTTTTTCATTAGCCCCCTGCAACGTAAGTTTCAGTCACATCGCGTAACACTTCTTGTGCCCCAACAATCAATTCTTTTCTTCTGAGTTTCAAGGTTTAGGCTAAGATACGTCTTTTCCGGTTTCATCGTCGTTTCCTCGGATCACTCGCTGATCTCTCCAACGGTCTGTAAAGTAATGCTTGCTTTGGGTCACTAATCTTCCACATACACCGTGCTTGTAACTTCCATTAATTTTCATACCATCCAACTTTCTGTATTAGGGATTTCACAACTAATTCGGCTCCCTTGTAGATGTTCCTGATTTTATCTTTTCTGTTGTAACCTTTCACAGAGCTGAGGATCTTTCACATTGTCGAACAACTCTCAACGGTTCATTACCGTATAAAAGTTCATTCGCGTTTCTTCCTCACTTTCCCTTCGAGGGTTATTGCAATTGTCCCTCATATTCAGTGATAAACGTCTGCTTTATTTGTTATATATTGTTCTCTCCTCAGCTAATATTCCGCACGAGGTAATGAAAATGAGACACTTACTCTATCGTTTTGCTGTTGCTATAGATATTTTATTTTGCTTTTTTTTCATAGAAAAGCTATTCTTCATTTGTTAAAATTTTTAAATTGTTTGTAGAGTTCTGTGGCTGTAGAATATGCGTCGCCCTCTGTAGTTTTTCCCACTTTCTTGAACAGTTCCTTGATTATCAGTATAAAGTAAGCTATTTACATACTGTTGGCTTTCTAATTTGATTCCAAGAGGAACATTGTCGTCTTTTCAGGATCTTATCAAGACACCTACGTAGATGTTAAAACCATGAAATCTAAGTATGACGACGAGTTGAATTCCTGTCTTTTTCCAGTTACATGTTTCGTCTTTAAAATATTTTCTCTGCATTGTGTCACTTTTTGGAAAACTCTCTCAGTTTTCCAAAACTGGATTTTGGAAACTGCGAGACACCGAAGCTTGGGCCGTACGAGCTATCATTCAAGAGATTAGTAGAAAATAATGGATCCCATGAAAATCATGGAGTACATAATGACCACAAACGTCGATAGAAGACACATACTGCAGAAGCTGCCACAAACTCCGAAAAGTCTGCTAATATACTACGTGCTACCATGGGTGGAAGCTAGGGAGCGGCTACAGACACTGAACTAAGAGTATACTGTGCTTTTGTACGTATATACGTGCATTATGCTTGTCTTTGTTATGGGTCAGCTACGGACAAACGCCTAAGACGATTCGACAAATATCATACAAAGCACTTAGAATATACCTGGGGGCAACGCAGTCTACGCCGGCCAACGATCTTTTAACTGAAGCAAAAGAGCCTTTCCCTACACTACGTGGCGAATACCTAGTTGCGAAATTTTTACTCAAACAATAGCAGTTCGCACAAGACCATATATTACAAGACATATGTACCCTTATAGGGTCCTACCACACGTCCAAAAAATTAAATGAACGAATGGCATTTTTGGGCGGGAGGCCCCATCCGGGGAAATTCGGCCGCCGAGTGCAAGTCTTGTTTCAATCGATGCCACATTAGGCGACTTGCGTGCCGGTGATGAGGATGAAATGATGATGAGGACAACATGATACCCTATCCAAGAGCAGAGAAAATCTCCAAACTGACCGGGAATCGAACCCGGGACCGCTGCATGTCTGCACAACTATTACTGCTTGGAAGCAGATTATCGTACCAGTGTACTGGAACCAAACGTTGTATCTGACCTGGATTTTGGTGGTGGGTATTTATATAACTGCGTTTTGACCGAGTACCCCTCGAAACACAATAATGCAACGTTCATATATACCGACGCTTCGAAGAATGAACGTGAGTGTAGCTGTGCATAATGAGCTAGCTGCTACTATACTGGAATAAAGTTCTAGTTACCTAAGGAAGTAACTATTATGAATATGCTGGATATGAATTAGTTAGCCCTTCTGGGTAAGTATGACCGCTGGAACTATTGAGGCATCTGCGCAGCGGATGATCCAACCATCCAATTGCATATGACGTGAATCTGGTATCACAGATCACAATTAGAAATCAGGAAGTTGCCATCTGCTGGGTAAAACATGCTGTGGCATTTCTGGCAATGAAACAGTAGATAAGCTAGCCAAAGCAGCCGTTTATGACGGAATGAGGGCCCACATGGAATTATCTGCTACAGCGCTTTTAAACGTTATTGTATCAGTAATCAGAGAGATGTGGAACATCGAATGGCAAGATACCTCCAAATACAAAGCTTTTGTGCCAGGGTGAAACTGGTGCCGGTTAATAACTTCTGGCTTGAGAAACGTCGATGCTCCAGAGGAAGCACGAACACTATAAGGCGCCCCACATTCGACCAAGGCTGTTACAGGAAGCATTTTGCACAACGCTACACTTCAGTGTGTGGTCACCTTCGGTTGCTGTTTGCCGACATGTGTCACTGTACTGCTCTGCTTTAAACACTTCAGAATAAATAACCTCTGCGTCTTTGGAGAGGACTAGTTAAAGCGAAACGGACAGGATTTAAGAGAATTTTTGGCTTGGAATAAACAGGAGGTGACGAAGAAAGACATTAATAAATTCAGATGTGCTGCTATACGTGAAGAATCTTTCATTTACAAAGTGATTGTAAACTGGAAACTAAGCGCGAAAGTAGTCGGTACAGCTGTGTGGAAGGGACTAAAATTTACGGACTGATTATTATCTTGTTAAATCCAAAACTCTCATGTGGGTAAGGTGAAAGAAAGAGAAAGGGTAAAACAAACAGAACCTTTAACGTAAACTTGGAAAAAGAAAGTATCCGCTATCTTTATCAATGCAGAATGAGGCAAACATCTTGAGGAACGACCCACTGAAGACGACGTGAATAAAGAATGGGAGAATGTCCAAAACAAACTATTAAAACGCAGCCAAAGAACCGCTAGGTAATAAAACATGCATAAAATTCTGAGATCAGCAGGTTATTGGTACAGTTCAACGCGTAGAAGCTTACTCATGAAAGAAAGGGACAGTTTAGAGTGCAGGTTTGGTTTCGCTCATCGACCAGCCTGTGTGTTTTAGTAAGCAGTTTTCCACTCAAATTCTGGCAAATTTCAGGCTGAAAGTCCGTTGCTAACTTCGGAAAGTATCACAAATGCAGTTCTTACCCAGATAAACACTGAAACCAGATTGCATTTAATGTGTGACAACGTACATGGTTTCTCGCTGCCTCTCTATTTTATAAGAAACATGTGTTGATAAAAACCCTACGTCAGGATCTCAAATTTTCTTTACTAATTATCGATTTCGGCTCATTACGAGCCATCTTCACATGTCTAAAATGTCGTTCAGTGTGTGACACTCATTACACATCGTATATTTTAAAGCTCTGTCCCCTCAAGTGTAAACCTTACTTGATTATGTAAATTGGCAACGCTAATCACTGATAAAATGTTGTTGCAAAAAATGGTTCAAATGGTTCTAAGCACTATGGGACTTAACATCTAAGGTCATCAGTCCCCTAGACTTAGAACTGCTTAAACCTAACTAACCTAAGGACGTCACACACATCCAGGCCCGAGGCAGGATTCGAACCTACTACCGTAGCAGCAGTCCGGTTCCGGACTGAAGTGCCGAGAAACTCTCGGCCACAGCGGCCGGCCAATGTTGTTGGAGTGCCCATTTTGCCACAAATATGTACAAACGATGTGTTGGATGACAACCGTCACACAGACACTTCCTTGTTCCTGATATGAATCTTAGGAATGATATCTTGTTTACATCCACTCATAATTGATGTAACTGTCATTGTTGTCGATCGTTTCTACATATATGTAGCAAAATGGGCAATGTACCAACATTTAATGTATGATTAATGTTGTCACTTTATATACCCATATAACCATTTTCACTTTAGGGCGTCTTAACTCTAAAAAATTCGACGATGTGTAATGAGTGACACAAATTTAACAACATTTTATATTGAGCTGAAGACGGGTTGGTGATGAGCCGGAACTGAGAATCAGTAAAGAAAATTTGCGCCCTTGGCGTAGGATTTTTATCCACACATGTTTTAAATCAATAGATCGCATATCTTCCCCCACAGACAACATGAAGGAATAACATTTTATAAGCAGTTGCGGAAAAACTAAGGGTACTGGGACACAGGAATGAAAAGTGCATCCCCAAAGAACAAATTTTCGTCTCATGCTAATTTAGTAGAAGAGGAGATTGCCAAAAGTTTAGAGGAAAGGGAACGGATATTCACAGG